>NW_024466758.1:0-572613 GCF_017591425.1 Ochotona curzoniae
TGTAAGAAAAAAAAATAGATAAATCTTTAAAAAAAGAATTGTAAATGATCTATAATCAAAGTATACAAAAAAAAAGAAACTATGCTATTTTAAATAAATTGAACATCCTCAGGTATGGGTTGCTGGAACTAATCCCCCACAAACACGGAAGGACTTTTCTATTGGCTAAAAACTATGACTGACACTGCAGGAAGAGAACTGAGTACCCAGGAACAGAATCACAGTCTACCGATCATTGACAAGGGGCTGTGGCATCGCCAAAAGCAGCATGAGTTAGCACAAGCAGTCTCTTCCTCTTGAGGTCTGGAACTAACACACAGAAAGTGAACCTAAACAAAGATCTTCTACCCTTCCCAAAAATGAAAAGCTCAAGTGCAGAACTATAACATTATAGTATATATATAAACAGAAGAAGAAAATCTAGAAGATTTGGTGTCTTATTATTTTATTTCTATTTTTTTTTGTCATGGGTCCTTACACCATGTACATTCATTCTTTTAAGTTTTCCAAAAATATTTCAGACATAGAAATATGCATACTTATAGGGTACCAAGCGATGTTTCACCATGAGTATGCATTGTACAATCAGGGTAAATATATTTATCCTTTAACATTTAATTAGAATGAAAACATCTCAAATCCTATCTTCTAGGTTTTTTTTTAATAGAGAAATACACAAACATTGATGTATTCACAGCCACCGTACTGTACAACACAGCCCCAGAACTTACTCCTATCCAGGTAAAACCAGTATTTGCCGATCAACCCTTCTCTAGCCCTCCCTATCCCATTGATCACCAGCTTCTGATAACCATCACTCTACTGTTAACTTCCTTGAGAGGTGATGACATTTTAGACACAACACCAATGAAAGAAAGAAATCAGTAAGATGGACTTTGTTAGCATTAAATACTAGTATTTGCTAACATTAGTTTGCTGACTTGCCATTTCTCTTTTAAATTAGTTTTGTCAATACTTTCAAAAATTCTGTTCTGTGAAAGAGGCTGACAAGAAAGAAACATACATCATAGACGGAGAGAAAATATTTGCAAAAGATAGAACTGATTAAAGGCTGTTACGGAAATAATGGAAATTCCTTGATAGCCAGCAATAAGAATATGAGCAATCCAATTAAAAAGTAGGCAAATGATTTAAATAGATACCTCACTGAAGAAGATACAGAGGACAATACAAGCCTAACCCAGAAAAGGCAGATGAGCATTACTTTCAACTCTATTTTCTATGAAAGTTTGGAAGTACCCCTAGAAACACAGGAAACAGTGTCCCATATCATAGGCCCACAGGGAAGTGGGTATTAAAACAACACTAAGACATCACAACACACTTGGTGGAGCAGCTGAAGCCCACTGACAGCACAAAATGCTGACAAGAATGTAAAGCAACAGGAATATTTATTTGCTTGTGGTCAAACGTAAAATGGCACAGTCACTTTGGAAGACATCTGATATTTTTGTACATAAAAACAACATATTATATAATCTAGCAACCTTGCTCCAAGATATTCATCCAAATGAGTGGAAAACTTATGTCCAGGCTGAAGACTGTGTGCATGATGTTGATAGCAGCTTTATCCATAATTGCTAAAACTCAAAAGGGAACATTTACAAATGTAAAAATCACTTTCATTGGGCAGGTTATAAAAAATAATAATAATAATAAAACAGGTCCCAGACCCAGTGCAAGAGCGTAGTGGTTAAAATCCTCGCCTTGCACGCATCAGGATCCCATATGGGCAGCGGTTCTAATCCCAGCCAACCTGCTTCCCATCCAGCTCCCTGCTTGTGGCCTGGGAAGGCAGTCGAAGACGGCCCAAAGCCTTGGCACCCTGTACTTCCATGGAACAGCCAGAAGAGCTCCTGGCTCCTGGCTTCAGATTGGCGCAGCACCGGCCGTTGCGGTCACTTGGAGAGTGAACCATCGGACGGAAGATCTTCCTATCTTCCTCTCTGTCTCTCCTCCTCTCTGTATATCCGCCTTCCCAATAAAAATAAATAAATCTTTAGAAACAAACAGACAAACAAACAGGTCCCAGGTGGAACTCAATCCGCGAGCTATAGTTTGCAAACTTGTGCTAGACTAGGGTGATCCTATAGTATTTTTCAGGCATAGTGGAAATATTCTATACTTCTGCCAAACGTGGTTGTTGGGGAGTTGAAGTGTGTCTAGGGTAACACACTTCTCTCCATTCTTTTTGAACAGTGTTACTGTGGTATCTCTCCCTTCATCCATTTACTTTGTACATATAATATATCCTTACTTTGTTCAACAATAGGAATGTGACCCAGCTTGGAGTTGGGCTGCTAAAAACATCATAGGGCGTTCGCTGTAGTTCTCCAGAAAAAAATTCCACTATTAATAGTAAGAATTTATTGCTTTAAAATTTCTTTGCTTGAAGAGCAAATGGGTAGACAAAGACAGACAAACATGTCTCCCTTCTGCTGGGTCACTCCCGAAGTGCCTACAACAGCCACTCAGCAGCCGGGGCTGGGCCAAGTTGCAATCAGGAGACGAGGATTCTATCTGAGTGTCCCACACGAGACGATGGGACTGCAAAATGCTGCCTGCCAGAGTGTGCATTGTCAGGAAGCCAGAACCAGGAGCAGTGCACTCTGCTTCACACAACGTATGCATTCCAAGCAGCGTCTCAATGATTTTGCTAAAAACCTTCCTTGGAAATCTCTTTTTCACTTTTTGAAAATTATCATTTGCCTTTGACTTAACGTGAACAGTAGCACATTTGCTGTTGGCTTCCATGTTTTTACCTATAAGGAAAAACAGCCCTGGAATAAAGTTGGTTCCTGGATAGAAGACTGGGTCCTTGGTGGCAATACTAACCTTGTAGAGGTCAGATTGCCTTCTCGGCATGCAGGTATGTAAACCAACTTACCTTTGAATCATTTTCTGGTTATTGCAGTCCAGAACATGCTAACATCTACCACTGATTCTTTTTTTTTTTAATTTATTTATTTTCATTACAAAGTCAGATATACAGACAGAAAGATCTTCCATCTGATGATTCACTCCCCAAGTGAGCGCAACGGCTAGTGTTGTGCCAGTCCGAAGCCAGGAGCCAGAAGCTTCTTCCAGGTCTCCCACACGGGTGCAGGGGCCCAAGGTTTTGGGCGGTCCTTGACTGCTTTCTTAGGCCACAAGCAGGGAGCTGGATGGAAGTGGAGCTGCTGGGATTAGAACCGGCACACATATGGGGTGCATTCAAGGTGAGGACTTTAGCCACTAGGCCACGGCACCAAGCCCTCTACCACTGATTCTGAGCAACACATTTCCCCCATAATCTAAAAGTCTCTAAAATTTACGTGAGTCTTACAATCTACAGCATGGCATAGTTTATCTGGTAGAATTCTTCCCCTTCATTCGGGTACACAAAAGAATGGCATGTGTCATAATTGCTAGTGGCTTAAATCAAATGCAATCCATTTGACTTGAGGAGTACTGAAGTCTTTGGGGTATTGTTTCTCTTTTGCTTCATTTTTTCCCTTTCTTGGTGGTAGGGTAGGAGTAGGGGTGGCATTTACAATTGTTTAACTCTCCAAGTCAGCTTCGCAGCCAATATGGTTTTCCTTTGATTTTATACATCCCTCGGAATTATGGAACAAGATTATTCTTTGTGCGTCAACATATATTCAGAGCATGCCTGATTGAATTTTAGTATCCCCATAGGATTTCATTGCTTGAAGAATTCAGTCTGTTTTGTGAACTAAAGGCAACAGCAAAACACCATCCAAAATTGGAAAGATCACTAGGGAACATCAACTGTGAAATCAAGAAGATTGTTCAGAGGCTGACACAGCCTGGTGATACCCAAGCACTGAATCAACTGGCCTTGTATGAAAAGTAATAGAAGGGGTCTGCTTAATTGTATGCTTGCTGTATACCATTGTCCCCAGCTACTGAAGGGCAACCTAACAGTGAATTACATTTCTGTTATTATTAGATTTTTTAACATTCTTTTTGTTTTATTGTAAAAGTCCAGCATAATGCAAGCATATTATTATGGGTTTCAAGTCAAGAACCATCAAGCTCTACCATTGATTCAAACATACTGGAATCCAAAATAAACACCCCCTGTAATGAACCAAACCTGTCAATTCACATGGAATTGTTTTATTACAAAAAGAAGTCTTTTTGGCAACTTTTCCCTCTATTCGACCCCCAAATCTCTTCTGAAAATAAAAAGAAACTACAGTGAGAAATACATTCCCATTTCATACTTTCAACAACAACAAAAAGATAGAATACCTAGGGAAGTATGTGACCTATTTGCAGAACCCAATCAAAGCCTGAGATGCATAAAAGAGGCCTTGAATAAATTCATATGACACTTTGCATTTGGAAGTATAACACCAACCTTTCACAAAATGCTTAACAGATTTACAGATTCTTCATTAAAAGTCTAAGAAACATGGGCACAGGGAAGTGAGACAAAGCGATCTTCAAGACAAAGAGAGTCAAGAAAGCCAAGAAGATATTGGAAGGGAAGACGAATGAAAGAGAAGTTTCCCTAACAAATAATATAACTTCAATAATTAACACAGTGTGCCCTGACAGAAGAATTGACACGTGGATCAATGTACTAGATTTGATGGCCCAGAAATTGACCCCATTATTGATGCGATCTTAGTACATATTAAACATAGATCACAAATCATTGAGAAAATAAATGATTATTGAACAAATGATGCAGGGACAAACGGCTGATTATTTGGAAAAAATACCACTATAAATAAATTACAATGAGTAACTTTTTAACCGATATATATTAGAGTTAAATACAAATTGAAAGGATCTTCTTTAAGCATTAATGATGGAAGATTAAATCATAACAAAAGACGAAGTATACATGTTTATCTCCCCTTTTGTTCTTAATACGTATGGAAGTGGGGAGTTTGAAAGAACGGCATCTTCTAGCAAACAAGTGAGTAAAGTCAGAATCATCAGTGTATCAGAAACCAATAAAGTCCAGGAAGATGGAAAGCAGCAGAAAACTACAGCTCACAGCAAAACAGAAAAAAGGTACTCCTGTTTTTCTCATAAATCTAACAAACAGGTGTTCTCACAGGGTGATTCCTGGACCCACAACATCAGCATCACCTGGGAACTGTCAGAAACGCAGCTTTTCACAGCACCCTCACTGGGTCTGTGATCCAGTGAGCCAGAGTTCAACAAGGCGTCAAGGTGATTCTAAATCTGAGAGCTCCTGTCTAAGAAAAACTTCGTGTTGATTCAAATACAGATACCAATGGACTTCCAGAACTATCAGCAGAACAATCAAGTAGAAGTCTCCATTCCAAGCATCTGACCAAATGGACCTCCTCTCCATTGCTCAGGACATTGAGGAGTGCTTAGCTTGCATCCCTTTCAAAACAGAGGGTGGGGCACTTGGAACAGTGCTTGAAACACCACTTCCATTTGATGTGACTTGGTTTGAGTCCCAGGAATCCAGTTTCCTGCTGGTGCAGGTGATGGCTCGGGTAGCTGAGCTTTTGCCATCACATGTGTAATGTGTTCCTGGCTTTGGCCTGGTCTGGTTCTGACTATTGTGACCAATTGAACTGATGATGGGAGATTCTCTCTTTCCCTCTCTCCCATCCTTTCTTTGTTAGGAAGACTCCTAAGAGATGACCATGGAGGTTGGAGGAATAGACTGCAGAGCCTGAGGAATCCCTACCCTCCCAAGGGAGAGGCAGAGGGGGGAAGCAAAATGAAAAGATTTTTATTCCCAGAATGATTGACACACAATATGGCTCCTTAATGTTGTATTGAAGACAGGCAGAGAATCCCACAGTTGCCTTGGGGCTGACGAGATGGGCATGTGCCAAAGGCAAATCAGTCTTCAGGCAAGTGCCACTGGTGGGAACAAACTTTATCTGAAAGTAAAATAGTCATTTGGGGCTGGTGTTGTGGTGCAGTTAATTAAGCCACCACCCGCAGCATCAACATCCCATGTCAGAGCACCGGCTCAAGCTCTAGCTGCTCCATTTTTTGATCCAGCTTCCTGCTAGTGTGCCTTAGGTAGCAGTTAGAGCTGGTGTAAGTATTGAGCCCCTGAAATCTATGTGGGAGACCCAGATGGAGTTCTGGGCTCCTGCTTGTGTCTGGACTAGATCCAGCCATTGTGGTCATTGGGGAGCAAACCAATACATGAAAGATATGTCTTGTTCTCTCTGCCACTCTGCCTTTCAAATAAACAAATACGTAAAAAAATTTTTTAAAAAAAGGAATAGAATAGTCACTTAGCCATCTTCCCATCTTAGCTGCTACATTCCATTCACATTTTTTTCTGAGCTCTTATTCACCAATGGGTAAACAAACATGCTTTTTGGCTATGAAACCTTGTTGTCCAACCTAGAGCAGCCATTGTGTTATGTGAAGAGTCAGAGAGTAAACACTTTCAGCTTTGCAGTTCTGTTCTCTGTTACAACTACTCACTTCTGCCACAAGAGCATAAAATCAGTCTTAGAAAAGTGGCCACAGGCAATGCAAGGGAACTTACAACAACTCATGGAAAATAAAGCTAAAAGTTTCTTAGCTACAAATAATTTTGAAACCCTTGCATAAGAGGTATCTTCCAAAAATTCATGGAAAAGTGTATCATGTTCAAATTAGGTATGTAGTTCAATAATTTTTTTTTTTGCTCTTGAATTAATTTACCTTGTAATTCCATTTTTCTACGAACATTCTGAGGTTTCCTCATTCAGGTCAGGAGTTGGGGATGAAGCAGTGAACAGTTTTGGCTTTGCTGATTATGCAATTTCTGATACTCTTGTTGAAATGTGATTGCAGTTACACAGACCACACAGGCCACCAACATACCACAGGGTATGTTCCTATAAAGCTTTACTTCCACAAACAGGTGGACAAGACACATTTGGCTTTTGTGCCATAGTTTGTCAGCTCCTGATCTAGGTAGACAAGATCCAGGCAGAACACACATTCTATAAAGATAAACTTTTATTGCACAGGTTTTGTTTTTTGGAAAGGCAGAGAGAATGCACCTTGATCCATTAGTTCACTCCCCAAAGACTCACAGCGTCCACAGCTGTACTAGGCTGAATCAGGAACCGGCAACTCCATCCAGAGCAGTGGCACGCACCTAAGTACTTGAGCCATCACCGGCTGCTTCCCAGGGTACGCACTAACAAAAAGCTGGAATTGGGAGTGGAGCTTGGATTGAAACATGGGCATCCTGAGT
This sequence comes from Ochotona curzoniae, assembly GCF_017591425.1. NCBI lineage: Eukaryota > Metazoa > Chordata > Mammalia > Lagomorpha > Ochotonidae > Ochotona > Ochotona curzoniae. The sequence goes on from NW_024466758.1 coordinate 7,232, forward strand.
GACAGCTTAACCACTAGGCCAAACATCCAGCCCAAAACATGGGTTCTAAACCTTCTGAATCTCTAAGTACAACAGAGGGAGTTAGTCATCATCTAGCTGTTCTGTTTATGTTACATTTGTAATGACAATAAAAAAGAAATGGCTTTCATCTGACATTCTGGCTGGACCTAAAATGAAGCAACAATAAAGGAGTTAAGCTGCACAATAAAAAGAAGAAAACCAAACAGCAGGGAAGTGGACAAAGGAACCCGGAGTGTGCTGGAAAGAGACTATCAAAGCCACAGAAGAGGTAGCCGGTTTGGTTGGGGCGGCATGTAGCTAAATGGTTCTCATGGAAACCAAGTGTACCAGTTGCATGAGAAATAGCTGAAGGGACCAGCAGAGGACTGCTTGATCCTGACAGGTAGCTGCTAATTAGCAATCAAAACCTAATTGAGATTAACAGCTGTTTTTCTAATAGTTACTAACAGGAAGGCAGGCACGGTATGAAGCTCATCCAAGCTCTAAAAGCAGCTTTTTTAACATCAGAAAACGAGCGTAGTGGAGCAACATGCCAAGCAAGCTTGAGAGATGAAAGTGGGCTGTGTACACAGAGCTGAGCTGATGGGCCAAAGAGGGCTGCATCCAGAGGACCAATTAGGATGTCTACAGGGGTGCTGGAGGCAGATGAAAGGGGGCAGGATGCAACCAGCACTGGGGAGTCTATTCACTGGCCGCTGTGGCTGAGTGACTGCCTGATTCTCGGGGAGAGAAGGGCACATTGCTGCAGCTCCCAGGACCCTCAGGTTAGACTAGAAATTCTTTCAATTGCTGTATCTGAGAGCCTTCCCAGCAGCACCCTGCATGCAGAAACGGCTGCTATCACCCTGCGGGCTGAACTTGGCTCACTTCCACCAGGTAAAGCATATCACATGGTTAATCTGTCTCTCTTTGACATTCTTTCAGTGGCTCTTCTTCATGGCAGACTCAGTCTAGTGGCTCTGAATGGATGCCCTCAATGAGCAACACTGGCAGAAGTGGCGGCCACTACCCTAAGCATGGCACAAGGCCAGGGAAACAAAACACCAAGCCAGAGCTATTCATCGGGCCTCACAGATATACGGCATGTGACTGCTTTGGACATCGCAACCTCTGGAAGACAAAGAGGATGACCATGTGATACCTACTACGTGCCTGGCACAGCACGGGGTGCGGGACACATAGAAATCCATGCTCTTCATGGCATTCCTAGGTGCACCCATGTGCTCATGTCCTCCTCATTCTACAGTTGAGGAAATCAAGATGGAGAGGTTCAGAAACACGCCCTGGTTCACCCAGCTGTGAGTGTGTGATATAGAGTCTGAACCTGTATGGCCAAACGTCACACTACAGCCCACAGCTCTCATCCTTGCCTGCAACCTCGATGTTGATGCAGCAGCTCTGACATCATGGTGCATCCTGGACAAGCCTCAGCTACTTCCTGCATGTGTGAAGGTTGAGCATCACCTGCACTGCACTGTGCACCCTCCTACAGTTGTGTGCCATGTTTGTATATTAATAGTCCATTACTACTGAGCACATAAATCACTTCTTGAAAACAAGGCTACATCCCAGTTAAACTCAGGCAAAAACAAGAGGAAAATCTGTACCGAACGCTTTTCCTATCATAAGTATTTTTCTTTCTAACTGTTGACTTGTTTATTGAACAAGGCTTGTTTATTTCTCTTCCAGCTCTCTCTGCCACAGGCCATTTTCACAACCTGTAATTCTTTCTGTTTCAGTAAATATGCACTGCTATTTTTAAGTGCTAATTGCTTCTTTATCACCATCTTTTACTTCTCATCCTTGCCTGAGGTCTGTAAACCCTAAAGTTCTCTCATTTAAAATAGCTTGCTTTGTATCTAGAGTAACAACTTTCAGTTGCATCTCCTTCCCTTGGCTCCTCCTTCTACCTGCTCTCAAGATTGTCGTGAGGTACTATTTATTAGGAATATACTTAGCAACCAGAACACAGATGCATTGCAGATGAGAATGCAAAATGGAAAGCAGTTTGGCAGTTTCTTATGAACTTAAAACTACAAACTTTGCTTAGAACTTACTCTTGAAAATGCCTCTAGAGAAATAAAAACAAGTTGACAGAACAACCTGCTCATGAGTGTTTGTAGCAGGTCCATTAACATTTGCCTAAAACTAGAATTTAAGTGTACTTCTGTGAGTGAATGGATAACAATCAGGGTACAGCCATTTGACAACACAAAGCCAAGAACTACAGTGACACTCAGGAATAGGGAATCACACTTGAAAACGTTAAGCCAGCCAAAAGCCAGACCCAAAAGACTGCATCAAGTCTGATCCCATTTAAATGAAATTAGAGAAAAGGCAAAGCTAGAGTGGTAGTTGCCAGGACCTAGGAGGTGGGTGAAAGAGCTGGGTGCAAAAGGAACAAGGGAAATATTGTAGGCTAATGACACTGGCTGTATAAACAATGGTCCAAGTGTTTGAGCCCCTGTCACTTATGTGAGAGGCCTGGATGAAGCTCCCAGCCCCCAGCTTCAGCCTGGCCCAACCAGGCCCTGGCCATTGAGGTCATCCGGAGACTGAATCAGGTAATGGAAGATACCTTCCTCTCTGTCTATCCCTCTCTCTATGTAACTCTAACTTACAAATAATAAATCTTTGCTTTTGTTTTAAAAAATACATATGTATTATGATTGCGGTGATGGTTACATTACTATGTGTCTTGGATAACATGTGTCTTCTAATTGTGTATTAACTGGATTTATACCTTAATAGACATACTCTAAAAGAGAAAAATCTGAGATGCATTGTGGGTTGATAGAAGGAAGAAGATGAAGGTCATCAGAGCTACCAAAACAGCTAGTGGTCATCACCATCATCATCATCATCGTCGTTGTCATCAAATCACAAAACAAACGCCCACACAATGCTGAGAACGTAGACTGCTCTTTCTTTTGCCTATGTTCAGTACTTAAGGAAAGCTGATTCTAAGCATGCGTTTAGTATCCTGGGGCTTTGGAATCTGAAATGAGCTCTATACAGATGCCATAAACATCGTGTAATTAAAGAGATGCTGAATGTCAGTTGCATTAATGCTGAGAAGATACAAATGTGACATCCGTGTTGAGAGCCAGTGAGAACCAGGATGTCTTTACTCCTGACTTGGAGAGCCCCAAGATGATTGCTTGAGCCTCCCAGCATCAGTGTCCTTAGCAAAATCATCCCTCTAATCCAAATGGTTTTTTTCTCTTCCTGATACATAAGCCAGCCTGGGATGACTTCTGGTACCAGTAGCCACATATTTGCTGTGAATCATGATTGAATGTAGAATTGGCGTCTGTGGTGGGTCTGTGTTCCATACCTGCCCTCTCCCCTTGTGGTCCCTGTTCATCAAGAAACTCGCATCTCCTTCCACTCTGTAATTTGGCTCCTACCATGGTCCCTCTTCCTTCCAGCATGCCCTGATGCAGACATGTAACAGCTAAACACTGTGTTGCCAAGATTCTCTTGGAGATGGTGATGAGGATACAATCTAGACGGGGCAGATTAGATGCACATGCACAAAGGCAGGACTGAAGGATTGGCTGTGGTTTTCCTTATTTTCCCTGTGTGTGCTGTTCCTGGAGGGGTGCAGATTTCTGAGACACTGAGAGACTGATCATAGAGGAAACCACTCCGTGTTCTGCCAGTGCAGCAGCCACATCCTGGTTCTACCGGTTTCTTGAACCTGCCAGTTCCTTGATTCTTTAATCGGGTCTGCTGATTTGCTCGTCACAGAACAGGCCATGGGTCCCCTGGCGAGCCAGTTCTCCTGTGAGGTGTTCCATCTTGACTAAATCTTCCAATGGCTATTTTCAGTCTCCACTCAAGATCAGAATCGCACTGAGGGTGGCCAGGGGCTCTCCACATCAAGCTGCAGGCAGAGTACACAGCCTGGGCCGGGGTGGCCTCAGGACTGTTCCACATGTGTACATTCAAGAGTCCTGTTCCTCAGGGCAAGGGCAAAAATATCAAATGCGTTGTCAATTAAAACTCCTTCTGACAGTTTTGAAACAGTGGCAAAGGTACAGAAATGTCGCAAGTACACAACTAAGAACTTTTTCTTATCCCCAAACCATTTGATTGTAAGTTGTCAAGCATCCCTACCATTCCCCCTACTTTAATATGTATTTCTACAGACAAGGCCCTGCCCAGGCTCTGGCTGCCTCCAGCAGAGCCATGCCCCACAACCCTCTTCCCTTGCTCCTGCAGTTCTGCTTGGCCACCCTCCTCCTTCCGCTCCGCCTCTGGGTAGAAAGAGAAGAAGGAAAAGAGAACTGATTGTGCTTTCATCTCACTCCCTTCTCTCAGGAACCTGGTCTGTCTTTGGAACAGGTGTGACAGATTGCACTCTGTCCTATACTGCACCCATCCTAAAATCATCACTTCTTTCTATTAAATAGTCTCACTCCAAATGCATGCCATCACCACATTTCTCTAGAAGAGTCTGCGGTCAGCTGCAGAGCAGTCTGGCATCCACCCCTAAAAACCTCCACACGATGAGATCTACAATGGCACAACCAGAAGTGTCTCCGCAGCATCTGCCTTCCTCCTTCCGGCCTGGAGCTCTGTGCTTTGCTCTGTTTCCCAGGGTGACACCCCTTCGGTTCCCAACCCTCCGTCTTTCCCTGACTCCTCTTTGCAGCAGAGCCCTGCTCCCAGAGGAGCACAATCCCCAGGGATCTCTTGCTGAGCTTCTTTTAGTCTACGTTAGTTCTCTGTGAAAGTTTATATTGTCAGTTCCTTCATTTCCAGGTGGATGACTCCCAAATTGACATCACAGCTTTGACCGCTCTCCTGCACCGTAGGATGTTTCTCCATGGTTACCATGACCTCTTTCTCTGGCCCTGCAGGTACCTCACATTCAAAAGTTAGTTAATGCCTCAAAAGACCAGGCTCATGGTAGGTACGGCAAATATATAGGTGAATCAAGCACAGTTTATACAAAAACAAACAAACAAAAAAACTCACCTACCTGCAACCTGCAGTCAACTCTAATGCCAGCCCCTTCCTTGCTTGAGGTCACTGTCATAATTAGCTTGTTAGGGCACATTTCTGTGCCTCCTTACCCAGAAGCTTCCAATGCCTTACATTGTTCATGGTACAAAGTTTTAGCTCTTATACCAAGAAGTGAAAATATATTGTAGCACACATCTTTATTCCCAGATAATATAAAAATAGGACTCCCAGGGAAACAAACAGGCCTTTACAGTACGATCCTAGTTTTTCTACTTTTGCCTAAACCTATGATGCCATGATACACCACTTAAAACAGAAGAATATTAAACCTGTAACTGTTACTAAAGGATTATACTACAATAATAATACAGAGGAAATGGTGGGAAGGAAAAATGGAGAGGGAGAAAGGGGAAAGAAAGAAGGAAATCCCTGTGCTTAGAAAACTGTATCCTGGAAAATCATTTCAAAAATTAAAAAATAAATAAAGGTGCAGCTCTTGCTAAACCAGAGTGGCTTATTCTATTTCCCAGCTACTGAAAGCTTATTTTTTTTTTATCATTATTATCTGCTTATTGATTTGAAAGGCAGAGCTACAGAGCTCCATCTGCTAGTTCATTGGTCAGGGCCAGGCCAGGCTGAGGCCTGGAGACCAGAACACCATCGTAATGGGGTGCAGCCATGGATGCCTTGTACCCACTTGACAGGTTCATTGACAGGTTAATTTCCACATCCCACCCTTCCTACCTCCTCTTGTGCCATTCAAGTTAACTGAAGGCGCAAAACCAGCTTTGGAGGCTCCTTGTCTGCGCCCCGCCCCTCCTGTCTTCACCACTGAGGACAGCTGACAGTGCTTTCATTTCCTCCCTTGCTCAGAGCACCTGGCCCCTCCTGCCTCCCATTGTACTAAATGAGGTTAACAACAGAAAAACTTTGGTAACTCCCTTCATGCCAAAAAAAACTTTGTACTGCAGTGCTCTCAATATGTTTGGAGGATGAGAGGTTGAAACCCCTGCCTTCCAAGGCTCAGTGAACTGCCTCCTGGAGTGTAGTGGGAGTTGCTGTACCAAGTTTGGGAAACAAAGACTCCTCCGCACATCCTACACTTGGGTCCAGTGTGCTCTCACACTCCGCGACACCAAATGGATCTCTCACGTGGGTGGCAAATGTCCTCTTGAGCCACCCTCTGCTGCTTGCCCAGCTGTAATACCAGTGAGCTAGATCAAAAACGGAGCACCCAGAACTCAAGCCAGTGCTTCCATATGGGATGCCAGAATCACAGGCGGTAATTTAAAACCTCTGTGTCACAATGCAGGACCCATACTCTGTCTTTTAAGATTAAAATCACTGGGCCCAGCGCAGTAGCCTAGTGGCTAAAGTCCTCACTTTGCATGTGCTGGGATCCCATATGGACACCGTTTCTAATCCTAGCAGCCCTGCTTCCCATCCAGCTCCCTAACTTGTGGCCTGGGAGAGCAGTCAAGGACAGCCCAAAGCCCTGGGACCCTGCACCCGTGTAGGAGTCCTGGAAAGGGGCTCCTGGCCCCTGGCTTTTGGCCTGGCACAGTTCGAGCCGTTGCGGCCACTTGGAGAGTGAATCAACAGACTGAAGATCTTCATCTCTGTCTCTCTTCCTCCCTGTGTATCTGCCTTTTTGCCTCCCCCCCCCCAAAAAAAAAAGATTAAAATCATTGATATCAAACTCTTCAGCTACTGAGCTTCACTACCTCTTCGAATTTCCTCTCTTCCTGTGATGGCACGTATCCTAGTTTACTTCTGGCTACAGTTCACATCCCACATGTGTTTCTGAGTTCTAGCAGCCATGTAGCAAGCTTCCTGAGCCGGGGAATTCAAGTGACTTCTCCTCTTGGAAAATTGTTCCTGGGTAGTCATGCTCCTTGGCTCTGGGAACCCGGCAGCAGCTCTTCCACGGTGCCCACAGGCTGTGAGAAACACCTGATTGTTTCATTTATTAAAAATTTCTCCCAGACAATGAAGAGGTCTTAACAATTCAGCAATCTTTGGGAAAACAATAAAACATACACATTTAAGAGAAAACGATGCATTTCTTTCATTCAGACTCAAGCATCATCACCGAGGAAAGGGATGTGTGTGCTGATTGGGCACTGCACAGCTCCGGACACCTGGAAACAGATCGGAAGCCTCCACTGTCCTTTCTTGCTCCATGTTGATTTTCCAGGCAACACTTATTTTTTTTTTTCTATCAGAGAAGATGACAAAACTCAGCTTTAGAAACATATGACATCTCTGAAAATGGCACAGCATAATCTAACATGAACTTGAATGACTATGAGCTGGTCCTTCTCACAGCATCTGACATAGTGCTGTTTTTTTTTTTTTCCAAAAATGCAACGCCTACAGGGGTTTCTGTAAGGTTTGAATTCATGTTCAGAACCAGAAATCCACACAGAACAAAGTTTAGCTGCAAACAAGGTGCACTGAACCAGTACAGACAGTGGGCCAGGGAAGTTGTGCCCAGGGGACGTGAGGAGGAGACAGCAAAGAGATAAGTGGTGGGAGAAAATAGAGTCTGACAGACTGCTCCCTGGTGGGAGACAGCCCAGGACCACTTCCACATGGCAGGGTGACCCATGAGGGAAATGGCCGCCCAGGGCTTGCAGCACTGGGCTTTTATACATTTTAGGTGTGGGGGATGGGATATGTTTGCGCATGCTTGGGATGTGTTGTCATGGCGGGTGTTGATCTTCTGTGCAGACTTGGCATCTGAAACACTTCTGGATCAAAGTGTCTGTTGGACCTCGGCAAAGACACAACTCAGGCTAGTGAAGGTCTGTTCTGTTGTTTGTGGCCAGAGGGAAGCAGGAAGGAGAGACAGCACTGGGACTCAGTCTGCTGCTTGGTGTTCCAAGGTCACCAGGTGTTCCTGGTTTGTCCTTTGACACACTCAGCTCCTTCAGGAGTTGCTTCTGCTCGGCCTAACAATTTCCATCACTTTGGGACTGGCAGCCAGCTCAAGCTTGCTACCCAGGCTTGGACACCAGGCTTGCTACCCATTGAACCCTACGTGGATTGAGTTAGGTTTTGATATATATGTAGGTTTGTTGGATAGAGATTTATCTCACATTTCAAGGTTACAAGTGGCTTTCATGAAAAACACAAATGTCTTTAAGGAACACGTGGAACTAGGCAAACCGTTATTATCTTAATGTCAAATTTAACCAAAGACCAAATAACATTAGATTGCTATGTTATGAGTTATGTTTATTCATCTAGCTATTGCAAATAAAACCTTTGTTTGAGTTGCTACTCTCGGGAGGGAAATGGGCTCTGCTGGCAGGCGTGGATGCTTGCAGATCATTTATGCAACATGATTTGTTTATTTGCAGATGTATGTTCTCCCGAGGACCTGCACGTAACTTTCATCAGATCCTCAAAGCGGTCCACCAGCAAAACAGTGAAATTTGAACTATAATATTAAACACAACACCATTCAAAGATCAGCCATGATATGTTACTATTAACTCCAAAGATGATGATTGCCCGAATTGACTTTGCTAGTTTAAAATAGTATTAATTTTTCCTTGAATGGATCATTTATCAAGGTCAGAAGCAAACAAAGAGGGTTGACTGCTTTCTTATTTCATTCCTATCTCTGGCTTTATAGAGTCCCAGCTTCACCAGCAGTAATTTGGAATTTCACTGAGTCACTTCCAAATTGAACAAAATGATTTGCAGTCTCCTTTTGTTTCATGAAAGATCTTGATTTTCATGATAGTCAGTCTGCAACAAAAAATCTTGTTGGAAAATAGCGTTTCTTTGTGTAATTTATCATCTCCTTATGGGATCCTAGCTAAACTGATGGCACTTAATATTCTATCCTGAAAACCTTAAGATGCAAATGCTTGAAACCTTAGAAGTCAAATGCTGAAGATGTTACGACCGAATCTCAAACTCTCTTAAAGGAAAATTTAAAAAGACTTGTAATTTATTGAACTATTACAAAATATCTCAACATTTGTCGTCATGAGAACCTGACATCTAAATCGTTGTGTTGATGAATACAAGTGGTTTTTCATTAAATAACTGCTGTGATGTTAGATGTAAACAGAGGTCTTGTTGCCTGTGTATGGTTGTTTACTCTCCTTAACAACAAGATTCTTCTCTCATCTTTTTCTCTAGCTCTTGTCCTACCCAGTCCTCACCACTATCAGCCTTCTCCACGCACAGCGGACTCTCCCCTCACTGAAAACGTCTGTCTGTTCTTTAATAGGAAGCAAGACTGCAACTCCCTCTCCGCCTTCTCCCCATTCCACAAGGACTTTGAAAGGAACTGCTTTTCTACTCGAACATAAATTTGCACTTATCCCTTCATCTTCCTGACACCAGTACTCCACACACATTCAAGTGGGCAAGACCGAAGGAGCACACATACCAGTTAGAATGGCCATCATCTGAAAATTCAAAAACAAGAATGCTAGTGAAGATTTAGGGGAAAGGCACCCCAATTCACTGTTGGTGGGAACATAAACTAGTACAAGCATTATGGAAGACGATATGGAGATTCCTCGGAGATCTGAAAGTAGATCTACCATATGACTGTCGTCCCATGCATTGGAATTTATCCTACTAAAACGAAAACCGCTTACAAGAGAGCTTTCTGTATACTCATGTGTATCACATCTCAGTTCACCATAGTCAAGATATGGAATCACACAGGTATCCATCTCAATAGATGACTGGATAAAGCAAATGTGATAAATATACAGTATGGAATATTATTTGGCCACAATAAGAATAAAGTCCTGTCTTTTATCACAAAATGAGTGCAACTAGAATCTCTCACGCTTAGCGAAATAAGCAAGTCTCAACAGCAAATATTGTAAGTTTTCTTTGATACGTGGCAATTAATACAGAACACACACACAAAAGTGTAGGCATAAAATGGTCACTTTAGGACATGATTTTAGCATTTATCCCATGTTTAAACTCCAGTGGAAATGGGGTCTTTGGTCTTCTTACTCTTTACTTGTTGAATATTTGATCAGTGGCACATTAAGCCTGTGACTATAGAGAGAATACAAATTATGTCTGTGCAAACACTGTTGAACAGAGTGAATGGAGGGAGCAGTATTGGGGTGGGGAAGGGGAACAAAGGAAGGGTAATTGTCTTCTTGAAACTTCTTCAGTTTTCATTCTCATCTGCCTAATTTTTTTAGTTTATTCTCAGTATCAAATAGATCAACTGGATTGTTCTGCTTGTCCTTTTTTTTTTTAATCCCTATGGTTCCCAGTGTTTATGAAGGTCTCATTGTCCTCAGAACTTACTCCTACATCTTCATGTTTTGTGGCCTCACCTTCCACAAGCACACGCCCCCCGCCAATTACTGCCATTGCCTCTGAACCCAAACTCCTCACCTCCAATGAGTAGTATTTCCATAGCGTGATGATCAGATTACAGTCCTCACATGATTATTATATAATTCTTTTCTACCAATTTACTCTTCTGAATTTTTTCCCAAATAGTAAAATTCATGCATTTATCCTTTCATTCATAATTTACTATTCACCTGCTAGCTATGATGCATTTTACAGGTCCAGGGTTTCAAGACAAACAGGATAGGCCTATCTATATAGCCCTGAACATCCCTAATGATATTTAAACATATGAAGGAAATTTGTATTAAATTGGATTGGATCCAACTTTGCACTCTTCGATTTATATTCTAACTGTGCCAATCTTCCCTAAGAAGAGGGAAACATGTCTCATTTGTCTTGTGCATATTCCACAGGTTGGCCTACAATGGATTTTCAATAAATCCATTTGCGTTGATTGACTGAATGCTTCATTTTCTTCCCTGGATATGATGCAATGTGACCTAAACCTGCCATGCTTTATCAGCGAGTGTGACCCACTCTGCACTTGGGGGAATCCTGAGTGGGTTTTTCACTCCTCAGCCAGGCAGAGCCAATGTGGCGGTTTCTACCTGTGCAGTTGAAGCTTTCTGAAACCAAGAGTATCTACAGTCATCTGATCCTTCAGATAATTCAAACATTGGTTTAGTTCTTGTTTTGTTATCAAGACATGCAAATATTTGACAGATCTAAACAACAGAAATAATTTCAAAATGCTTGCATATACTCTAAATGACAGGATTTCTTTATATTTTATATAAATAGAAACGAGCACATATAAACATTCAAAACCAAGATTATACATTCAAGTCAACACTTATTGAGAAGTTAGAACAGAGATGCTGGATTCAACAGAGGAGTCCTGCCCTGTGGAAGGCGTATTAACGCACTAATCAGAATTTCTGTGAATGATTGTGCGTGTATTCAAGGAAATGTGAAATTAATCTTCCCAAAAGCCAAGGAAATAAAAAATTTGTAACTACTGTAGCTAATCCCCCACCTAACAGAATATAGTAGGTGCTCAATAAATATTAATTAGCTTTACCCAAAGAACCTAGAACAAAGTTAACCAATGGTTTATAATAAAGTGAAGTGAATGAGAAATTCATAATGGAACCTTTTAATTTACTGGAAGGAATTAAATTATTTTGTGCTTTAATTGAATGTATCAATAACCTCTAACTTCTCATTTTGCTTCTATTGCATGCACAGATTTAACTATACAATATGAGAGCAAGTGAATGAGGAAACTGTACCTTGAAACATACAATGTCCAAACTAGAAATTTGGGAGCATCTAAAACAAGAACGATAATGCTAAAGAAAAACCAACATGCATTATATACAACTTGCTCTGAAGAGAGTCTCCCACATGGATTCACAGTAGACTGACAAAAACACTTACAGATTGATCAGTATTGTATTATAACTAGGGAGCATGCTGATTGTGCCAGCAATGCCCAATTACGAACAAATTGGACTTCTAGAAGAAACTGAGATGGCACATCATCTTTCACGATGACTTCGCCTTGTCTGATCATTCCAAGGGGAATTTTCCATTCTGTGCCATTCCAAGAGACTGAGCCAAGGTAGCAAGCACTCAGTCAAGCAGAGGGGTCAGCAATGGTCACAAATCGGACCTCAGCAGTGAGCATTCCAGAGCTGCTTTGCTTTGCCAGGAAATGGCCCACTTGGGTGCACAGAGACAAGGGAGTTGTGCCTGGACTCTGAGGAAAGAAAGGCTAGTGGTGTCAGTGATGACTGGCACTGACATGGCCCCCACGACAACCAGCCAAATAGTTACGGAGCAATGCTTTGATGAATGTGTGTGTGTGTGTGTGTCTGTGTGTGTTGGGGAAAAGGCTGTAGAATCCTGCTCAGTCAGCCTGGTGCCTTTGAGACGATGAGAACACATCACACCACACATGCTTGACTGGTGTTTGTGTTCAAATGGCAGATCCATGACTGATTGTTGGTTAAGCTGTAGTTGCCACTGTGTTTAGATTTATCGAGGTAATAAGCGACAGGCTCTGCAGTCTCAAGACATGTTACTGGCACGTTCTGCTCCAACAGGTTTGGATCTGATTGGAACTGCTGTGTAGGACAAGAGCTGGCAGCACTAGATGAAAGCTGATTCACGGGTCCGTGGAAATCAATCATGTCAGAGGCTGGCCAAGTAGCTTGCCTCGGGGTAAAAGGCAGGTCAGTGTTTCTTTCCACTCAAACCTACCTCCTTTGAAGGCAGTTCCATAACACACTGTAGCTTGGGTTACTCAACTAACTTTGGTACAGCCAGTTAGCCCATCCATTGCCTGACGTATACTCTAACACTGAATCTGTCCCATTTGGTCTTTTTTTTATAAAGAAAAAAAAAGGCACTTATTTTCATTGGAAAGACAGATTTCCAGGGAGAATGAGAGACAGAAAAAATTCTACCCACTGGTTTACCCCCCACAAAACGGTTGCAACAGCTAGTGCTGATAAGCTGATCTAATCCAGGAGCCTAGAGCTTCTTCCAGATCTCCCAGGCAGGTGCAGATCCCAAGGTTTTGGGTCATCCCTTTGCTGCTTTCCCAGGACACAAGCAGGGAGCTGGATGGGAAGTGGAGCAGTTGGCCCATATGGGATGCCTGCACTTGAAGATGGAGGATTAGCCAGTTGAAATAATGCACTTGCATTCACGTTTGATATTAATGAGAAACTTTTAAAGGGCAGGCACCATTTCTGTGTTTCCTGCACATACCATCTGCAGACACTGGGTTTTACTGTTAACCTATAATAGGAATTTCTTTTGTTGCTTCATGCCAAGAAGTCTGTTAGATGTTTTTATACGTGATCTCATTATACCATCCCAAGAGCTCTATGTGGTATGTATTAAGTTTCGATTTTATAGATAAGGAAATAGGTACAGTACAGATCTGGGGACATGCAAAAATCCATGCCAAACCAATCCTGCCTCACTCTGGGCCCAAGTTGCCGTCAAATCCATGCTCTATAGTTCATAGAGGATTCAACAGCTGATCTCAGCACTTGCTGGGTTCCTAATGGAGAAGTGGGGACACAGCTGTTGTCATCACCACAAACAGTGCAAAGTTGGATGGGTTTATGGATTGTTCTTTCTCCCCTCCTTGACAACCTGCACACACTGGAAAGAATGCACTACGCTTTCACTCTGAGGAGTTATCCCAAGGAAATGAAAAGGTCTTGAGGGCAATGGAAATCATGAAGAATCATAGACAGATCAGTAAAAACAATCTGATTAGATCTGCACTTCACCATGATTGCTTCTGGTTGGATAAGACTGGAACAAAAAGCAGGAAGTCAGACTAGCGAATGGGCTGTTGCACAGGTCCAAGCAAGAAACAAAACAAAACAAACCAAAAAATAAGCAGTGTGTGTATGTGATGTGATGTGATGTCTTTCTTAAACTGTGAGAACAGCAACAAAGGACACTTACATTCCCAGCAGGACCCTGAGTAATTTCATTCTTGGAACTTGCTCTGAACTGGCATGGCATGAAGAGCACAGACACTTCTGGGTTGTGGAGAAGGGTAGCAGCAGTAACAGGTAATATTTCTTAGCACTTACGATGTTCCAGGAGCTGTCTTAACACTCTGTAGTAAGTCATCTGAACACGCAGCAATCCTTTGTGATTCAGATTGTTATTCCAATGTTTGCAGATGAGGACCCTGGGCACTGAGAGTTTCCAGAAGTGACCACAGCTTTACCAAGCCTAGGCACACCGCCCCCAGCCCTGCTCCCATGATCACTGGGCTTTAATGCCACATGCTAAAAGATGGCATCCATGTCCTGAGCCCCTGGTGCCAGAGCCACATCTCGGCCTTTGGAGCTAACTGGCAGGATTTCCAGTCCTGAAGCTGCCTGCAACATTCTTGCCTCAGATTCCCAGCTCATCCCCAAAGCCAACTCACACTAACAGACATCAATTTCTGTATCTTCCCAGGCCCAGTTGCCCAAACTCGTGTGCTCTTTCACATCTCAAAAACACTCACTGGTCACTTGCAACTGCCTGGCACTGTCCTGATTGGTTCACCTTAAACGTGTGATTGCATAGATGGATTAAGAGACAACCCTGTCTTTGAAGGGCTCTGCATACACATGCAAGCATGGGTGTAGGTGAGTTGTGTATGACAAGACAGTGTCACCTCCACTTCTGTGACTGCTGTGTTGCCTATTGTGCCAGGCTTAGACCATCTTGTGACTCACAGACCTACCATGCAGGTCCCCCCTTTCCTGCATCTGTCAGGACAGCTTTCTGCTTGTCTGTGGGTTTCCTCTGCTCACACCTCCATCCCTGGGAGCCACGTGGACAGCTGGCTCCCTCCTGCTGTTAATGGGATTAGTCTGGGGAAGGTTCCAGGCTAACACCAGCTTCCAGACTGCTCTGCTCTGACTCATGCTAATTGTGTTCCCAGAACTTCTTTCGTTCACAGTACTACTAGACGATCAGGCTCCTTTTCACTTCAGCAAGAGTAGGAGGTGAATTAGGCAGCCAGATGTCTTCCTCTCCAACTCTGATCCATCAGCATTTTCCTATTTGACTGTTTTCCTATTCGGGCCTGAGTCATTGTGCCGTGGAAGAGCAAGATCATTTAAATCATCTGTACCACTTCTTGGCTCTGTAAAGTTTTACTGTCCATCCAAGAGGCACTGGCATATCTCTCCAAGGGAAAGGGCCTGTTTGGTTCAGGGGAACATCTTCACTAGGTACAACTCAGGGAGACTATTGCCAGGATTAGAGTAGGGAGCTTTCAGACTGTTTCTGCACTCCCCCAAAGATTCCAAAAACATTAGGTTAGGGTGCATAATGTTCAGTTAAGTGACATACTTATGAGTCCCTGTTTCCTCTGTCAGCATATTTCATGACATTTAAGACTTTTTGCATTTTCCATACTGGAAACAAATTTCTGTTGGTCTAGTTTCTGACCATTTCCATATTTCTGGAGAATCAGGTCTAGATCCAAGACTATGAGTGAGGGGAGGGAGAGGAAAAGATGAGAAAAGCTCTGTTCCACATATTCTTTGATGCAAACGGCTCACTTTTCATCCCCCACCTGTCACTGGCTATCTAGCACAGTTTCCTCATCACGTTCATGTAATCTAGCTCAGAAGTTGTTTCACAAGTGATCTGTAGTAAATAGTCACAGAAGTTGGGAAATGATTCCATTTGAACACATGAGAGTGAATGAATTAAAAGTGAATCCTGCAGGACTGTCACTCCCATTCCCTTAAACGATGGTCCACCTCAAGGGCAAGAGCTTGAGTGCGTGTGGCTGTTGGCTCTAGCCCACTGCAGCATGCCTTCTTGTACATTCTCCATGGAGACATGATTGAGAATCGAAGGTCATAACTTCTACCACTAGCCAGTGTCTGTTCCCTTATGTAGGACACGAGCTTTCTGGTGCCCCTGGTGGATTCTGAGGGAAACCTGGCCCCACGCAGGGACCCTCCTTCACCGGTTCTGTCTACAGTATAGAAGCTCTGTCTATGGTTCCTGATCATATCTGGCTCCCCTCAACTCTCACATGAAAACTCAAAGCCATGGTATGGTGCAGCTGAGCAGGTCTCCATGAAAACCAGCTGTATAGTAAGCAGTGAGTAGATGATCTCTGCAGAGACAACTTAAGCACCTGACGTCCACAAGGCACAACCCCAATGGCTATTAAGGGCTGGGCAAGAGATGTAGCCAGTGACAACTTTCATTGGCTTCAAAGAGTTGAGAAGCAGGAGAAAAGAGGAGAGCCCAGTGTTCTGGGGACGTGGATTACGGCCAGAGCTGCCTGTTAGAAGTAGAGATGGTCTTTTAAAGGCCTTTCTTTTAGCAGCAGAGGGAAGAGTCGCTGAGAGGGTTTTTGTTTGTTTCGTGTTTGCTTAGCTTTGCTTTTTGAAGAGGAACCACACCACCTGTTCTTCCTCTTTTCCCACTCCTCAGACAAGCCCACATGGGTGTTTCCAGAAAGACAACCAGCATCAAAAGAGAGCTTAGCCTGACTGAAACCAGCCCTGCACAGCCACCCCTCTGTGCTTCAAGCCCTCAGTGGAGCTTCTGCTCTTGTGTCAACCAATCGTCATGTTCACAATGAAAGACTGAGGCCGGTAAGGACAATGGCACAGGATCCTTTGACCAATGCTCTGCCTGTCTCCTGCCTTTCTGTCAATAGCCACAGGAGACCCACTGTCAAGCAAATTCTGTCATTAGTTCCTGTCTCTGTTGCAAAAAATCAATATTGGGTGGTTCTTTGCTCCACACCTTGCACACTGCAGACACAGCTGTCAGCCGTGCTTCATGGTCTCCCCAAAGGAGCCATCAGAGGGCTCCCTCAGGGCTGGGGAAGGGATGAGAGGCCAGGATATCTATCTGTCTTGCCTTCATTTCTTGAAAGCACATTTTCAAACCGTTTGAAAGGCTTCTGGCTGCTGCTGGGCTGCTGGTTGCATGTGATCCTCTAGATAAACGATGCCTCTGGCAGGAGGCTCGTTGTGTGATCAGAAACACGATGTTATTGCTCAACAAGACCGAGGGGGAATGGCAAAGAGGCCTGGGCAGGAAAGCTTCCTACAGAAGGGGTATCTCCGGCACGTTTCAAGACCCTGCCTAGAAGCTAACCTTCATATCACCTTGACTCTGTACTGGTGGTATATCTGACTTCCTAGAGGAAACTCACACGATAACTGGAATTAAGTAATAGTAGTATTATTATAGCACTTCAAATTTCACAAATAGCTTTTATGTTTTTGTGGAGATGACCCTTGCTGAGTCCAGTTACTGAGACAGTATGGGTGATTCTCCAGTGTTTGACTCAAGGAACCTGGGTGGGATGTACGGTGAGAAAGAAGCATTAAGAAAAAACGATTTTGGTACTGGGGACTCTGGGAGACAAAATGTGTGACATAGGAGTCATCAGGATGCTAGAGGCTGAAACCAACCATTGACCTTCGGAGGGAAGAAGAGATGGAAAATCTACCAAAGAGTGGTGTTTCTCAGGGGTTTAGATGGGAGCCTGAGCAATACTTTCTGGAACATAGATAACTTCTTATGGCACAGAACCATACAGGAAAGGGGGCAGTCAACTTGTGCACTCGGCACTTCCATTGTGGCCCAGGGAGAGAGGAATGGCTGCATCCTTTGGCATCTCAGGGGCCTGAGGGCTTTAGCAGTCCTGGAAGGAAGCAGCATCCTCTCAGAGGCAGCAGGTGTTGTAGGGCATATGAGGGAAAAGAGGCCCCATGGGGTGTTTCTGAGACTCCGGGAGGTCACTGGGGCTGCTCCTGGAGGAGTGGGCATTGATGGCCAAGGTCCTGCAGGTGGAGCTGATAAGCCACAGCACACAGCCCAACCTGCTGATTTATGCAATACCTTAATGAGGTCTGACAGTACTGATTACCCAGTTATTCATTTGCTCCTGGTCATGGCTCTGGAGTATTCCCATTTTATATATGAAGAAACTAAGGGACCAGAAGACTAAATGACTTGGGGAGAATAGTGACAGAGCTCAGGCTCCTGGGGCCTGCTTTCACACTGTAGCTCTGCAGTGGTTAATGGCCATTAACCACTCTTGGCCTTCCCTCACCCAACCCCCGCCTGCCCAGAGAAAAGGCCAGGGAGAATCAATGAGGTAAAGGTGAGGACAACAGAAGAGTAGTGAGGTGATGTGTGGGGGAACTGGGACCCACTGAAGAAGCAGTGTCACAGCCAGATCAGGATGAATACAGGGTGGCTGGGGAAGAAGCGAGACAGAGGCAAATCCTGCATCCCCCTCCCTGGGCCCTTGCTGCCAAGTCAGTCTGGTTTGTACTTGTACTGCAAGTTCACTGTTGAAATAACCAAGGTCCTGGATGAAGTTGGCAGAGCCTACACATGGGGTAGGTGTGGGGCTTAGACTTAAGTGTTCTGATCACACACTACTGTCCTTTCTGCTCACTCATGGCATCTCACGAGCCTCCATTTATATGTGAATAAACTATTTTATTTAACAAACACATTTATTTAACATACACCACACAAAGGGAGTTTTCTGTATATTCATAAAAATTCCCAAAAGCAGGATGTTAACAAATGGATCTAAGTGTTTCCTGAGCATGGAGCATGACCTTACAGAAGCTGACCAGCTACTGTGAGTCTAAAGACAGCAAGAACTGCATGTGGATATTGTATCAGACTGATAATGAAGTTTCTCCCGGGAATATACGTTAATAGAATCAGAAACCAGATTCGTTTTACTAGACTTGATTGCTCAAGTAAATAAGTAAAATTAATCACAGGTACAAGAATCAGGTTCTCATGATCAGAGACAAATAAACAAGGGCGTAGCGAGGATGAACTCTGAGGATAGTGTTTTAGGTTCAAAGACTTTAGCCAGCATGAATGCATGTAGATGGATGGTTGTGTGCAGGTGGCTCATGGACACACACGTATCTCATAGCTCTGACCACGGAGAGTCCTGAAGCAAAGCCAGTTCAACAGCAACAAGCACATCCAGCACCTCAAACATGGTTTTTAACAATCATTCTTTCATAAAAGAAACCAAGGCTCCTTTGAATCTTGGAAAAGGAAATACTATAGAAGCTGACATTATCTTGTAATACTAGAAAATATAGAAGTGCTAAAGGTGGTGAGGGGAAAAACAGGCGAGGAAAGACAGGTGGATGGCTAGAAGGAAGGAAAAGTGGGAGTGAAAAGGGGCTGCATGTCAGGAAGACACAGGAGCCGAACTGAACGACCTCCTGGAGGCCAATGCTGGAACAATTTAAGGAACAAAATAATTCACTTCAGAGGTTTATACTATAAAGAATAAAAAGGGGCCCATATGGATGCTGGCTTGAATTCCAGCTGCATATGGAAGTTCCATTTCCAATCCAGCTCCCTGCTTAATGCCTGGCTAAAGCAGAGAAGGCTGGACCAAGGGCTTTGCCTCCTGTACCCCCTGGGAGATACAGAAGAAGCTCCTGGCTTTAGATGGGATCAGATCTAGTAGTTGGGACCACTTGGGGAGTGAACCAGCAGATATTCTCTCTTTCTCTCTCTCTCCCTCTTTCTCTCTCTCTCTCTCTTTCCTCCCTCTCTTTCCCTGTCAACCTCTGTAACTCTGCCTTCCAAGGAAATTAAACAAAATAAATATTTTAAAAAGTAAAATTACCCAAGTCTATATTGGTGTATATAGATAATTGAATACGTGCATGGGAGAGAAGGAACAAGAAGTGCAGAAACATTACAGAAAATGTTTGCAGGTCCTCCCTCCACGAAGCAGAGCCCTACCCTCTCCCCTGCCTATTGGCTGGGCTTAGCAACTTCTTTCAAACAATAATGTGAGAATAGGAAAAAAAAAGCAAGGAGTGGGGAAATCTGGTGAACAGAGGCAGTGACAAGCTATGCTGATACAGCCTCTGACACAATGTGACAAGCATGCTGCTTCTCTATGACATTTTCCTCAACTTCACATAACCCTAGCTGACCAGGAGCAAACAGCAGACATGCACAAACTGAGGGACATTGTCTTGAATCACTGGGGCATGGTCTTTAAAAGGAAAGGCCATGGATAACAGGAGGAGTCAGAGAGATGTGCGCCAACTGGAAGTAGCCAAGTGTCCTGGACTGGGTCCTGGGACAACAGAAGGGCATCAGTGGAAACACCGGTGAAACCCAAATCGACCTGTGCTTTAGTGAGTAGTGTTTTACCAGTGCTATTCTCTGAGCTTTGACAAGTCCACCAGGGTTATGTAAGATGCTCACATTAGGAAAAGATGGGTCAAGAATACCAAGGAACATTCTGTTCCAGCTTAGCAAGTTTTTCTGTAAATCCAAATTGAAATTTTAGAAAGCGTTTTTTTTTTTAATGTCTTGGAAGCCAGGGTACAAAGAGAACTGGATAATGTGCACACAAAATAAATAAGCAGAGAATAATGGAAAGTTGGATGTGAGAACTGACATTCCACTGAGGTTATACTCCTCCAGACAGTTATCCGATCAACTGGATTATGGACATTGTTCGGGAAAAGCAAGCAGGGAGTGGCAGCAGTGTGTATGTGTTGGCGTGGGGAAAGGGCTTCAGAGATTTCACCCAGCAGTTTGACATTAGGGTGATAGTTTCATCCTTGCATTAGGGAACTAAGTTGAAGACTGGTTGGTGGTGTCTTCCCATCTTCTATAAGCAGTTCCTCTTTCATGTTAAAGACACTTCTGTCAGACTTTATAAGGGATGGTGCGAGAATAGCGTCTCATGCATTGGAGTCTCAGGAAGGCAGCCTTTAGAAACAGCTAAGTGTGTAAGCCCGAGGTTTGTTGGGGAAGCTCTGAAGGTGGGAGGAACAGGCTTCATCAGAGAAGCTGAACTAGAATGTAGTTATAATAGGTAACACTGGCGCTGAGCTGATCCTTTGGAGTTTAACAAGTTGAGAAAAGAGAGCAGTCACTGCATATTGTATATTTGCCAGGCAGAAGTGTAAAGTTGGGTGGGGCAACTCCCTTCCGTTAGGTAGGGAGTTAGGTAAATTTGGGATAACTCGTTATCAACCAGGACACAGCACACTGATGCTAAGAGGCATCGGAGGTTTCCATACAGTCCCACCACTGCACAACATGAAAACTCTCCCAGTGGGAGTTAGGCCTCTCTAGAAATAGCCTCACAGGATTTTTCATGAAAAATTTACACTAATTAGGCATGATGATGAACAACAGCTCCCATCACCAGAGCCAGTCTGAAAGCTATAACTGGGTCTCCAAGCCTTCATCTCCTTGCTTTGCTACCCATTCTAGAATCCTCTTACTCTCAGCTATATCTTGGAAGATCTTAGTGGCTCAGCTACTAGAACAATCCAAACCTTGGCAGAATACTTGGGCTGAGTGCTCCGAGACACCTGTCACAAGCCTACCTCAGGCTAAGACTGCTGCTTGAGGCCATTTACCATGAAGACTGATCAAGAGATACCACAAGATGCTCCTGTGGTTCACCTGTGTCCCAGGTTTTCCCTGCCCACTGAATCAATGATCTGTATCATTCACTCCTTGCTAATAGCCTGGGAACGCAGTGCAAGATCACCCCGGTTCCTGGGACCCTCCCTGCCACATGTGCAGGAGACATGCTAGAAGTTTCTAGCTTCTGGCTCCTGCCTGGCCCAGTCCTGACAAGTGTAGCCATCTAGAAAGTGAACCATTACATGAAATGTCTCTCTCACCCTCCATCTTTTTAACTCTGACTTTCAAATAAATTACTAAATAAATATTTTCTTTAAATGCCCACCTCTGACTTTGTTTCTGAAAGCTACTTTTGCTGACTATGAAGTCCAACACTAAAGCTATTGACGTTCCTTCCTCCTTACTTCCTTCCCTCCATCCATCCTTCCTTCTTTTCTTTCCTTCCATCCTTTCTTCTTCTTTTTTCCCTTCCTTCTTTCCTCCCTTCATGTCAATGTATTTTAAACATTATTCTATTGTCTGTTTGCATTATTTCCAGGGAGAAATCTGCTGCCATGCCTTTGTTTGTCTGCACGAATCTTTTTTTCATTATCTGATTTCAGCCTTCACTCATTATCACTACCTTCAAGCAATTTGATTATAACGTGTCTTGACATTCTTTTTTGGGTGGACTTTGAGTTTGTGAGGGCATTTTGTTTCTGTCAGCTCTTCAAATATGAAAATTTTTATAAAAAAAAATTGTTCCAACTTTTCTTTCTGTATCTCCTGCTCTCATCCAGGCATTCCGTTGCATTTTTAATTCCATCTGCTGTATTTTTAATCTCAGGCATTTTAGAAGTGCTCACTGTCTCTTCATTATATTTTCCACGTCTCTACTTATCATAGTCAGTCTTTCCATAGCATTCTTCTAGGTCTCACCTCATTTGTTTCTATCTCTCAGAAGTCACCATCCTTTACATCCATTTTCTCTTGAACACCATTGTTTCATGCGCTTCTCCTGGGTTTTTCTCCTGTTTTTATATATAGGAAAGTAAATTCAGTCCCTGTTATTCCATCTTACCAACAGGTCGAAATTCCCTCTAGATCTTTTTTTTTAAACGTCAACCTTTTAAATGCAAATATGATGGGGAAAGATGAGGGGGTTAGAATGGGAAAAAATAATAAGTAAACACAAATGTGGAAAAAGAATGAGCCACTGGGTTTGCTGCTTTTTGACAGATACTCACAGTTATCCAGACTAAATATCTACTAATTTTTTTTCTTGCCAATAGAGCTTCATTTTGTTTGAAGAGTCACAGCCTTCGGAATGTAATAGGCTGTTACATGCCATGGGGCTAACAAGAGGCAGTTCTATTATTGTCAATGTGGTCAAGGTATGAGCATGTGTGGAATTTCCAGAATATTTCTTCCAGAAAATTTGGAGACATGGATAGAAAAAAAAGTCTTTATTTTGCCCTTATTCTGTGTTTGGAATATTTTTAGAGAGGTCTTAATGCTTGAATCCATTTGCATCTCTGTGACTTTGGCAAACACAGCAAAGTTGGCCATTACACTTTACCACCTTACCATCCCCAGATTCACCTACCTTTGAACGTTCTGCTATGTGATATAACATTTATTATCAATATTTAAGTTGTTGTTTCTGGGATTTCTGCTGTTTGCAGTCAGTTGCATCCTGATACCTAATCATGGCTCAGCTTCTCAGGTTTATCCGATAGATTCTTCCAAAAAAGACTTATTCACACATTTATTTATTTTATAAGTAGAACGTCAGAGAGCGGGGGAAAAGGGGAGAAGGGGTGGGGAGGATGAGACAGAAAGAGATCTCTTCCATCTGGTGGTTCACTCTCCAAATGCCCACATAACAGCCAGGGCTGGGCCAGGCCAGAACTCCACCTGGGTGTTGCATGTGGGTGGTGGGAGTCCACCTCCATCTGGGTGTTCCACGTGGGTGGTGGGGGTCCAACTCCATCTGGGTGTTCCACGTGGAGAGGGTCCAAGTACTTGGATCATCTGTCACTGCCTTCTCAGTCACAGCAGCAGGGAGTTGGATAGAAGGCAGAGCACTGGGCTCAAATCAAGCTCTTCGGTGGTATTCTGGTGTTGCAAACAGCAACTTAACTTGCTTTTAACCTGCTCCACCAGACTCTGTCTGATTGTTTTCCTTGAGAGAACAAAAAGTGACGTTCTGGAAATGGCAGTGGTTTCGCAGATGAAATCGCAATGGAAAAGCACTTGCTTCACAAATGTTCATAAGATGATTAGAGGTAATTGGAGAATCCGGTAGACTTTGCCCTTTAAAGTTAGTCACTGAGTAGACCCTTGGCTATGCAGAAGCTATGCTGACAAAGAACTTGATAGCAATGTCTCTAAGAAGGAGAGCTACACTGATTCTTGAGCGGAATACTAACTTCCAACGGCTGTGATCCACAGGGGGAACAAAGCTCCAGCTAAAGCTACTTGAAATAATATATATTAATACAGTTTCATCATCAATAATACATACTATTAATATGGCTTTAAATAATGTATAATGCTAGATTTGCATACTAAATAATACATAAATATGTAATCATTCTGTGAAGTCGTATGAAATTAGTAATCCTGAAGGAAACTTAACCTATTAAAAGTGGCTCAGGGCCTCAATCAGTGCTGCTGCGTATTATCTTGGCTAGGAGAAGCACAAGCCTTGCATAAAATGTTTGCTCTGTGTCTTTTATAACTGCAGAAAAGTAGCTATAGCAGACTTTTCAGTGCAGAGTCAACAGAGCTTTTCCATTTTCTTGTAAAGATAATATTGCTTTGTAAAAATATCTCTAACCCATCGATGATTAAAACACTCTCAAAGAGCTGTTTCCTGCAAACGAGGCAAAGCAGGGGTGGGCACTGGCCTAGCAGTTCAGATGTCGGTTAAGATGTCCACTTCCCGTACTGGAGTGCCTAGGCTCCACGGCACATTCTAACTTCGGACTCCAGTTTCCTACATAGTGCAGATCCTAGGAAGCAGTGGTGATGGCTCAGGTGGCACTTGCATGGGAAATCAGAGCTGTATTTCTGAACTTTGGCCTTCCTCTCAGGGACATGGCAGGCATTTGCAGAGTGAATCAGGGAATGGAGTGGGTCTCTCTTTGTCTATTTATCTGTCTCTTTGTTGCTTTGTGTCAAATATATGTAAACACGCATCTGTGACAACACAAAACATTGTCACTGTTTATCCCATCTGCTTTCATTTTTTCAAGGATTCACTTTTCCAGTAGCCCTGGGAGTAGACACAATTATCCCTACTTCTCAGTCCAGGGAACAGCAGGTGGGAGAGATTAAGGATTCACTCAAGATCACACAGATAGGTAGTGAAAGATAGACATACAGCTCTTCTGAAATCAAAACCTATCACTTTCACTTTACCTTATTCCACCTTGCCTTCTATTTTAGTATAGCTCCCATCTGTTGATTAAGATCTTAAAATACAAAATTCAGCGAAACATTAATGAATCTCTTATTTTTATTCAACATCATGCCAGATATCTCACGGAGGTGATGTCCCTTGTCTTCCACAAAATAATCCTATTGGATATTTCCACCTTCATTTGACATATCAGAAAACTGAAGCATGGAACAAAATGAAGTGACTTGCTCAAAGCATCCGAATATGAAACAAAGTCTGGGTCCAATGACTTCAAACCACACCACATCTCTGACGAAGGGTAATGAAAATGCAAGCTTCTCTTTTCATATCCAACTTGCTAGGCCTTCTCAAAAGAGCAACTCCAGGACTCAAAAGTTCTTCAGAGTATTGAGCCCTGCCCTGTGCTCTGATTTGAATAAATAAGACACCCAAGCTCATGCAAACACTTAAAATTTAAACCCTAGTGTCTTGTGCCAATGCTACAGAAAGGATGAAAACAAAATCTAGTCACGATATTCAGGAGGCGGGCTTAGTGGAAGATCCTTGGGTCATAAGAGGCAATGCCCGCAGAATGAAGTTCTCATAAAAGGGTTGGTCACACAAGTCAGAGTTGAGGATAAGTCGTTTGACCCAGCAACTGATGCACTGCTTCGGATGTACTCATCCCCTATGAGAGCACCTGGGTCCATGTCCCAGCAGAATTGTTCACTCCAGCTTCCTGTAATGTACACTTGACGGCAGCAACTGAGAGCCTAAGCGGGGTCCTTGACATCCACATGGGACATATTGATGGGATTCCTGGTTCCTGGCTGCTGTAAAAATTTGAAGAGTGAGCCAGCAGGTAGGATAGCTCTCATTATGTATCTCTCTCCCTTTTCAAATAAATAAGCATTTTTGAAATGTCTGAGCTGGGCCTAGTCACTGGCTCTGCCTGTGGCTCTCCGTGTGGCACTTCCTATGTGCGTGCTTTGCCGCGGCCATCCTCCAGTATCACCAAATGCCTGCATCTTGGACTCCAAAAGCATGAATCAGATTTAACCTCCTGCCTCACCAGCACCTTGTTGTAAGTCTTTCATTGTAGTCATGAGGAGCTGAATAATACTCGCAGTAACTGGAATGGCTGCCTCATGAAAAAGGAGAAGTCATGTTCTAGGAGTGGAGCTGCTGTTGAGAGATCTGCAGATAACAGCAGGAAAATTTTTTTTCTATTTCACAAATTTTCAAAAGACTAGTGCTATGAGCAGCTCAGGGACTTCAGTAGCCAAACCCACTCAAAGTACTAAACACTTGGATTCTTGCATCTCTGTCCAGCCCCATTCCAGCACAACATGTAGCTGGTTCAGTGTCCCTATACTGGCAATAGTATTTCTAGAGACTGTGCTTGGAGATCAGCTCTTCTGGGTGAGAGCCGATCTGATGAAGAAGTACTGAGAAAGGTAGAAGCCATAAATGTCTAGCCTACCCAGGAGAGTAAATTGAAACCACTTGCATCTTTCAGGCTGATTTATAGCTTATCAAACACACATTAAACCTTTAAGCCCCTTTTTCCTTAAGTAAAAATAAATCCAAGTTGACTATGCCAGCATATGTATTTGTTTTCCCTACACTGTCTATAAACCATGTCTAAGGTGAGTATTTATAAGCCTGAATGAGAACTAGACAAACAATTTTGAGAATAAGTGACAACTATAACAGATCATGAGAAGACAGTCACAACAAAGGGAACACTATGCATTAAGTAATTTTTCTTGCAAATCCTTTATACATATGTCAAAGCTGTGTGGCTGGCACAGTGAAAGAGAATAAATCAAAGAGAATACCCACATAAGAAAGGGATTTTAGGCAAATGCTGTCTCGGATACATAAATCAAATAAATAGTGATTAAAAAAAGACCCAAAGGAATAGCATAGATGTCTGTGGAATTTTATGCAATAAACTTATTTAGCAGTCACATAACAGTTTATATTGATGAAACACTCTCCAATTATTTGCTCATTAAATCTTATGGCATTTCTACTGAGTAGGTTCATATCACTCGTTAATTTCATAGCCAAGGTAAGTGAAGCAGGGAATTGTTTAGTGTCATTCCCAAGTTGTACCTCCAGGTACAGGTTCCTTCAGAAACCCTACTCCCACAGTTTTGGGTTGCAATTCCAGGGGAGTACTGTAGCTCCTCTTGGTCCCTCTTCAATCAGGAACAGGTTTGGGGGCCATGTCTGGACTTCTGGAGCCAGCTGGTACTTCCACTGTACCAGGTAGTAAATCCAGAAGTGCCATGGTGTCGACATTTGGTCAGTACGTTGATACATGCCTGTAGGATGCATCTACACATCTGCTCATGTCCCTCGTCTGAGATGGTCACAGCATGAATCCAAAGCTATGAGATGGAAAATGGGGCCACTGGGGCTCCATTCCCTGGGGGCTTTCAAATATATCAGTGCCCCTAGACACAATGAAATCTCAACCTCTGTATATTTTTAAAAGTTACTCTGGACTTCCCAATCTGTAGACAGAGTCTATAAATCTCTGGTTGTAAAGATTCTTCCCGGTCTGCTGGACATAGTTGGTCAAGTTATTTACTGCGTGGGCACCTTACCATAGGGGCCAGTGAGCGCTGACATTCAGCGGGTACACAGTGTGCCCTAATTTGGGGCTGGCAGTGGTTCTCAGAGCTACTTTTCTTCTGATTCGACAGAAGAGGCTTTGAGTCATTTCCCTATTCTTCCATATGCATTGCTGTGTGCCCTGTGCATTCTATTTTCAGCTTATTTTGTATCCACTTGTTTAAAATTACAGTTAGCACCTACGGCATGCTGGGCATGATACACAGAGCACATGCAAATTCAAAACCATCACAGAACTAGTGTTACTCGATCCCACAATCTATGGGGGAAGACAAGTGCTTCCGCAGGGAGTTGCCCCACCATGTGGGAGATGCTCCTGCTGGGTTGAGTGTAACAAGCCAGGGGAGACCGGAGGAGAGGGCTTCACTCATCCACCTAGACCCTGGGTGCACAGGGATATCATGAGAACAGCAGAATAGCTGAGACTGCAGGCCCACTGGGCTGCGTAAAAGGAGGGGATGCATTTGAAGATACCCTGAATCAAGAGAAACCATTGGGGAATTGACTGCCTGGAGTGGGGAGGGTGTGAAGCTGGAGAGAAGAGGCAGGGGTGAGGGTGAGGTGAGTTCTGCCCGTCTCCTTAGAGCTCAATTGTCCACTTGCAAGTAATCCCTGTGCCTTGGTGCTCAGCCCTGCCTCTCCCTTCTCTGTTCTTTCCACATACAGTCTTTAGGTAAAGCAGAAAACACCTAAGTCACTCATACCCTTCTCCCTGGATCTATCATTGCAGTCAACGAGGAGAACACAAAAGCTTGGAAGCCAGCAAGAGGACAAAGAAGCCTAGACACAGACGTCACCACGCCACTTGATGACACCTGACAAGACCTCACAATTGGCACAACTCTCTCCTTGCTCACCACTTTGCTTCCTTGGTGTGTCAGGTCTTCATTGCACACTCAGCAGTCCCACCTTAGTCCTTGGGCAGATTGGGGTAGAGCAGCGTGGGGAAGCTAGAGGCACATATGAAGTATGTTCGGTCAGGAGCTAATGATATTACTATAGCTGCAGCAGGAGAACTTGAGTCATCATTGCACCAGTCCCTTTGCTTTCTTACCATCTTTGCTATTTTCCATTAACAAAAAGGAGAAAAACAACGTCAAGATTCACTGCTACTTGTTTTCTTCCATTCTACTCCTCATTACTTCTAGTGATAATCTGGGTTTGTTCATTACAACTTGCTTTGATTCAGGTTTTCCATTCTTATTTCATATCCACATGCCTTGATATGATCCATAGGGCCTTTTGAAT
This sequence comes from Ochotona curzoniae, assembly GCF_017591425.1. Classification (NCBI taxonomy): domain Eukaryota; kingdom Metazoa; phylum Chordata; class Mammalia; order Lagomorpha; family Ochotonidae; genus Ochotona; species Ochotona curzoniae. The sequence goes on from NW_024466758.1 coordinate 35,829, forward strand.
AACCTAAATTTCCTAACCCAATGATAATACAATTTGGCTGATCAAACTTCACTTCTCCCCTTAAGATTTAAAAAGTATTGTTCAATATGCCCACAGTTACCTGCCTGTTTGGCCCCTCATGGCTCCGACGGATGGCTCTCCTTCCCTTTGCCTGGGCCATGGCAGCAATGCTCATCAGAGATGCTGCTGGGCTGGCATGCCGCTGGAATGCTCTGTAGGAAACTAGGAATTGTTGTAGTTGTCAATTCTGCAATGGGGTGTGTAGGGAGAATTGGACACAACCTACTACTGAGCAACCCCTGCACTTCCAACTCGGCCCATGTCATTGCTGCACATTAGCCTGCGGCAACCACTGAGCCTCCACATTGCCACCTTATGTGGCATGAGAACCTTTCCTGTAAACTGGACTGGAACTCCATGCTGGCCTCTGACCCAAGAAGTCACTGACTTTGCTGTGCAACATCACTCAAAGCAGTATCTTGGAGACCTAGTTGGTGTGTGGGTCTCCTCTGATCCCTTATAGACACATACATCTGCTTTCCATGAGGAGCTTCTTGTGCTCTGTGCGTCTTTTTATCTATGCTCCTCCCTGGGAACAGGAGCAAGACCATCAAAACCTCAGTACCTACTGTTTAACTGAGGCAGGGAAGCTGGAGGTGTTTGTGAAGTGAGAGAATGGCCTGACTGTGCTGGGACCAGAGTCTGGTCTCTCAAATTTGGAAGGCATTTATTTGAAAGCATTGCATTTGGAAACAGAGTCAGTACATCCCATATTCAAGTTTTCCAGCAGCAAATATGGCTGTTGGACCCACTATAGCAGCACAGCTCCCCATCCGCGTGAGCTGTTTCCTGAAGCTCAGTCTGTCTGATGAGAGCAGTCATTCTTCCCAGCTCCTACCTCCACCAAATTAGCCCCTTCAACAAGAAACAGAAAAATAAAGCATTGTTTGTGCTTTTGTCAGGATTGAACAAGCAGCTTATTGATGATGCTTTTCTATTCTTTCAGCCAGTTTCTATAGCTTCACATGGCTACAACGGGAAGTCGGTATGGCTCTTGTCTATTCACAAGCGCCAATTAGTATTCCTTCTGTGCTGTTGTATCCAAGGGGCAACGGGCTGGGATTAATGAATGTATGGGAAGAGCCTGCTACACGGCGAGACAGTGGGGAGTGAGATTGCTCCACCCTCCCTGTGTGGATTCAGTCCCCGGGACCCCCCAAGAAACGGAGGACGATTTGTAACCCAGTACAAAGCATACCTGTCGGCTACACTACTGTGCATGTGAGAGGCAGACCGGCAGCAGGCTCTACCCTGCCACACTGATGAGAAGTTACTAGACCACACAGGCATCCAGCTAGAAATGTGTCTCCTCCAGCATAAATCACACAAATATGACAGAATGGAACATGTGCTAAAGCCCAATATGCATATCGTGATTCTTTTGTAATCTCCTTAAGCCAAATCCTGAAACAAGAATTTCATAGCTTCTCCCTGCCTTTGAAACCTACATTTTCATAAATGAGGCAGAAAGGGAGAGGATTCTCCACAGCCGAGGCTGTTCTCATCTCTCACGCCCCTCCCCCGCAGGTTCCCAGCCCTCTGTGACCTTGGGCAAGGTGTGATGCGCCACACAGACACAGACTTTGCGACTCCCTGGCAACTCATCTGAGTTCAATGTGCGGCCGAGGAGGCAGAGGTTTGAAGAAGGGTCAGACAACTGTTCCCTCATCAGGGACAGAGCATCCAACAGAGCTGTATCAGGCGAAAGGCAGCAAGTGTCAAGCGGCCACCCCTCTCAGCAGCCCAGGCTCATATGCCATTCTTCTCTTTCATCTGCTCCATCACTGTGCTGGCTGTTCCTCGGGGCCAGAGCCACGTCGGCTCTTTGCTGCATGCACCTTTTCTCAATGGACACTCAATAAACGTTGTTGACAGCCCGGCTGACTGTCTGGCCGCTTAGGATGGTGTCCTTCCACCAAGGGCAAGTGTCCTTTGCTGCCTTTCTTTGTTGCTGAATGTCAAACGGTGTCAGCTCAGAACCATTTCTGCTGACATGCACATTAGGATCCACAAAAGAATTAAAGAATTCAAAACACTGGACAGAACTTGCACTGACTAGTATTAAATCACTAGGTATAGGGCAGGCGTCATCTCTTACAGGTGCAGAAAACTTTTGAGTGAACTCATCTTTACATGCTTGCAACTTTTGTGGCATCGTCAGATAGATACTAGAGATTTTTCAACTGTCACTGTTTCTCTTTACCATAAGCTTAGAGACAAAAAATGAGTGTAAGAGCCACATGCCATGCTGTTGAGGGAACGCAAAGAACAACAACACCATTCCCTGGTTTTCAAACGAAGATCTCCCTCCTTCTCAACCAGCTGTCAGCAGGCCTCGATTCTCAAGGGAGGCATTTCCACCCCACGCTGCTGTCACCTCCATATTTGCCTGGAAGGCCATTAGAAGACGAACATGGATATCTGTAAACTCTACCAGGTCTCAGACCTGTTTTGCTTAATAAAACACTAAATAACACAATGCACACACATACCCCCCTAGAATATAGCAAATCCAGTTTTATTTGGTTTCTGAACTCATTCTGAAATTCAAAAGGGTCTATCCATTGGTCATTTCCCCTTGCTTGCCATTTTTTTTTTAAGTCTGCATGACCACTGCTTTCACAAACAATTCCCCTGATGCTATCAGATGGGTTATTATTGCCTTGCACTTTTGTTCTTTTGTTAATTTTGGACAAAGTCCTAGTGAGTGCAGCAGTGTTATGGAACACGTTTCTGCTTAGGTCTCAAGTTTCCACAGCTCCTCTATTACCAAGCGGCATTGCACCCTATAGGCACAATAAATAAATAATACAACACTGGAGCGATAACAAATCACAAAAGACATTATTAAAAAATTAAGAAATAAATATCCCCCTCTTACTTAAATAGAGATTGATTCTGCAATGTGGAATGCTGAGGAGAGCTGCTCCGAGATATATTAAAGCCTGGGGAGACACAGAGAACATTCTACAAAGGGCATTTTGCTCCCTCGGCCGCAGGGAACAGTCCTCGGGGGGGATGGATGTATTTGTGGTGCTGGAAGCTGCTATTCTGTTTGTTCACCAGCCAGGTATGATGCACGGCTGACTTGGCCACGTGAGGGTGGGCAGAACTGCAGGGCACATCTGTCTTAGCTAAGCACAAACGTTAGTCTGGATGAGGGTGATGAAAACAAATGCTCTCCTGGAACTGAAGCTGGAGGAGGACTGCTGCTTCCCTTTAACTTTAAATCACAATTTCGTCTTCCAGAAAGATGTTCTCAAACCAGGACTCTGCCAAGCATCTTCCAAGGTGCTTTATTTAACAAGAAGAGGCAATGGCTCACAGCACTCCACCAGGTGTAACACCTCAGGAGAGAATATGAAACAGGATCCCTTCTCTAGACATGTGAAATTTTTCCATGGACAAGAGTCCACAGCCTCCCTAGACACTGAGAATGCCAGACTTGAGTCATTCCCTTGAACTTTCCGTGGGAGCCCTTTGACTCACAGGGCAGGTCCTAAAGAAGTGACCAGGGCCCACAGTGGCAGTCTCCATCTGACCAAGCACATCTTGCTAATTTCCATGTACTCTGCAGACTCCCAGCATTTCCGCCTACTGGGCAAAAAAGAACAGATCATGGCTCACAACAGACTCAATGCTTTCCTTTTCCCAGCTTAATGAGAAAGGCATTTCTGGTGGCAAAGAGAGAGCCCCTTCATGTGCGCACCTCACTGCTCGCTGTGATGGATGCCACGAAAGATGCCAGCATCCTCCCAGCGCTGAGAGCTGTAAACCCAGGCACCGAGAGCTACCTCCTGCTCAACAATTCTTGAAAGGCCAGAGGACAAGCTTTGCTTCCAATGAGCTCAACCATCTGGGGGAGAAGATCAAAACGGCTTTGGGCATCATTTGCCAGCAGCTTGGATTGTCTTTATTTTTTATATGACTATGTCCTTTGTCTGCCTCTCTCCAGTTCATTGGAGAGCTAGGCATCATGGTAACGATCCAACATGTGCTTCTCTTCTTAGCCTTCATGGTGAAATGTTCCACTCAAATCCCAGCTTTTCTGTAACACAGCTTCTGCCCTTCGACTCCTACAGAGGTGCAAATGCCTTAGGGTGGCACCTTTTAACATACACCCATGCCCCTACACCGCAGACACACTTCATTCATGGAAAGCACATGTGAGCCCAGCAGATCCTACTGAAGTTTCCAGGTCATCAGGATGTACAGATGAAACTGCAATGCACAGAGCAGACAACTTCCCACCCGTGCTACTTCATTCCACCACAGAGAATTTTGGTGGTGCCTCTTCTGAGAAATGTCCTATTTCTTGATATGTCACTGCATTACTGCATCTTTTACCTATTTTATGCCTTTCCTCTATTATTTTGGGAATAAAATCCCAAACTCTTCAGTTTGTTGGCTGTGGAGTGGTTTGATTTGCTTGAGTCCCTACCTCAAACTTTTCACAGTTCATGACGTAGTTTCTCTACAAGGTACTGAGAAGGGAATCTTTCCTCTGGATACAACAGCTAATTATCAGCCTGACCCACACATTTGGGAAGGGAATCAGAGAATGGTTTGGATTCTCTCTCTCTCTCTCTTTCTCTCATTGCCTTTCAATTAATTAAGAAGAAAATTTTGGGGGCCCGGTGTGATAGCACAGTGGCTAAAGTCCTTGCCTTCAATGTGCCAGATTCCCATATGCATGCCGGTTCTAATCCCGGCGGCCCCGCTTCCCATCAGCTCCCTGCTTCTGGCCTAGAAATGCAGTGGAGGATGGCCCAATGCTTTGGAACTCTGCACCCACATGGGAGCCCTGGAGGAAGCTCCTGGTTCCTGGCTTCAGATTGACTCAGCTTCAACACTTGCGGTCACCTGGGGAGTGAATCAATGCACAAAAGATCTTCCTCTCTGTCTCTCCTCCTCTCTGTATATCTGCCTTTCCAATTTAAAAAAATCTTTTTGTTTTTTAAAAAGAAGAAATTTTCTAGACAAAATGAAAGCATGATACAGAAAATGAGAAGGGGGTAACCATAAGAACAGGATTGATTACAATGGGAATAACGGAAACCCCAGGGGAGGCCAGAACTTGTCATCTTCATCCAGAAAATCCAGAAGCCAAAAACCCTATCAGGGTCTTCACCATGGGTGGCAGGGACCCAAGTACTTGCACCATCTTCTACTGTCTTCCCAGGAGCAATACCAGGAAGCTGAATCAGTGGCAGAGTAGCCAGGACTCGAAATGGCACTCCCAACATGGGCCGGCAGCCCTTGCAAGTGGCAGCTTAGCCAACTGGGCCACAGGGTTGGCTCTTTTCATTTTGTGATCATTCTTGATATGACTTATAATTATATTGGAAAGAAACAAGAATGGAAACAAAAAGTTCTAAAAAGAGGCTACTACCACCTGACACAATGATTGGATAAGAGAACAGGGGAGGGGTAATGGCCAATGAGGTATATCCTTCTGGATGGGCCATGTGCCCAGATGTGTGGTCAAACACTGCTCCAGATGTTTCTGAGAAGGTATTTTTGGACAAGATTAACAGTTAAATCGATGGACTTGAAGTGAAGCAAAACGTCCTCCATAATGTGAGTGGGTCTCATCACATGAGCAAAAGCAAAGAGAAACCAAAAGATCAATCCCTGCAGACTCTCCCATGGTGAAGGTGAAGCACGCAGCACACGGCTTGCAGTGCTGGCTCTTCCCCAGGTCTCCAGCCTGCTGACCCACTCTACAGATTTGGTACTTGCCAGCCACCCAAACTGTGGGAGCCAGTTCCTTCAAATAAACCATATCCCCAGCCAACACATACACACAACCACATGTGCACACAAACACCCCCCCCCCCCGCCACACACACACCCTCTCTACTTCTCTTTTCTCTAGAGAATGCTGACAATTATTACCGTGGTAGAAAATTCTGCTATTTATTACCTACAGTTCTGTGGTCCAGGCACTCTGCAAGATGTTCTTCACACATCATCTCATCCAATCTGCCAACGAACACGGATTCTTACACCCATTTTACAAATGGAGGAAATCAGGGCCCAGAGTTAAGTGAATCACCGAAGGTCAAGTGCATCCCTGGCAAGTGGCACAACTGCCACATCAATCTGTCAGGTTCCCATTTATTTTAAATGATTAAACAGGGGGGAAAAAAAGGAACAAGAACAGAAATGGTAACAAAAACACAAAGTGGTGCTTGAAATCTGAAATTTCATCTTGTCGATGGTCAAAGCAAACTCATTAAATCCAGCACATGTTCCTTCGGTATTAAAATGCCGTTTGCAATCTGCAAAAGACCTTTCTTTTTGCTAGCATGTGGCGATTAGCTCTCTGAACTGTAATTGCAAAGCTGGTTTTCAGTTTCCCCGTTTGTCTCCACCCGCATACTTTTACAGCCAATTGTTAACGGATTAACAGCTCTGGGCAAGATCCATGAGTCTGCTCTGGCTCGCCTTGGCGGCTGGGAGAGTCTGCTGACAGGACAGAGTGCACAGGAGCTGGCTCGGCCTCACACCGGCCAAACAGCACGCTAGTTCCCTAGGTACACATCTCTTGTGCCTCTGCTGCCATGTTCTGGGCTCTGCCTTGTCAACAACCAAAAAGGCTTTCTGGGTCTTCTGGGTTCCCAGAATGCAAAGAGGACCTCCACAGGGAATCAGCACATCTCATTGGCAAAACAACCCATCTCTGAAATGCATCCCATTTTCAGGGTCCAAATTTTCTTTTATCCATCTGATTTTCTGTCTCTATCCATCCTACCATCGACTCATCTACTCCTTTCTATCGATAATTTCAAAACTGGGATCCCTTGGTGGCAATACTTGAAAGCAGAAAAACTAAAAACCCATTCTCTACGGTGCTTCTTTTTCTACAACCTATAGCTATCAAGCAAGTCACTCCAGGGTTTCAACCAATTGGAAGGTGAGAGCTGTGCATTGCCAGGATTTAAACTCTGCCCCCATCTGCACCTCTGTATTCCAGCAGCAGGGTAACAGGAACTCAGAAAAAATCTACATGTAGTTTTATCCCAAGTGGAAGGGATAGATGGAGAAAACCGGGGCATATAAACACACAAGACTTCCATGGTATGGGTTAAAATGGATTTTAAACAGCAAAATGTATTGGGGATGACAGACATCATACATCATACATCATACAAAATGCAGTTAGACTCCTCCATGAGGTCCACTAGACCTCCTCTGGACACAGGCAAGTCACTGTGATTGCATCCAAGACGGTGTAAGAGAACTAACATGGGCAGGCATTTGGCCTAGTGGTTAGCACGCCTGGTTTGATCCCTGGCTTAGACTCCAAATTCCATCTGCTTGCCAATGCAGGCCCTGGGAGGCAAGAGTGACAGACTGGCCTCACTGGTACCAGCCCCAGGAACTGCAGGCATTTGGGGGAGTGAATCAACAAATGGAAGCTCTTGCTTTGGGTCACCATCTTTGTTTGTGCCTTTCAAATTAAATAAAAAGCAGATAAAGAGAGGGAGAACAAAAGCTTAGAAAGGCAGTAGCAGCGAGTCAGTGTCGCTCCAGCTGTCAGATCCAAGCGAGCACAGAAGTTGCAGGAAAGAACAGACTGGGTGACAGGAAACGACCACGGAGGAGTGAACTTTTGGGTAATCTCTGAGAAATGCAACTTTGTTTTCCAAATTCCTCCTCCTGCATCCCAGCCAGAGTTTTGTAGGAGGAATGTATTCATAGACAGTGGGATTTTGGAAGGAGCATTTTGCCCAAGGCATCAGCAGAATACATTTGGCATTGGAAGGCAACACATGGAGAGCTGTCCCTCCAGCTTTCCAGTGCTGCAAAGAACTGTACAGTCACCACGAGGAACTGCAAAAAGCCAGACAGAGCCATGCAAATGACGACGGCTGCACTGTCCAAGACAGAACTGTTTACTCCCAGAGACTGAATTTCTAGAATTTCAGAAAGAAATGATTGAACTACCCAGCACAGTGCATTCTCTTTAGTACAAGGAAGTGGCCTTTCGGGACAGGCCATGCAGCTCATCCGGCAGAGACAGCTCCAAGGCGATGGAAAAGAGGATGGCAAAGTCCTGAGCAGGGTGTTCGAGGGCATGGACATGAGACAAGCAACAGAGAGAGTGTCACTCTTGTTTAGATCTTGCAGTGTGAACACAAGTTTACCAGCCTGATAATGGAAGGGAAGGACCCCTTCTCCAAAAACAGGCAAAAGTGCAGATAGAAACAAGCAGGGCCCACTTTCCAGGGACAGGGAAGAAGGGCAATAATGATAACATTAACTCAATACTTTCCCAGTCATTCCCTTATCTCACTTCATTCTTCCAATACTCCTGGAATATCAGCCCAATGCCTTCCATTCTCACAAATGGAACACCAAGGCAGACACGCCATGTCACTTGCTAAAGGCAGTCAGTCATCGATACAGCACACCCCAGTTATACAGTTTATTGCCTATGTTTTCAATTCCCTCTGAGATCATTGATGCTTAGTCATTGATGCAGACAACGTACTTCAGAACATGGCAGCCTCTGCAAGCTACCATTCCAGATTCCAACTCTACACACACTTTTTTTTTTTTTGCAAAGAATATCTTGAAAGTTTCCTGCTCTGATGCCATTCCCTTACCACCCACAAACCTACCCTTGACCTTCTGCCAATCACTCTGCCAAAGCTGCTCTTGCCAAGGTCATCCAAAGCCCAGGTCTTGTTGGAGCTAGCGAACACTTACAGGATTTACCTTTTCCCTCAGGGTTATGAAAGGCTCTCAGTTCCTGGGCTCCACACATTCCCGAAGACTCTCAGTTCCTGGGCTCTTGTCACCATCTTTGCTCATTTCTGAGAAGACATTTCTGGCATCATTTTGTGTCTCTTTATTCTGCTTCTTGGTTGTTGTTTGTTTCAGTATCTTCTGTCTACCACCACCCACCCCGTGCTTATTCTGGCTACAGTGTTTGATTTTCGCTTGAGGAGTTTCACTAACCTTACTCTTAGCACAAGCAGTGTGATGAACTGACTCAGGAGGAGGAGCTGGGAGGCTGGTGTTACCTGGGACTTTACTTTCTTCACTTGGAAAACTGTTTCAGAAATAAACACAAGACCATTTCTTTCAAGACTTTTGTTCCCACTGCTGGAGAAAAATTTGCTATGGGACCTGAACCTGAACAAACTGCTTATAACAAGGAGCTGCTGCAGCCATCTTGTCACCTCAAGGAGAGATCATTTTTGAGAAAGAGACCAGCAGAGAACAGAGAAGCCAAAGGAGATAAATATATCCTGGATCCCAATTTAAATCTTCATATCCAATCACACCTCTATCCTTATACTTTCAAATATGGTAGCCACCAGCCATATGCGGATATTGGATATTTTATATAGTGTTTATTTATAACTTTTATTTATACAGAATGTGCACAAATTAAAGATCTTTTTGTGCATATTTGGGATGTACTGGCTTAAATAAAATGTATTATAAATAAAATGTAAAGTAATTACATCTGAGCTTTCCTTATTCTTTCTTTTTTTTTTTTAACTCACTTCGTGTGGCTAGTAGAAATGCTTAAATTGCATACGAGGTGCACATGTATATTTCCTGGGCTGTTATAGACTTTTCAGTTACATGACAGAAAATTGCATTCTTTTAAAAAACCTATTACCATAAGCACAAATAAATGAACCTATAAGATCCATCAGGGTATGATAACTGGATGTATCTTCACCCCCCCCTTCCTTCTCTCAGGTGTCGGCCCCAAATGCAAGAAAAGACACAGCAGGATGGACCATTATTCTTCAGTGGGGAGGTATCCTTTAAAAGTCACGAGCAATTTTCTATCTCCACCGGTAAAGACATCAATTTATCTTTGGAAAAGTCTTCCTTTGTTTAGGAAAACAATTGAAAAGTATCCTTTTTTTTCTTTGACCCAAAAGGAAAGAAAATGCATGCACATCATTTTTTTGTGCACATCATTTTTTAAGAAAATTGTCACTCACTGACTTAGATATAAATGCCTCAGAGTGATGTGTTACACATTTTATTTATAAATGCAAATTGCTGAGGTTTTTTTTTTAAAGGCAAAATTGTGCCCTTGCAAAGAGTTTGTAGTTGAACTTGCTTTTTCTTTGTTCTTAGATTATATGTGGGTATATGGACACGTGGGTATATGGACACATGGGCACAGGGCATTCCATCTCAAAATTACTCAATGGAGTTCAGGAGCAGAAATCAGATTCTGAAAGGATGGACAGTGGGAGGATGCCTCTTTACCTTAAGCTGGGGGTGGGATCTGAAAGGACCCAAACAGGAAATGCCAAAGTTTACAACAAATGGAAAACTTATGACTAATATTATTTCTAGGGCTACCTTCTAGACCTGGGACAACCTGCTGTCAATTTTTTTTTTGCAATTGCCCTTTCTGAGCTCACAGGACCAAATACAGATTTTAGGTAATAGTTTGCACTGGACTCTGCACAATGGCTCAATTGACTAATTCTCCACATTCAAGCACTTGTATCTTGTCCCTGCTGCTCCACTTCCCATCCAGCTCCCTGCTTACGGCCTGAGAAAGCAGTAGAGGATGGCCCAAAGCCTTGGGACCTTACACTCACGTAATAGACCTGGAAAAAGCTCCTGGCTTCAGCCAACCGGGAAGTAAACCAGCAGATGGAAAATCTTTCTCTGTATCTCTCCTTCTTCCTACAGATCTACCTTTGCAATACAATAAATATATTTTTAAAAAATAGTTTGCCTCTAAAAAAAATCATAAATCTGAGGGAGAGAAGGGCTCTCATCTTTTAAGTGACAGAAGCAAATCTGTCCTCTTGAGTAAGAAGACCATATATGGTAGTCTGGCCACTAATAAAAGACATGGCAAGCTAAGGAATCCAAGGGCCATAGCCAGAGGACAGCATTATGAAAGAGCAAGGTGTAGAAGCAGACATACAACTACTATCTAATTTTTCTCCTGTATGGTAGAATTCCCTCTTAGCATTCCCAAGCTGTCTGAAGAATTTGTTTAGACACCACAGTCTGGTTTTTCTTGCCTCTGCAATGTTAAGGAAAATATAGATGTTCCTTGGCTTGCCATGAAGCTACACCTCAATATATTCATCATTCTCTGAAGATAACCTAAGTAGAAAATGCATTGAATATACTTAGCTGACGGTACATTCAGGCTTAGTGAAATAGCGCAATGCACTGTTAATGTTGCCCCTTACCATTCATTACAGGGCTGGCCGGGGCTGTGCTTGCTCTCCATACCCAGCAGCACAACAGACGATCGTCCTGCCTATTGCCAACTAAAGAAGAGATCAAAATTTGCAGTAGAGTGTCTGCTGAGTTTTTGTCCCTTACAAAGTCACAAAATCCTGAGTCAAATCATGGTAAGCCAGGGGTCATCTGTATTTATGTCTACAACTAATGTAAAACAGAATAGAATGGGGAGAGATGACATCATTCAGAGAGGTAAAATACAAGCTGGCAAGAGCTGATTCACCTGCTGGGTGTGAAGATGCCATCTAAAGATCTAGAGAAAGACTTGCTGGTTAAGGTGACAAGAGGACTCTAGGAAAGATCGGAACAGCAATAGCATGTGAGGGTGACTAAGCCATTTCCAGAAGCTTCTTGCCAGGGGAAACTGAGAGGGAAAAAAAAAAAATTAACAGTGTCCAGAGGTGGTGCGAGTTCAAACTTCATCACTTGCATATTAGATCAATTAGGCCACGAACAATGCAGAGGTAGCACTCACAGAATACCCCATGTGTGGTTCAACATTTCTTAGCACCTGAGCATGAGCCACCTAATTGAGTAAGTCACAAAAGGACGCTAAGAACCCAGGCACGCATTTGGCAGGCTCTTCCCTGCTGCTGTAGTGATTTTAAAAAGATAATGTCATCATGGGACTAAAAAGCTGCCATGAGCCTGGCTCTCCGTGTGCAAAGCAGAACCTGACAACAGGCCACTGAAGGTACATCGTAGGAGTGAGAAACAAACTTCTGATTCTCATTACACCCCTGAGATTTTGCTTTCCAATTGCAGCAAACCAAACGTGTCCTCAGAAATCTGCAGGTAGTATTTTTATCAGAGATTCAGGTATAATACTAGAGAAATGTTAGTTATTATGCAGATCGGTGACCTTCTTGCCTTCAGATGCATTCCTTATTTTTCCTGCACTGTGGGGTGTTTCACGAATATTTCACTGGGGCCAGCCGCTCTTTCCAGGGCTGCTGGGCCTGCGGTGTTCAGCAATTGAAGGTAGTGCAGGAGACACAAGGTGAGGAGCAAAATGGAACCCATGGTGCTTCCCTCACTGAACCCTGGACGGAATCTTCAGCAGAAAGCATATCTTTAAAAGTGCTAAGGTGACAAGGGAAAATTCAAAATTCTATACCCAACACAAATATCTTGAAAAAAATGAAGGCCAATTAAAGACATATTTGAGCAAACAACATGGACAGAATTCACCATCAGAGCTGGACTAAATGAAACCATGAAGGAATTTCCTATATGGAAACAGAATACAGAGTGACCTGGTTAAAAAAAATACACAGTTGAGCTAGAGGAACAAAAGGGCTAAATATTAATAAAATCTGCAATGATTAAAAAACACACAAATTAAGATTCTATAAAGTTTGACATTGTTCCATTTTTGTAAGAGCACTAATTTCAAAGGGATTATACTAAATCAAGTATATGTGCTATAATCTGTAGGTAACCACCATAATAATAATAAGGGACCAGGATTGTGGAGCAGTGGGTTAGACTGCCATTTGCAAAATTGGCTGCTTCACTTTCCATGCAGCTTCCTGCTGATGTGCCGGGGAAGGCAGCAGAAGACGGCCCAAAAGTTTGATCTGCTACCATCCACCTGGGAGGTCAGGATGGAGGTTCTGGTTCATGGCTTTCCTGGCTTCAGTTGTCCGAGATTCAATCATTGCAGCCATTTTGACAGTGAAACTGTCTCTTTCTCTCCATCACTACCTCTTTCTGCCTCTCAAATTAACTAAATAAATAAATACCCTTTAAAGAAAGATACATACATAATTAACAAGATATTATATGGAAAATAAAAGTTACTGGGTTACCCTAAAATCTGGCAATAAAAATTCAGAAAATAAAAGGAGCAAAAAAAAAAATATTGGACAAGAAAGTAAGATGGTAAATTTAAACTCAATATGCAATTAAGCTCAATTACATTTACATGTATTACACACTCATGGCACCATGGCATAAAAGCCTAAGCCTTCACTGGCAGTCCAGACATGTGGTCCTGCCTGCTCTACTTCTGATCCAGCTCCCTGCTTATAACCAGGAAAACCAGTAGACAGAGGAAGCGCCCAGCTTCTGATTGGCCCAGTTTCAGCTGTTGTGGCCATTTGGCAAGTGAACCTGTGGATAGAAGATCTTTCTGTCTCTCTTTATAACTCTGCCTTTCAAGTACATATAAAATAAGTCTTTTAAAAATAAATAAATAAATGTTTCAGACATTTCACAAAAATATCCAAATCATGTTCTAACTGTCTGAGATGCACCGAAATATGAAACTGTAGACATGTAGGAAGGAAAATGGTAGAAAATGATTATGAAAAGAATAGAGAAAAGCGGAAAATGAGATTGGAACAGGCAACTAATATCTGGGAAAAGCAAATTTTAAGGCAAAAAGTTGCTACAACAGCCTTCTAGCCAATCTCTCGTAGTCCAGTCGGCTCCCTCTGATCCAACGTTTAGCTATAATCTAACTGGTCATTTTAGAGCCCAAGTCTGGATATATAATTCCTCCATTTACATCTCTCTGAGGATTGACAAGTAAGACTGTACTGGATAGGGAGGAAGAGGCATGGCTTCCCATCTGTGATCGTAAACTTGCTACCTACCTCCTTGTCCCGTCTCATCACTCATCCTCAGGTCCTCCCTTCAGTTGTCTTTTGCCCATCACTTCAGCTCCACCTGTGGCAACTCCTTGTCATCCCCTTCCCACTCAATTCTAAAACAGAAATGCAACTGGACACTCTGCTGTAGGATGCCCCTGGGCTTCACAGCAGTATCCTGGGCCCTCACTCTTCATTCTCTCCAACTCTTGTTCACCTTTGAGGATTTGCCCAGCAGACATCGTTGGCCCCCTAGATACAGAAGCACAAGCAGGAGCTTAGAAAGTAATTCTATGCAAAAGTGGCTCCTTCCCCTTGCAACTCAGACCTTTGAAACTAACACGAGAAGGTGTCTACTCTGGTCTATTAAACAATATGCTGGCTTATTTTAAAAAGTCTAGACAAGGCATCCAACTGAGGCTCCCATAGCTCTACCGGCCATCCTTAAACCACATGAAAAGGTTGTCCTGAACACCCAGACCTGGTCAAGGTGACCCTAACCAAGACAGCCCTGTCATTCCAGCCAACCCACAAAGCTGTGAGATAAATTAAATGAATGTTGTTCTAAGTCACTGTCAGATGACTGCATGCACCACAAACAATGAATACAATAGTCAACTAATACATGAAATCTTTTAGTAAATATTGTGACAATATCCTGGAAATCTCATTATTATTATGACAGAGCTCTGGAATACAATTTCTCTCCTTTTCAAGCAAGTACACAAAAAGAAACCCAAATCTGTACATTCAGGCTGTTTCTTAATGTGACCTCTTTACCAATGATTGTGATGTTGTGATGACATTCCAAGGACTATTAATTTATCACCCTCTTACACGGGTTCACTTTGCTTCTTTTCAACTATGTGGGGACCTAACTCAACCAGGTGATTCTGTCTGTCTAATGTAGCAACTTAAAAAATCAAAGAAAAACCACCAAATCTGACAGCCTACAGCCTGAACCGTATTGCATAGGCCAGGGTCCCTGGTGGGGGCCCGAGGCTAGAGCCATGAGGCCAGCATACTTGCCTGGCCTGACCAAGGAAGGCAGGGGGTCTGAGGCTTCAGGTGCACTATGCAGGCCATGGGACCCAAGATCGGAGCCACCACAGGCCAAGGTGGCTTCCCAGCCCAGTAGTGTGAGGGGACCTGGGGCTAGAGCCATGCTCTCTAGGCTGGGATCCTTGCAGGAGACCCAAGATTGAAGCTCTGTGGGCAGAGGAGGTTGCCTGGTGGCCTGAGGCTGGAGCTATGGTATGTTGAACTAATCATACACAAGAGACAAGCCTACCTACTGTAGCAAACCAAAGACCTCAAACACCTTTTCAAAAGGCAAAAAGAGAAGCACAGCCTTTGCTTTCTCCATGTCAAGGCTGCAGCCCTTTAAGGCAGACCTGCTTTATCCATCTCTTCTTTTGATCCTCTCAAGACGCTGTTATTGGGTGTTAGTGTCACATGACACTAATCTAAAAAAAAAAAAAAAGACCTTGGCTTTAGTCATTTTGACCTATGCTTCAGGCCAGCTTCTACAGCAAGTCTCCAGGACTGCACTCTGTCTAAAGTAGTCAGGCTTTAGAATAAATATTCACAGGTCAAGGAGAGGCAGGCCAGGCACTTGACTGGGGCCTTTGGCAGGCCTCATCTGTGGCATGCCACTACACTGGTCAAGAAGTCGGCAGGCCACAGGCCTCATGGGTAACAAGTAGGTTATACCCACAGCTCACCAAAACACCAGACTGGAAGCAAACAAACCCTGGGTCTTAGCAGTCCTAGGCAAGCTGCACAGACAGTGTACCACTGAGTTTGGCCAGGGGCTTGAAGTTAGGGTTATGTGGCAGTTGGGGGGCCACTTGGTAGGCCAGTTACATGACAGGCTGTGTCTGCTGCGTGACACCATGCTGGTCTGGGAAAAACAGTGCAGGGACCTGAAGGGTCGTAGGTGGTCACAACTGCACTAAGCCAGGGGCTGATGACCTTGGGTGTTGCCAAGAAACCTGGATTTTCATGTCTGTTTGGTCCCAGATGCAATAGGATCTGTGGTCTTAGGGACTAGAGACTGAGGGGTGTGTGTGTCCTGGCATCAGGACACACAGTCCATGTTGTACCACCTCCTATCCTGAATCCTCTGCCTTGGTGCACACGAAGGATGAGTCAGATTGCTTCAGTGAATCAGTGGAGGCTCCCAGATGCCACCCGATAAGACAGAAAAGGGCCAGAGACTCCTTGGAGTGGTGATGACAATGCAGGAAACACAGCCATTGGTACCAGCTACACTCTCTATGGTTTGTGAAATGGATCCATAGATGAGACAGAGAGATATTTCTTAACCCAGTACATGTAAGGCCTACACCCCTAATCAGCAGCAAATAGATACAGAAGATGAGATGAAACAACATCCTCTGGCAATCCTTAGGAATATGGGTCCAAAATCTTGGGAGTAAATGAAATGGGATAGGTAGGTAGCAAGCTTACATTCACAAATGGGAAGCCATGCCTCTTCCTCCCTATCCAGTACAGTCTGCTTACTTGTCATTCAGCATCCTTTTCCCTTTGCTGTACTCCCCTTCATCTGGGACTAAAGGACCACTCTCCTTCCCAGGCAACGAGGAGAGCTACCCTTTCTCTGCCCGTGGCTATGGGATGAAAGTAGAAACATCTCTCTCCCATCCTTCCCTCTCTACCCACTCTGATCCTTGACTGCCTCATCATTAAATAAAACTCACCTAAAAAAGATATAGACGGATGAAGCGAGGGAGAGAAGGAGAGGAAGCAGGAAGAAAGGAAGGGAGGAAGGAAGGAAGGAATGTACCATACATGTTCTTTATTCTTTTCTATAGGTCTTTATTTGAATGCTCCTTAGGGGTTGGTGGAAAGAATGATGTTTTTAACACAGTTAAAAGTACAGAGTACATTCGAAGCTAGAATCAGAAAGTCTGTGATGGTAAAGGTAGAAATGAGATTCCATTCTGGTACAATGGGCAAGTCCTCAGTGTCTTTTTGTAAAAGGAGATAATAGCACACACTTTACAGGACTGGGTATTTCAGACCGTTTGTAAATGTTAGTGCATTAGCTTCCCATAAATTAGTGCAAATGAGCAGCTCTCAAGTCCTGAAAGCATTTTTTCTCTCCTAACCAGAACAAAGCTGGCCCAAAGCACAAAGGTGATGTGGCATCTTGCCCTGCACCCTTTGTTTACAACGTCCTGCCTTCCCCGACGTCTTCTCAAAGAGACTCATTGAGGTGCATTTACACCAGCTCACCAATAGACGTGCTTTTTAAGGGCCTCAATGTAGCTGGAAAAACCCAAAGCCATCAATCTACTGCTTCTGTAATGGGTAACACATAGCCAAACAAACAACATAGTTAAAACAGAGAGCTGTAGGTCCAATCTCTAAACCAATATAACCATCTTGGTTTCCTAGAATAGACTACAATAGACTGGAGTTACAATGAGAGTTTACACGACCACAAGAATTCTTGGTAATCACTTGCCAGTGCCAAGAGGAAAAGAAGACATCTACTTTTATGGATCTCTCTCTCTCTCTCTCTCTCTCTCTCTCTTTTTCCTTTCAAAGATGACAGTGACAATAATTCATCCAGCACTTGGTGACAAAACTGATCCAGAGCTGCCAGCTTTTCAACACTGCGTCTGTGTCTACGTTTTCTGTTTAGGGGTAGTAGGTTCGGCTCCTACTTCGAGGACCTTTCCATGTTGACATTGCTTTGTTACCTGAGCTACAAGGTACCTTTGCCCTACGGGAGTGGATCACTTCTTCTGTCCAGCAGTCAGCAAGTTCCACCTCCACAAAAGGGTAACTGCGTGGTTTTCTTTTCTTTTTTAAATTTGCCAGGCACCCAAGCAGCATTTATCAGTTTCCCTGTTGCTTGCTTTTAAGTGATCACTGATCTATAATTCCTTTTTAGTTCATCACCTACGTGTACATTATGACTATCTATGCATAACAGGGATGAGCACATTTTAAGGACCCCATTGTCACAAATCCATTTTGCCCTTAACTCTTCACAAAATGAAAATAACTCAAACAGTGAATGTTCTCTCGAGTTTTTCAGCTCTGTGAGCCTGTCACATCTGGGC
This sequence comes from Ochotona curzoniae, assembly GCF_017591425.1. Classification (NCBI taxonomy): domain Eukaryota; kingdom Metazoa; phylum Chordata; class Mammalia; order Lagomorpha; family Ochotonidae; genus Ochotona; species Ochotona curzoniae. Next base: position 53,836 of record NW_024466758.1, read on the forward strand.
CTGCACCTCCCTGTGAGCCCACAAGTAAATTTCCACCTTACAGTAACTGATGTTTTTTTTCCCTGAGATTTCCAACATGAAAGGGAAAGCATTCAGTGGGTATCACTGGAAAATGGATGTAATGTATACTGAACATGTATTCAAATATAAGAATTAAATTTCACTGCTGGAAAAATAAACATTTATAAGATTTTTCAAATACTCTTTGTCTTTTTTGCCAAATATCATTTGCATTTGCTAAGTTCCTTTTGTGTGTTTTTTTTTTAACATCTTGACATTTGAATCTCATGAGAGTCTATTAGGTGTTCCTTAATAAATTATTCTAGTTCTCATTAATTTCTTATCTTCAAGGTGCTCCTTTTAACGAAGCATGGAATTATAAATCCTCTTCCAACATATTTACTTGGACACATTGCTTTCTGACCTTTATGGCTATTATTTTGGCAGAACCATTATAAAAATAAGCTTAGTTCCTAGAGTGTTTAAACAAAAAGAATGCACGCAAGATAACTTTCCATCTAAAATCATCCAAAATATACTCTAAGGAGAGAGAAGAGCCACTTTGTTTAGAAAGTCAATCTCTTTAATTCTACTTTTTTTTTTCTGGGTAGACTAAACAAATAAGTCACCACAGGCTCTGTATGGTTTTTTCTATTCCTTTCTCTTGGGATGAAATATGAAATAATCTACAAAGTAATTTGATCCAGCAATTAAAAACAAGGACATGAATTACACTAACAACTGTCACATAGAAAGAATTAATTCCCTCATAACACTGCTTGATGCTACAGACCCTGGGTGATTACAAACAGATTGTAATTGGAAAAGAGCCAAAGCAATTCAGGTATCTCCAAAACACAGGGGTAAGCCTGAACTTGCAAATAGAGAACATTTTTTACTACCCACAGGAGTATCTTTTTGCAACTGGCACTCAGATGTTTACCTAGAGATTCCTCAAGATACTCGGCTCTGCAGCAGTCCAAGGGATGGCCCTTGGTGATGCTACCACGCCTTGCAGCTCGGAGCTGGCAGAACTTTTACAGCAAGCAGCTCTTCAGAATGCTGAGCTCCTAAAACTGGCGCTCCCCTCTGAGTACAGAGGGTTGGCTGCTCCTGTCTAATTGTACAGAATGTCATTCTAAATAAAGGACACCAGCTGACTGGTGTGTCATTGGACACAAAGTGGACAGAGAACATGGATGCCTGCTGCTTATTGGCAGGAATCTAATTTTCCTGTTTGCATACAAACATTATTGTCCCTTGCTGCCATTTCATCATTTCTGCTTTAAGGCAAGGTAGTGAAGCCCTTTATTGGCACAAATTGTTGTATTCTGGTATATATATTTTTAAAACTAATTTGGAAGATCAAACAATCTAGAGTGTATTTTCCCCTGCCCCCAACCTTAGAAAAGTAGTACAGAATAATCAATCATTAAAAAAAGATAAAGAAGAAAACAAAAACCACCCATAATTAATCTATCCAAGGCAACGACCATTCATAATTCAGTCAAGTTTTTTTTTAATGGCCCTTTTTCACATTTTTTGAGGTTGGGTTCATTCTTCTCATACAATTTTGTGTTCTGTTTTGTTTTATTCTGCTTGCTTAAAATTTGTCAGATGTATTTGACCATGCCATTGAAAATTCTTCTGACACATAATTTATAACAGCTGCATAATAGGCTGCCTTTCAGATGTTCCAGAATTTACTTAAACAGTCTCCTGATGTTTTTATTTTCAACCACATTATTTGTACATAAATCTTTTGTCTACATTTTTGCCTTTTCCTTTGGGTGATTTTCTAAATGGGAAACCATTGGGTCAAAGGACATGGGTCCTTTTTTTTTTTTGCAAGTTTCTTCTTTTTAAAGCTCGCTTTTCTGATTGCAATACAAAGTCATTGCAAAAACAAACTCTAACAGACATTACAGTGTGTTGCAGAACCCCAGAAGTTCCTCCTTCTATCCAACCATGACCTTATGCTTATCTAACATCCTTTCCCCATCTCACACTTTCCAAGACACAGGTAACCCCTGTTCTGTGCTCTACTTTTGTGAGCTCAGCCTTTTAGCTCCTATGTGTAAGTAAGAAAACACGGCCTTTTGTTTCTGCATCTGATTTATTTCATCTAACATGATGTCCTCCAGTTCCTCCATGTTGTTGTAAATGACAGAAGTGCTTTCTTTTGATAGCTCACTGCTGTTCCATTGATCTATCATTGATAGATCATTGATCTACTAAGACAGATCATTACCCATTGATCTACTAAGAGATACATCTGTAGATTCCATATCTCAGGTGAAGACTGTTCCAATGAACACATGGGTGTAGTTGTTTCCTCACCAGACTGACTTCACATATTTGAACTGTGTGCCCAGTAGTGTGACTGCTCGATGATATGGACATTCTAGAATCTGGAGGAATCGCCTTTCTACAATGGCTACAATGGCTGGAGCTGGACCCAGAGCCAGGAGCTTCTTCCAACTGTTCCACAAGGATGCAGGGAACTAAGCATCTGAACCATTTTCTGCTGCCTTCCCAGGCTCAATGGCAGGGAGCTGAATTGTTAGTGGAGCAGCTGGGACTCAAATTGGTGCTGATGTGGGATGCTAGAGCCGCAGTCAGCTTTACCTGCCATGCCACAACACTGGCCCCTGAAAACAGCCATTCTTACTGAAGTGGCAACAATGTGCTACTGTGGTTTTGAATTGTATTTCCTTGACGATTAGTGATACTGACAAATTTTTTCATGTACTTTGTGATTATTTATATGTTTTATTCTGAGAAATACCCCTTCAGACCATTTGCCCGATGTAAAATAGGATTATTTGTGCTTTGCCGTTGAGTTCTTTAGATCTTACCAGCATTAGTCTCTTGTTAAATTGAATATCTTGCAAATGTCCTCTCCTATTCTGCAGGCTGCCTCTTGACTGTTGATTCTTTGCTTTGTTGTTCAAAAGCTTCTTAGGTTGGTGTCATCCTATGCGTCAATCTTTGCTTTTATTGCTTATGATTTGGGGGTGATACTTTGTTTTAAAGAAAATGTATTAGATCAGTGTCCTGAAGTAGCTTCTCTATGTTTTCTTCGAGCCGTATCAGAGTTTCAGGTCCTACACTCATGTCTTTGATCCATTTTTAGTTGATTCTTGTATAAAAGTGGCTGATGGGGATCCAGCTTTTTCTTTGACATATGTTCAATTTTCCCAACACCATTAACTGATGAGACTCCCCTCTTTATAATGTATGGACTTCATAAAAACAGTTGGCTATTGGTTTACTTATGGGTTATTTATTCTAATACATTAATCTATTGTCTCTTTTTAGGCCAGTACCATACTGTTTTGGTTTCTATAGCTCTGCAGCCTATTATAAAATCAGATATTATGATGTCCTCTCAGCTTTATTCTCTTTGCCTAGGATTGTTTTGTGTGTTTTCTGGGTATTTGCGGTTCGATTTAGAAGTGGTTTTTTTTTTCTATTTCTGTGAATAATGTCATAAATATTTTTAAAGGAATTACATTCACTCTATCATTTTAGATAATATGGATATTTAACTCCTCTGACATCCAAAGAAGAAAATAACACCATTATTTGTTCCTACCCCCCAACACACACACACACCACACACACACACAATTCCTTCTTTCTTTTTTCTTTCTCATGCTCCTTTCACCATTTATTTTCCTCCTTAAAAAATGAGATTACATCTTATAAAACAGCTTTGCAATTCGCTTTTTTCCAACTTAGCAATTCACAGTGGTCACAACGGAAGCAGCATGTTGCAGGTTTCAGATGATATACAATTGATGGCCAGCAAGTCCACACTGATGCCTTCTAGCATCAACAGGAAAGAGCACGCCTGCTATTGCTCCTGTTGGAACCTTACCTTCCTTTCTTGTATAACTTGCCTGCTTCCATTGCCCATTCATTGTTATCACTTATTTGAAGATTCGTCTTTGGGAGCTCAGTATAGAATAACTGGAACTTTCAAAACTATTGTGATAAATGTTTTTATTACTTGTCAATCTCTCAGCTTTATTCATATTTTAAATAGTATTTTAAAATATTATTCAATTGATTTTTCCCTATAGCTCTTTTGATTGGTATGCTTGCTTGTTTGTTTTGAATATAAGTAGTCTTTTCCTAAAGAAAGAACAGATAACTACTCAACTTTTGCTTTCTCTTTTTATTTTTAATGCTTTTTAGTTTAATCTGCCTGAAACAGGTTTAATGCACCCGGAATACAACAGGTTGGGATCTACACTGAACTCTGCTTCCAAATACTCAAATGTGCCTGTTCTATTATCTTCTGTCGTACACAGAGGGAGCTTTGGTAAGTACAAAGGTCTATTTCTGAGTGTATCTATCGCTTCTATACTAAAAGCATCGTGCAGGTAAGCAAATTTCTAGTACTCATTTTGTGCCTATCAATTTGTCACCTTTCTCTGTTCAGCCCAAGTAAGGCCAGATCAGTAACAGGGAACCAGAATTCCTATAGGGAATTGAAAGCCCAGCCCAAGATGAACTTGCCAACGTGTATTCTCCCATCCCTAAAACGTTGTAGATATAAATAAAATATTATAAACCATACCTGAAAGACAAAAAGGACCTACAGAAATGTCAACTCCATGTACAGAAAGAAAAAAATCTCTTCAAAATAAGATCAAATTCTAGGTACATGGTACACACACTGCCATGGTCTCTTTATTGTATGTTTAATGCTTATTCATAGGGTTAATTCTCCTTGTTATGTTTGTAACAACCAAATGCAAGAATTTCACGTACTGGCCATGACAACAGTAGGGAGAAAATATTTTGGGTTACATTTCTCCGGAAGGAGATGTTGCTTGATTCATTCAGGTTACCAACATGTAAGTTCAAAAGCATGTTTGCTTAAAGATGTTGATTTCTCAAGTCACAAAGAAGTAAAGCAATCTTGGATTTTAATTCTCTCAGTCTCCGTCCCCTTGAATCAAACACTCAAGAGAGCTTAATTGTTCCTGGCCAAATCTACAGAGATAGATCCAAGGGCTGAGAAGGAATGCATGATTTCATTTCCGAGATGCTTCCAGAAAAAAATGCCTGACTGGTGGGGGGGGGGCGGGGAGGGGAGAAGGCAGGCAGGACAATTTCTTCCAGAAAAGTAGAGTCACATACCACAGGTTCACTTAAACAGGTTACGCAGCAGAACTGTCTCAGCAGATAATATGTGTGTGAAAAGAGAAAATAAAAAGCACTTAAGCCCGGGTCACAATATTATTCAGGGTTAACGTATTCTGGTAATTCACAATTCACTGTCCTGTAGTATCAGAGTTAGCGAATTTCAGCTGAAATCACCACCAGCTAGACAATACTGATAATGCCTGATGTTATTAAAAAAAAACTCTAATTCATAGCTTGGATAACCTGGCCATGCCCTGCTCAGCAATATCAGTGTGAAGGAAAGAAAAATTTGGACCCAAATTTCCTGCTTCATGAAAATTCAAAGCAACAACAATCTGAATGTCAATCAAACCAGTAAGGCCATTCAGATTCAAAGATCAGATTCCTAATTGAAAATTTGCAATCGGATCATGTTCTGGAGGACACAAAGTTATGTGGGACAAATACTATTAAGCATTTCAAAGTTTCAGCAGAACCACTCGAGGTTTGCCACCGAGGCTCCTGGAGGCCCAGTCACCTTTTAAGTGTTTGAAGCCGAATCTCGGAGCTTACTGTTGGCACACATTTGCCTTCATTGAACAGTACAAAGCTTCCAGAAATAGGCCTCCGAGCGACATCGTGGGTAGATCCATGCATTCACCAGCTCTCTCCCCAAGATCACACTGAGCCTATTAGCAAGTACATTTATTATATGAAACACCCCAAAAGCATATATGGCTTCACGCACCTGCTTTGAGCAGCCCCTGCTCAAATACTCCCTTCACCCCTCCACCCCCTTGCCAAAAAAATAGAACCATATTCCTATCCCTCTTTCTAATGTAGACTCCCAAAGCGCATTGACAGAAAAAAATAAAGCAATTCCTTACACACCACAAAATGTAAGAGATGGTTTGTGTATGCGAGCAAAGAGCAAATTCTTTTACCAGCACAATCACTTTCCCTAAGTCTGCCTTGGAGTGCCAGACTTGAAGGCAATCTGCCCGTGAAGGAAGCATGTCAGTGTGTGTTGGCAGCAATAAAAAAAAAAATCTTCCTGCTATCTAACTTAAATCGCCTTTGTTCAGCAGGGTAAGTCCATTCATCACTTCCCTGGGGCCATTCTCTGTCCAGAGTGCTGGAGCAGAGAATCGGGGCCCACCTTCATCTTTAAAGCATCTTTAAAATATAGATTACAAGAGCAAGCTGACGACAGAGTGCTGGGATGTGGTATTTAGAGAGCACCGCGCTCTGTAGACGAGGCCTGCCACTACATTAATTCATCTCGCACCATTTTCTGTTCTCATTATAATTTTATCTTAGGAATTAATACATTCTGCCATTTTCTATTCTAGTTACAATCTAGAGAAATCCGTGAGGCTGAATACATTTTGTACCACTTTGTTCTGCTCATAATGTGAAGATGTTTTCAAGAATGGATTAGTTCAATGCCACTTTCCCTCCTTTATCACGAGAATGAGAATATAAACAGTCAGAAAACTTCATTCACTGTAGCAGTGAATGTGTTTCTAATACCAACATTGTAGAAAGAAGAGAAAAAATAGGAAACCACTTTTGTTTGCTCTAGTTTTTTTAAGATCCTTGGCTGCCCATAAATGTTAAGGAGAACACAAAAAGAGCATATGCGCTTGAGTTAGTTGTATGACAAAGCTTCCAGAAAGAAAGAGAATGTCATGTCACGAGTCACTCTTTCTCCTAAGAGAAGTAGGTAGAACTCCCTCCATCACAATGACTTTTTCTAAAAGCAATACCCTTTCACAGTTGAAAAGGCACAGAAATTCTAATATGGGTTTACATTTAACAAAGAATCCAAATATGTCTTCTCAATACTACAATTACCAAAAATTCTAAGGCGTTTGGGAGAATTATGCCATAACCAAGGTAACATGGTCACCAAAATCAAATTGGTAAACATGATTTTTCTTTTCACATCTGGAACATTTTTAGTCCTGGAATCAGGGGGCCAAGTAAGAAAGAACCACCCTCCCCGTGTGCTGGAGCATCACCCAGTGCAAGAAGGGACCAAGTGGAACAAAAAAGCTGAGCAAAGACGCATACTCGCTTTGCTTCACTGAGTTGGGACATCTGTCATCTTCTGTCCTCAGATATTGGTGCTCTCAATTCTCAAGGTTTAGGACTCCAAGACTGAGACCCACAGCCTCTATCCCCACTTCTCAGGTATTTCAACTCACACTGAATTTCACCAACATCTTTCCTGGATGTCCACCTTACAGACACCATATCACGGGATTTCTCAAATTCCCCTCTTACGTATCAAGAGCCTAAGGACTCATGAATTTGCCTGGCTCTTAGACTGAACATAGCCAGAATTTCCTACCAGCTAAAGTTTACCTGGTGCCACTGGATTAGGAACGATGCCATCTGGGACCCATTCCCAAGATCAGGAGATGGTTAGTATACCGACGATCTTTCTTTAAGGTTTTCTAGTAAGGCTAGTTTTGCCTGTGAAGAGAGCAAAGAATTAAACATCTTAAAATCAACTCTCAAGACACTTGGCATGCATTCTGTACTTAGGGAAGGTTTCAACCAGCTACAAGTATATAATTTAAAAATTCTGCTTATTCAGCAGTGTGAATATGGAGACGGTAATTGCATGTCACCAATTTAGAAGCATCAATCGGAAGAGAAGTTGTCCATGATCTCTTAAAGTGTTTCACAGAATAAGGTTAAAGGAACAGAAATATCTTTTATAATTAAGTGAAGAAAAGAAACCAGAGTTATTTCTATCCACTGCTTATATTTAATTGCCCCTTTTATTTTAAAGCTACACCATTGTTGCTATGTGAGGCTTAAATATAACCTATAATAAACAAGGAAATGAACAAACCATGGCTTTAAAATGTCCAGCTGAAGTCAAATTTAAAAGTTCTCAGTGGAGGCTCTTCAAAGGAAACTGAATTGACTTCTTGTTGCCTGGATAAGCAACCATCAAGATATACCAGTTGTCTAAAAGCTCTTAGGCCCAACAGTATCCTTCAGAGCAGATACCTGATTCTCACTGGAAGTGGAGCAACTGATTTCACATTTCATCTTCTATGGTTGGAGCACAGAAGGGACTCAAATCAAAGACACTTTGAAATGACATCTACTATTAAAACATTACTCATGTGAAAAGGAAGATTTTGTGAGTGAACACATGAATAAACAGTTGTCTGCCCTCCATGCTTTGGTTTCTAAACTTCCAAGGCAAGGTTTTTCACCAGCCTGGGAGAAAAACAATCCCTAGCCATGCAGGGACTGTATTTCCCAGGACAGGTGAAGCAGGGCATTCTCACAATCTCACTCAATCACTGTTCTCAGTTGTACTAGTGACAATGAGTTCTAAGTTTAGCGGCAGCTGGGTTGATGGAGATTCTGGGCTGTTCGGGATGGAACTGAAGCCACTGTACTCTCATTTCCCCCAAAGACTACGGACCTGCAGAGGGGAGTGACTTTGTGTCATTATATCTTGAGCCAAAATTCAACTGATAGACCAAGGTTAAGAGCTCTATTCCCCATTACTCAGAACCCCAGGCTGGGAATTACCATTCATGGTGTGTGATGGCCTCCAATAATTTCTTTTCAATTACTCACTGCCTGAAGATTAGAATGAAAACTTTCTCTACGGTAGTAAACCTTAAGAAAAGTAAGTTTAGGAAGAAAAAAATAGAGAGGGTACATTAGGGCAAGACTACAACTAGAATGACACACTTCCTGGGATACATTTAAATGAAAAAAACATGTATGTTTCAGACAGAAATAAATTTAATGATCTTATTACTTGCTTCGACTATATCACAGCTTATGTGGGTAGCTAGAAAGATGATAAATTTTTTGTCTTTCACATTTCAGCCACACGTACGGCAATACATACAAAGTAGAAGGATAAAAACGCTGTTAATTTAAAACTAAGCATTAAGTTATACTTCAGAGATCTACTCTAGAAAGTTGCCTTGGGGCAAAATAAACCAGATTTTTTTTTCTTTGCATTCCCATAAAATCCATTTGCAGACCCTGTGGGGGTTTATCAAGTTCAGCTTCAAGTCTCCAGGTCCTTTAAGGCTCCAATTAACTTGCACTGTTCTATTGGTTTCCACTCAAGCCTGCGTTGATTATCTCTAGCAAGAAGAAAATCAGTACTAGAAACAAGACTGAGCAAAGCTGCCAGTCTTGTTTAAAACAAAAAAAAAAAATACTGGCCAAGGGAAAGAACAAACTTTCTAAGCTAGATTCTGATAAGCTCACGGTTTCTGGGCCAGGGAGTAACAAGAAAGATAGGCTCTGATGGGATTGGGTACTGTGTGGGGCAGGCTCCGTAGAGGCCAACAGATCTCCACAGCACACATCCAGGGGCTGGAGACAGAGAGCAGAGGACTGATTTTCTTGATTGCTGCCCCCTCTCCTTTGTCTGTTTTGCATTCATGTCTCCTTCAATTCATTCCTATTGAGCCAGCTCTGAAGTTGTTGAAAGAGGATTGGCTGGAGCTCTCAGCAGCCACCTGGCAGTCCTCAGCCACAACCAGCTTTCCTGAAACTCATGCCTGCTTCAAAAGGGACAGCCAGGAGAAAAAGAAAGCAAAAAAAAAAAAAAAGAGGTAGGCAGCATGCAGACAGTAGGGAGGCAGTTCTGAAGGTTTTGTGTGGGAGATACTGATTCTGCGTTGGGCAAACCCAACAGGCACTTTGAAGGGGACCCAGACTTGACTCAATCATGACTAACAGTCTTTGAATAGGGTGACTATACTTAGCCATATAGCTTAGTAAAGCTTAGACTAAACAATTGGCCTTCTTTAGTTTTCACTACACTCCACTTCTAAAAAGTCCCATCATATTTTAAAAAATTTTTCTGTGCACACACATTTACATTGGATCATTTCCATGCATGCAAATGATTATAGATTGGCAATAATCATTATAGCTAACATTTATTAATGCTTACCAGTGCCACATACACAGTGCTATAGAAGCACTTTTTATCCTACCTCACTTGATTTTCACACTAGCCCTATGGGAAAAAGTTCATATAAGATGTTTACTTGTAGAATATCACACAACCTCTTCCTTGAACTGAGTGTCACTTACTCAAAGATGACCAAGTCAGTAAGTGGCGACAGAGTTGGGACTCAAACTCAGGTTTTTCAGGTCCCAAAGCCATCCTTTTAAATTCTCACCCAACACTGCTCTGAGAGCAAATCAGAAGACTTCATTTATCTGAGTCTCAGACTCCTCAATCAGCTTCATGTAGGGATTAGATGTTGAAATGGTCTGTTAGGTAAAGACCCGCTAACCTTGTAGGAAAAAGGAGTAACCCTGGCCCCTTCTCCACCAGCTGACTGAATGCCTGACAAGGTTGTCCAGTAGACAATCTTGGTCTTGATTAAGTGAGTGCAAGATCTAGAAGGAGATCTCAGTCTTTCAGTCAGAACCCCAGATATGCATTTGAATAAGTGTACCCATGACTTCTTCCTATATGGGTTGAGTCATGGAGCATCTGACTCCTGTATTTGGAAAGGACTCTCTCCCTGGAGTTATGTGCCAGGCACCATCTCTTTCTTTGACCCTTTTTATAGTTATTTTTTTCATCAGAGTAGCTCATACTTGCTGCCGCCTCTTCTTCGTTTCTCATTCTTCCTCAATCTGTTTCCACTGGACTCTTGCCCCATCAATCCACAAGCATGTTACTTATCAAACACCATGATGCTACAGTTCCTTTCTAGACCACACAAAGAACATCATGGTGCAGCAGTTTAGGCAAGGAAAAAAAATGGACTTAAAAGTTCAAAATGACAATTTTTAAACTATCCACACTGAAACTCTTAAGCTAAGTACAAAACGAAAATAAATACACATCATTGTAGGGTATACATTATTTTTCATTAAATGTATCACTACCACTGGAGTTTGTTGTCCTTATTATATTCACATTCGCTGTGTTCAAGAAAATCAGTAAGTATGTAGTGTGATTTCATTTTGACAAATGGGACTTCCTATTTTGTTATTGTTACATATATGGCTGTGATATATGCCGATACTATATTAAAATTGTTAAGGTTATCGAAATTAAAGAAAATGACAACTTTTTAGCATTAAGAGAGCATATGGGTTGCATTCCATGTGCTGAGGCAGAAAATAAGTTAGAAGGCTAATGATTCTCCTACTGGTACCACTGGGACTAGAAGCCATGTTTCAAAGCCCAAACCATATTCATTCCATAATGCTATACTTATCTGGCAATTTTTTCAAAAGACTGGTAGATTTGACACAGTGTAATATGATTTTACTAATGAGTGAATTATAAAACAATAATAATAATAATAAAAAGAATTCAGAATCTTCCTCTCTAACTTACCTATACCGAACTTGTTCTTAGTGTGTTTTGGTTACATTTGAGAAGTAGCCCGCAAGTCCATTTTTAGTTATGTTAGCTACAAATATTGGATTCACAAACATTTTACCATTTTGGAAACTAGTTTAGCTTCAAAGTTGCATCAACACCACCACTTCTACACGTCTGCATGCTAACATACTCTCTTGGGTAACACATAGTATGGGAGAATGGCCTGAACTAAATGCACCTGAAATGTACTGTTTCAGCAAGTTCAGTCTGTCCTCTGTATTCTCCTAGGGGAACTGAAATGCCCACATGTGAACATCATCAGTATGTGTTGCAAAGCAGTGAGTTCCATGATAGCCAAGAGACAGTTCAGATGTTCTTTAGGAGCCACCTGCACATTGCTTTTCTTTTTGTTAAACAGATGAAACATTAGGCAGAGAATTGCTTCGAACAGGCAAGTTTGGATACAACAGTCCCTGGATGCTCCTGGTTGGAGGACCAATAGAGGACATAGCTCTTCAATCAAATCCCAGCCCATCTGGTCATGAGCCTTGAGCAAGCTACCGGAAGCTTGGACGGCATGGACGCAATGAGAAGATGTTGCTTTTAGACGAGATGGATGTTATGAGAAATGCTAGCCTTTTTCAATGCCCTTAAAATTTGGTACTTCATTTAACACATGTTGGTTTATTACCCTTGACCAAAATCTTGTTTTCAGTTCTGAAATTGGCAATACCAAGGGGCTTGGGGAGAAAGCTACCCTTTCCATCTCCCAGCAGGCCAGAACAGCAGGTGTGCCTATTTTCAGAGGTAAATGAAATATTTGCCAAATCATTTGGCGCATTTCGACTCAAAATGTGCCAAATTACCTGTCAAGGCTAAAAAGCCTTTTTAAAAGAAAGATAAATGTCTTTTCCTACACATTTGCATGGACCCACAGTGCCCTCCAGTGGCTCATAACATCGGTCACAAGTGTGCAGGGCTTCAGGTGTGTCCCAGCATTGCCAATGACACGGGTTCCTATGGTTCCCAAAGTCTTTGGGACCTGCTAAGGTGCAACACGTGCACTTCACATGAGTTTGGATGGAAGCGAGTCAGTGCCAAGATTCGGATATCATGAGTATGCTGTCCTGTGGGGGTGCAAATTGCCTGTAGGATTTTCCAACCATCAATGTACCTTCTTCCACTGACTCAAAGCCAAGGACAAGCTATATACACACTCAGATGTTTGTATGTATTCTCTGGCTTCCTCCACTTAAGCGTAGTGGACAACCACAGTATAGCAATCTCCCTCGTTTTGCTTTGATCAGGTAAACAATTTGGGGCTTTAAATTCTCTGTCTAATCCTCTCCACCACCTCTCCCCAACCACAAAAAAAGAGATTGAATTTCTCTGAAAAAAGAATGCAAGGCATCCTAGACCACAGAAGCTATGGGAAAGGAGAAAGGATTGTGGATAGTGAAAGAGCTAGAAAAAGGAAAGGATACAGAAGACAGACTTGATTCTCTCCCAGTCAGACAACCGAAGGGTCAGGGCAACATTGCCTCTTGGAATGTCGGTTTTTATCAACTCTCAAGCAAACAAGGCTTTTGAAAACAAACCCTATCCTACAGCAACCACAGAAGCAGCGTACTAGCACAAAGGGAGAGGATCCTTTTCACGCAGAAGTTCTTCAACACATGTGATCAAACACACAGTGAGAACCAATCAAAGGAACTGAGAACTTCCATCCACACCCACCAGGTTGGTTCTGAAGTGGTCTGAAATCTCCCTGGGATAGCATTCTGCAAAGGAAACCAGAGCCTGAACCAGAGCTGCAAATCACTACAAAGACTCCTGGGGTGGTTCTTTGCTCACTGGCTTTTCCAGGGCAGCTTCATAGAGACCTCTAACTGGGTTCAGCTTCAAAAATCACTGAACCTGTCAGACCAGATTTAGACATTTCAATTTGTCACTTTTTCATCTTTTTCAAAAGATCCCATGAAGAAAACATCAGCTGCTCAGATCAGCAGGAGCTTTCCTTCCAAAATAAATGAAATCCATCTGGTTCCAATCCTGACAGACCTGGGTAGATGATACTGGAACTACACACCCTGCCTTGCATTTGTAATTTAACATCATTTGACTTTAATACATAGTATAAAATCATCAGAGTAAAGGAAACTCAAAGATCATTAGCTAGATTGATATTCCCATCTTACAGATACGCAAACAAAAGCCCACTTCTCGGTATCTGTACTCTAAATGCATACAGATCTCCAGTATTATGGCAAGAAGACCAAGGAAAGCTCAGCCACGTTCACCTTTTTCACAATGAAGCCATATCTCCAAACTTTACTTCACCACAGATCAAAACCTTAGAGTTTAGTGGAAAGATTGTGAAAATGTTGAATGACATTTGCTTCATGGCACACTACATTTCCAGAGGGACTGTGGAATCTTCAGATACATGAAGTGATGACCCCATAGAAGCTCTGGGACCAGACCCTCTGGGTTTCCCAGCTCATGCCACTTAGACAGTCTCATTTGAACTTCGAAGCCTTGGAGTGGAGAAATTGTGGTTTTCTGGATTGTTCCATCAGAAATGAAGAATTCTAGTAGACACTGTCCTAACAAAGATCTGGACTTGGAAAAATGATATTCCATAAAGGCCTGCCTAAGCGGCAGAACTCCAATTAGGAAGGGACATGGGAAAATTATTTAAAGGAAGCATAAAGTTGGCTGCTAGTTGTCAAGAATGTCCTGTTTAGCACATTATAAATGATTCCCTATTGGAAGAAGGTTTCCTACAGCATTGGCCATGGGACAGAATGATGGAGAACTACAGGCAAGGCATTTAGTTCAGATTCAAGGGGAGGGGCCTTACTGTGAAAACCTGTACTGTATGTTCTTTTTAGAGCCTCTGACCACATCTAGTCAAGGTTCTTTGGTTACAACAGACAAATACCCACCTGCTTCAATTAGTTCAACCTATAAACCAAAACAATCCCCCCCCACACATAATAGTTCAGTTATTGGGACACGTCATCTAGCAGTTTTCAACATCTCTGGTCATAAAAATCAAACATGGAGCTCACCGAGCCTGCCACATAGAACTGAAGTTAGTCACTGAGAAGTTGAACTGGCTCCCTCTCCTTTTCCTTCCTAATCAATACATATTTATTGACACTCATGTCAATAAACGGAGCACAAAAATCCATCCTGCAGAATTTTGCATGCTAGCTCCCCACACCCATTTCTTATTCACTGCCATCTGTTGATCATTCTCTTTACAAATGAACTTTCCTAGATTACTCATAGTCTCAGCTCCCCTACAACTGCAGCAGGAATTGATTTTGGCTTCCTAAGTTACAGAATTCACCTGAAATTCACCATGACCTTGTAGAGTGTACCGACCAAGAACTAAGTTACCTGTACCCAACCATTGGCTGACTTCAGGCCAGAAGTCATCCCTGATCAAAGCTTTAGGGGACATACTGAGCCATGCGTGAGCCATATGTGGGTATGGACAAACCATGGCTGGGCTGAAACATCCAACAGCAAGGACCAGTTTGGGTTGAAGGTCAGTCAGGAAAAGCCACTGTTCCTGCTATGACAGGAGGTAGACTGAGTAGGGCTGGCTCATGGACCCAATGGTAAGTGTGAAACCTGGCATTGGGAGAGGTTCTGATGGAGGAGCCTGGGCAACTCCTCTAGCAGCACACAGACCAGACCCAGCAGGTAAGCACAAGAAACATGATAGGAAACAGCCCAGAACAGGCCATGTATTACCCACTGGCATACAATTGGCAGGGGTCGGGGGAAGACCAGGCTGAATCTGTCCATGTCATCCACTGGCAAATCCAAGCACCAGAACAGTGTGGGTCGAGCCAGGTTCAGTCGCAACAAAGACTAGTGCACAATACGGAATGCCAAGGTGAGGTTGCCTGTACCGGAAGGGACCGCAGTGCCCAACCAGCAAGCGTGCAAACAAGGAAGGGAAGGGGCAGAGCCGGCAGGGGAGTAAGGGAGGGTTCCTTTGCTGGACAGCTACTCCCCCTGGAGAGCATGAGCTGGGATGGAGGCAGACCAGACTAGGCAGGGCTATAACACTGGTGCGCCTCCTGTGGACTAGATCAGGGAAAAGCCAGGCTGGGCTGATTATTCCTATTGGTGCAAACAAAATTAGAGTGGGTGAGGGTTGTTTGGGCTTAGTCACAGCATCAGCTGGCAGAAGCTGGCACTGGGGGCTAGTTCTGTCAAGTCAAACCACAGAACTATCTGGAGAGTGCATAATCTGGGAATGGGAGAGGCCTGGGAGGGAAATAGTGGGCTCCTCCCTCTTGGGTTACCACTCCCACGGGAGGGCATAAAACTAGGACAGCAGCTGGGGTGGAATGGGGTGTGGGACAGACTGGACTACTGCTACACATACTGGCAAACCAGGGTAGCACTCAGGCCTGGTGGGGGTTATTGTGGGTTGCTCCAACTAGGCTGCAGCTCCCACTGGTTTATGCAAGGGCCAAGTATATGCTGGGCAGAACCAGGCTGGACTGCAACATCCATTGGTTCCAGTGGAAGTTGGGAGTGAAAACAGAACCTACGCAGCAATTGCAACCACCAGCTGATCGAGGCAATGGACTGCCAGGCCCTGTACTTGCTAGCACATACAAGAATCTGGTTTGAGAACACCTCAGACAAAGTTTCTTTGGAGATCTCCCCAATCAAAATGCTGGACTCAGAACCCTAACCAAGAAAAGAGAGAAGACAGAACAGGTCAACCAACCATCTCAGCTATATCTTGGCAACAAAATACGGGGCAAACAGAGACTCTATGATGGATTAGGTCAATCAGTGGATTCTTCAACGATCTCATAGTGCTTGGAGTGGCAAGATTGGCAGCGATTCATAACTGTTGAAATATCAAAACCACTTGAGCACACCCTACATGTGGGATCTGGGGAGGGTGGGAAATTGGGTGGGCCTTCTCCCTTAATATTCCCCTTTAAACATGAAGGAAAAATATGGAAAAAATAATAGTCTTACCCACTTTCCTGTAGCCCTTGAACCTTTTTACCTTAATTAACTATGTAAAGATTGTCAAAAATATATTAAAAGTAAATAAATAAAAAAAAATTTTAAAGCAAAAAAAAAAAAGCTATAGGGGACAAACACAGTGGGCTAGGCTGATTTTTTGGTCTCAAGTCATGAGTTGACACACCTCCTCAAAAAAAAATGTGTCATTGTTGCAGCAGACACCCCAAAACGCAACTACTGTTACATGATGCATTTTATTGGTCCAGAGTTAAACAAATCTTCGGTAAAGTTTATCATTATTTCCTTGACTCTGCCAAGCTACTAAATCTTTCTTTGTTATCAGCCATTTCAAGATGATGGGGCCACTTCCCACCAGAGTTTTGATCATTTTTCATATCACTAGCCAGTTCTTCCATGATGGTCAGAATTGAGAATCAAATAGAAATTTTCCCCTTTGATTCCTCTAACAATGAAACTATCAACAAGACAAGTCAACAATGTACCAGATCTTCAGCTTTTAGCAGGATAACATTTGCAGCACTTCCAGCCTAGAGACACCTCCTCAGTCTTGTTTCCGTGCCAGATTTAAGGAAAACACCATCCATTGTAGATGCTAAGATTCTACAGCTCTAAACCTAGTTTTGAAGCTGTGGAAGTGATTATGACAACCATGACATGTTTGGTTTCTCTCCTTCTATCTTCTGATAAAACTTCTTTTTTTTTTATTGGAAAGTCATATGTACAGAGAGAAGGAAAAACAGAAAGATCTGCTGTCTTCTGGTTCACTCTCCAAGTGGCCTCAATGCCCGGAGCTGAGCCAATCCTAAGCCAGGAGCCTCTTCTGGGTTTCCCATATGGGTGCAGGGTCCCAAGGCTTTGGACCATCCTCAAATGTTTTCCCAGGCCACAAGCAGGCCTGGAGCAGCTGAGATACAAACCAGCACCCATATGGAATCCCAGGCATGCAAGGCAAGGACTTTAGCCACTAGGTTACCATGCCTGATCCCTCTAATAAAATTTCGTTGCTGGATCTTATCCTTACATTTATGTAACTTTACACAACTCTCATCAGTGGTACTTGTGGGAATAGCCACATGAATGTGTTGTAATGAATTTCATCATTAAGGTACACTATGGTAGCAGATACAGTAAAAGACCTTACCAATGATTGTTTACCATTGGGATAAGCCATTTTAAGAGATTTTGACTGGTATTATTTTATGCTATGTAAAGTTATTTCCAATGATTTCCTGTTTCAAAAATTTGACAGTAAATATTGCAGAAATATTCAAATGCTTTCTGGTGACACCAGTAAGACAATGGTTCAAAAGTGGGTGACACTCTCAAGTCCACATTCAGATACATGCAAAAGGCCAGGCAATGTGTCCCATTCTCAGAGTCAAAGTCAGAAGATGGCTCTGTGAGCATCATCTCTGTGTACATCTTTGGGGCACATGAAGAAAGAAGTGAATCATTCTGAAATGAATCCAGAACACTGCCAATGAACAGAACCACAGAACTGCCATCAAGCTTTACAACAGCAGCCTCCAGTTGAACTTTATAAAAATGTACCATTACAATCAACTTGTCACATTGTGATACAGCTGTTATCTATCTGGTTCCTGGCAGAATAACTTTCTATATCAGAGTTTTCCAAATGGAAAAGCTATGTTTCTGATGATGCATAACATTCTTCTGCAAAGAAAACTATAGGATCACAGGAAGGTCAAACTTAGAGTTTTAGGAACAGTCTCTCCCACTCACACTATTGCCGTTGTGCACGCAGTCTGAGCCGAGAAGCTTTTTCTGAGATATCTTCAACAACACACCTTCGGTTCTTCAGTGGGGTAAAATAAATTTGGCCTTTAATTGTAGTCGCCGCAACAATCTCCAGTCGCAAATGATGCTTGCTTTCGCGAGTCATTAGCTCCCTCAGGAATGATGTCATTGAACCCCCACAATCACCCTGGGAAATAGTTCCCGCAGTCCTTATTGCCTTATTCAGTAGATGAGGAAGGTGAAAGGCTTGAGAACTTGTGACTTGCTCAAAGCTTGAGCAACTGCATGAGCTTCTCAAAGTCATATGCCTTGTTAGTGAGCAAAGACACCAGACTCTTCTAGGGATTCTGACTCCCGCCCCAACACTCATCACCATAACACTCCATTCTCCTTCCTCTCGCATTGAGTACATCTCATCTAGTAGCTACTTTTTGGTCCAAAAATGCTGCCCCAGCACCTACACGTTCACAATTGCATCTCAGTCATGAAAGAAAAGTATATGACATATTCTTCCTTGCTCAAGATTTAGCCACATGACCATTTGCTGTGGTTAGGATACCTGTAAGATATAATGTTATGAAAAACTCAGTGCCCTGTAAAAACGCAGGAGTAATTTATTACTGAAAGAAGAAGGAATGATAAATTTGGGCAAACAACTAATAGTCTTCTGTAAATATCCAAAAAAGAACAGCAAACAGAAATTATTCCAGGATTCCAGGGTTGGTCATGTGTGTGTGTGTGTGTGTGTGTGTGTGTGTGTGTGTGTGTGTGAGCGCACACCAAAATGGGGTTTTCAAAAGACTCCTATCATGTCACCAAGAATTGCTTCCCTGGACATCCCAGTTCCCAATGGATTTTAGTAAAACAGATTCAATAACACTTGTTTAGTGCTTTGGAATTTACAAACTTAAATCACAAACACTTCATAAACTTTGGAGCAATCCGATCTTAATACAAAATGAATGAGCTCACACTAAAATTGAGGAGTTGTGCTGAAGACTCTTTTAGAATAAAATAATTCCATAGCCTTAGTTCTACACAATTTTTCATACCTCTAAGCTCACAGCTACCTTTTAGGTAGTTCTTTTAGACTAGAGTTTGAGGCCACGGACTTTGGCAGTTGGTGTGATATAAACGTGAATCCAAGCGGCCTTCAACATTCTTCCATTGGCCTGGCAGCTTCAAAAGAGAACTCCAACAGGCAAAAAACCAAAAGGCTAATCATGAAAAACGAAGGACCAAGACAAGAGCTCAGAAAATAAAATCTTTCATGGAAGAACTCAGTAAAAAATTGAGAAATGCCCAACTGATGATGACAGATTCGCTTCATTCCCGGCTGCTTTCAGCTTTCCTTGGGGATTTTCTTAGTCCCAGCTTCACCTGCACTCCCTCACCTTCTCTTCGGGCTTATTGTTTCAGTGGATTTCAGATACTCTTATCTTGCATCTGTTAAGTATGATGATATCAGCAGCCTTGGAATCCAATGTTCTGTGTGTGCGCGCCTACAAAAACAAAGTCCTGTGTCTCAAAAGGCAATGACTGGATTCATTCAATTAGGGGCCAGACTACTGTGTTTCTCTTTTGGGAATTTCTCTGGCAGCCTCGGTGACAAAGCAAAGAGAGCAACCAGTTAGAGGAAAATCCCCTCTTGCTTAACCGCAAGAGCCCTGGCTTTGCCATTTCACAAAGTGTTGCCTTTGTCACTGAGCAGAGTAAAGCAACAGCCCCCAGGGCGATTGTGTAATTGCACAGCGATCTGCTTTTACAAGGCAGTGTGCAGACTGAGCTCATTTATCAACTCGTATCTAGAATGATTATTTTAAATACAGTGAGATGTGCTATCTTTAAAAATCAGAGGGGGCAGGGGTGTTGTTCCTCTACTGCCAATTTGGTCTCAGTAAGGTTATAGCTGAGTATACAGCTCAGTATACGAGTGCCTGGCACATGCCCTAGCTTTCTCATCCGGAAGCATCAACATCTGTGTGTAGTTGCAGAATCCTGGGTTTGACCTGGCCCAGCCCTGGCCATTTTGGCCATTGGGGAGTGAACCACCAGAGAGAAGATCTTTTTCCATCTCTCCCTCTCTGTGTCATGCTATCTTACAAATAAAATAAATTTTAAAAGGAAAAAAAATAAGAGTATTAATGACTGTCATTCCCCTCCTCACCACTTTCTAGATGTTCATCCTAGCTACACTTATAACAAATTATCAGGAGTTGCACCAAATCATCAAACTCCTTTATATGTGGAATGGAGTGCTTGAACCAGATATTCTTTCTTGACCCCTCCAACTCTAATATTTTATATTCTTTCCACAAAAAAAAAAATTCTTTCCTGTAATGTGCCTGGCTCCTGTTGCTCTAAGGAAGGACCCTAAATTTTCTGAGAACCCTAGAGCACAGCCTGTTGGGAAGGCTTCCAGCGTAAGCTGAGTGGTTGCCTCACATCACAGCCGGAGTGTTACGTGGTATGTTCCTGGACTGTTCCAACATGCAGAGACTTGACCAGGGCTGAATGTTATGGCTATGACACTGGAGAAAACTAGTTGTTGCCTATCAATGGAAATGTATGCTTTCAAAAACGAAACAAAAACCACGGATTGATTTTATTTCCTTTTGCACAAAGCTTGGGGGACAAAAAGGGACAGCAGGAGAATAGGATGGACAGGAAGGAGGCAGGCAGGCAAGTGAATAAGCAGGCCCACAGAAAGACTAACCTTTTATTGAAAGTTGACTTGAGTTTGCTTCTGGATAGAAGAATGTTTCACAAACAGAAAAATTATGATCAAAATGTAAACTCCTCAACTGTAGAAACCTATCTCAGGCCAGGGCAGTACATGGCCAAGAGCTCCTGCATCCAGCCTTTCTCTCCCTCTGACTCTGGTCCAAGTGCCTGGGATGCAGCCAAAGACAACATTTGATTAGCTCATTCACTTCCTGCTCCACATCCAAGCTGCCCTGGGACCAGACATGTTCGGACTTTTCTAGAAGAACTAATACATCACATCAAACCAACTTAGCACTCTGCATTGCCCAGCCCACAACCACCCATCTCCTGGGACTTTTTTACCCTCTTGCTTTGCATCCAGATGAAATCTAGTGCAAAGGACTGCAAAAGTAGTTGAGAAGGGGAAAAACAAAGGAGGCATGCAAGAGGGCAACTTAGTTCCCCCAAGGAGTAGGGAATAGGAAAAAGGAGCTGAGCTCTGCGTTGGTTGGCTTTCACTGACTTCTTGGACCTCCTAAGACCAACTGACCACTGTCCCATAATGTCCAACCCATCGGTATTTCCTCTGTAAGGTTTCCCTGGATTTCGTCCCATCCAATGAGAGGTCAGAATCATTCTTTCTCTCTCTCCTCCTTCACTCTCATAGGGCACACTTAAGTGTTTCCTGTTGCGACTGTCTACAATGATAGTAGCTCCTTCAATACCATAAGTCTTTCAAGGTAGGGATCACCTAGGAATGTTTAAATAACTGATACAAATACGTTTCTATAGATATAGCCATAGAGTGCCTGGAACACAACAGGTACTAATTAACTATGTTGCAAAATAAAGAAGAGAACGATAAATGATAAATTCCCCAAATCTGTTTCTGACCTCCTGTTCTTTCATTGCATACACTTCTGTTTTTCTTAAAAGGATGGTTTATCAAAAATGAAAAGAAGAAATGACTCCTCAGCTGGCTTCGGAGTCAGGCCTGCTGGAGGCCTCTCTGCCACTTGCTGGCAGCCCCTCCTCTGTTCATCTCTTGCCTTTGAGAAGCACAACCACAATGAGCATGGCCAGAGACCATCTCCACCTCTCCCTTGCATGCTCCGTGCAGGAACGACCCCCTTGCCAACCTCTCTCTATTGTCAGATTAGAAGTTCAAAGAGCCTTGCCTCATTGTTGACCTGTGTAGAACTGTGGCAGCTGATGAGGCAAGGCAGCCATGGCTCTGCAGCAGGAGATTGTTGGGGAAGGGCTGCACACTGCCCTGGCTCCCACAACATCCCTGGGCGCACAGTCTGCTGGATTGTTGACAACACTGAGTGATGTGGTTGGCATTTATTGGTTTTCAATAGCTGCTATAAAATGAATGTAACACCATCTGCAAACTTAGGATTCAGAAGCAGCCCTGGATATTAAAATATTTGTGGCTGCTTCAGCTATTTTAAAAGATTTTACATTTTATAGGCTCCCTTGGGGACTAGAGGCATAAATTAAGATACATATTTAGGAGCAGTAAATAAGCCTCGGAAAGCAGTGGTACAATTAATGGATGGACAGAAGATTGCATATGGGAAGAGAAACTGTTTCTCTTTACAAAGACAGTCAGAAGCAAAATGAGGTTGAAGCATTCTCCGGTCACTATCTCTAAGTCATTAATAGCCAAAAAATGAATATGCCGGGATTCTTTAGGAAGAGTTCTTTGTCCAACCAAGTGAATGAACAACTGTGTGTATAACACGGGACTGATGAAAAATAGACTCTATCCCTTACCACCCCCCTGAACTGGGGAACCTGGCAAATTTGTTCATAATTATCCCGTAGTGCTATCTCCACTTGTCCTCAGAAGAGTTCCACAGAAAGCATTCCAAAGCCTTTTCTAGCACTACCCAATTTTCTAGCATAATTACCACTCTATGTTCCTACCTCTCCTTCACCTCTTATGAAGACAGTTACCATGCAATACAAAAATATAACAACAAATCCCAGTCAATCCCTGCTAGTTCAAGTTCTAGGAGCACATTTGTTGGATTCATAGACCCATGCAAGGTGGGATCCTTAGAATGAATGGTATTCATATGGTTGTGACCCTGGAGAGAATTTGGCAGTAGCAGGGCAACCCCTTAGCTTCAGCAAGATTTGTCTAGAAAGTTCCTTTTTTCCTTTAATTTAAAAGGCAGAATGAGCCAGAGAGAAAGAGAGAGATCTTCCATTTGTAGGTTCACTCACTAAAAACACTACAACAATTGGGGTTTGTCCAAGCCAACACACTAGGAGTCCAAAACTCAATCTTGGTCTCCCAAGGACCAAGTTTTTGAGCATCATTTGCCGCCTTTCAGGATGCACATAAGCAGGGAGCTCCATCAGTAGCCGAGAGGTGGGAACTCAGACCAGGCACTCCACTGTGAGATGTGAGAGTCCCAACCAGCAATTTAGGCAAGTGAATCACTGAGCCAGTGCTCACCCAGCCTCCTCACACATGTGCTTATAGTAATCCAGAGGAGAGATGGGACCAAAAAGCCCATCTGGGAAGCAACGAGTCCCCAAAACCGAATGTCCTCATCTTTGGCCTCCCAAGACAATGCTCTCTCACTAACCCCCTCCCCATCCACTCTTCCCTTCTCATTGCACCTCCACATCAATCAAGCCCCAGGTGGGATGAGGCCCCTCTCTCTTAGGAATGTAGTTCACATTGATGGCAGTGGGAGCCGGGGAGCCATTCCCTCAAATGTCACAGAACTGCAACATAATCCAGAGATGGAAAGGACCCTGGCCTGCTGCTTTAGAGTAGAACAAAAACAATCACGGTAACAGCTTGCATGTTCCTTGATCCCTTTCATTCAATAATGTCAAGCAATTTGTCCACAAGTAATTAAGAAAACACTCTTTGTGGTAAGTTACTAATTTACCTCCCATTTTAAAGAGAGACAGAAAGAGGCTTAATGATTTTCCCCAGGGGAGAGCAAGGGAGGTAGCAGGAGCCTTGGATGTGCAGTGATTTGCGGTCTTGGATCCATCCAGCTCAGCTCCCTAATCCCCAATATTGGGCTCACAGAATTGCTCGGGAGCAAGTTGGCCTTGGGTTTCTTCTGGGGGTGGGGTGCTGCCCTGCTCCCTTCAAGAGCTGCCTGCTATTGCAGTGCAGGCAGCTGCACTCTGCTTTCATGCTCTGATGTATATCATTCTCCTCGCTGGCATTTCCAATCACTGGGAGCAGCAGAACCATGGAATGAACTGGAGCACTGTAACACCCTCCCCCCCCCCCGTTGATTTGGAGGGGTTTGGGAGAGGGTGGGATAGTAGAAAACAGGGATAGTAGAATTCTCTTCCTTGTGCCCCAACTGCACCACAGTAATGTGGGTCTTGTAGCTCACAACTGTTTCTGCAAGCTGCCCTCTCTCCTCTCCTGCCTCTGCCAAGGCTTACTCCCATTCAGAACCTGTGGGACATGCACGTGATCTGGCTGATACTGGCCACTGCTCGCCTGTGCTCTCGCTCCTGGACTGCATCTGAAGCCTGCTGTTCATCTGAAAGAAGTTTGTGTTTAGGAATCGGAACATTACGTGGTCACAACTGGACCATTATCCTTCTCACATTGCAATGTGGGGCATTTTGAAGCTGTTGTTACTAGAAGACAGACCATTACATTTCAACCTCTTGCTTCTGAAATCTAAGCCGACGAAGGAGAAAGACAATGACTAGATGGACTTGATACACATTTTTCCCTCAGAAACAGATTTAGACCTCGGAGAATGTCAGACCGAGGTATAAAATCTCTGTGCAATTGGCAGAGCTTAGAGAGAGGAAAGATGGAATTTATCATGGCTGTTAAAATGGTGGTGGGTGCACCTGAAGCTAAGTGTGAACTGTGTTCTTAAATAACGTCAATAATTACAGTGGCAATTAGTACAGGTAGGCACACAGGAAAGTATAATGTGCCAGCTGATAAATATGCCAACAACAATATCAATAAAGCATTCTGCTAGCGTAAACTGCAATATAAAAGCTAATTAATTACATACATAGGCATACAGGATGGGATGATTATTCATATTACCAATGACAAACAGTAGGCATGAGCAAGCAGTGCAGGCATTGAAGAAGGCAGCTTGTCCCTGCCTCTCCTTGCCAGCCTCCCACAGTTCCAAGCAAACTGTCAGAGAAGCTGGGCATCGGCCCCAGGCTGTCTGTCTCCTAGCCACTGGCCATTTATGGCTCTTGGGCACTTTGGATGCCATGGTGCCAAATGAAATGCTCTGGGAATATGTATATAAAAAATACTAGATTATAGAGGTTTAGTTTCAATATCTCATTTATAATTTTTACAAGTATGAGTGGAAATTCTAACATTTTTTAGATAATTTGAATTTGACAAAGTATATCATTAAAATAGTTTTTAACCTGTCTCTTTTTACCTTCTCTAACACCACTACTAGAAATTTTAGAACCGCATCCATGGCTTGAAGCAAATTTTTACTGAGCCACATGGCTCTGGACCATTGACCTTCGTTTTGGTGAGCTGTAAAAGCAAGAAGTACCCCAGGGCTCCCGAGGGCACGCTCTCTGTTCTTGTGCTCTCCCTGCACATCAAATACAGAAAAAGCAGATCAGGCCTGCTTCTCCATGTTGGAAAGGACAATCAAGCAATTCTCATCAATCTAGGATAAATATCTCCCAGGCACATGCTAAACAAAGCAGGGATAGGCTGGTGATCTAAGTGTTCAGATGCTAGCTACAATGCCCACTTTCGATTCCGGAGTCTCTGGGTTTCATTTCCAGCAAGAGCATCTCACTCTTGCTAATGTAGACCCTGAGAGACAACTGGTAATGGCTCAAGTATTCAGGTCCCCTCTATCCATGTGAGAAATCTTGATTTAGTTTTCGTCTCTTGAATCAATCAGGATGGCCCAGGCACAGCCCTTGAACTCAACCGCAGAGTAAACCAGCCAATTAGAAGGTTCTCTCTCTCTCTCACTCACTTGCCCTACCTCTCTCTGCTTTCTAAATAAAAATTTGAACTAATAATAATAATAAAAGGGGATATTTATAATGTTGAGCTGCAAAGTGGGAAAAAAACAAATCATGGACTAATTACGCATTATCCAAATGCCAGCCAAGCCAGCTGATTATCCACGAGGGGAGAAGGCAAGTTAAACATGAGGGCAACAGAGCTGGGAATAGAAGGAGGAGGTCCTGGTTCATTATAATGCCTGAAGCCAATTGCCTCCGAGCCCATGGTACACTAGCTTGCAGGGCATTGCTGGGCCTGAGTGAAGAGCCCTTGTTTATTCATGGCTCATGGTGTTTGAGCATTAGGGAAGCCTTTACAATTATGGAGAAAACACGGTGGTGCTAACTATTACCATTACTCAGGTTCCGGTTCCTGTTTGGGTGAGTTATTTAAAGCACTTAAATTTTTATTTGCATCATCTTTGCATAAACTCATAGAATAAATTCAGAAGGCTTTAACTCCAAGAAGGCACAATTAAACTAGATTAAGTTAATTAGCACACCACCCTACGATTGTGTCTTGCAAAAGTAACACATTAAAGAATGTCACAGATTTGTAAATGACTGAGTCACATGCCAGCTCAGAAACCGTGAATACACAACCTACACAGAAGGGGCAGGAGGCACCCTCCTTCCTGTCTCCATGGGTCCCCAGGCATAGAATATGTGAGGCAGGTAGGTGTTTGACACAGCCATCCATCCACATAAGAGTATCTGCCTCACTTCCAGGCTGCTCTGTTTCTCTCCAGAATCCTGCTACTGCACATCCTTGGAGGTAGCAGGTAACACCTGAATGCATTGGGTCCCTGGCACAGGGGAGACACTAGCTGAGTTCATGGCTTCTGGCTCTGCCCTTTCCCAGCTCTGGATGTTGCAGGTTATACGCCTGAACCAACAGGTGAAAGATCTCTCTCTTTCTCTACGTTTCAAATAAAATAAAAATAAATAACATAAATGAATAAATAAAATAAATGCCTCAAAGACTGATACAAATATTTTTAATGTCCTTCCATCAGTTTTTCTGTTTCTTTTTTTCAAGATTTATTTATTTTTATTGGAAAGGCAGATTTACAGAGGAGAGACTGAAAGATCTTCCATGTGCTGATTCACTCCCCAAGTGGCAATGGTCAAAGCTGAGGCGATCTGAAGCCAGGAGCCAGTAACTTATTCCTGGTCTCCCACGTGGGTACAGGGTCCCAAAGCTTCGGTCCACTCTCTGCTGCTTTCCCAAGTCATAAGCAGGGAACTGGATGGGAAGTGGAGCAGACAGGACACAACCTGGCAACCATATAAAATCCCAGCACTTGTAGGTGGATATTAGCCAACTGAATCATAATGCCAGTCCCCAATTGTGCCTTTTCAAAGTATTCAATGCTCATTCAGTTCAGCCTCGGCCTGATTCTGATTAACCTGGTTCTAATTCTGACACCCAAGACCCAGATAGGAAATGGAATTGTCTAAGATGATGTAACCATGCAAGGGTACCCCAGAACTAGAGAATGTCCCCTGTCCAGGTCTATTTCTAACAATGGCAATGTGAGGACCAGAGTATCAGAGTGGGCTCAGAGACTAGGAAGCTAAGCGTCTAAATTCCTCAAGCTGAGTTTCACCATGGAAAAATCTATCCTCTTCCTCAGTGACATGCCTTCCTGACAATCCAACAGGGCAGTTTCGATCAGAAATCTCAGATCCAGAGTGGATCTCAGCGCCAGTTCAAGCGCCAGATACTCTGCTTCCAATCCAGTTTCCTGCTCATGCGTGCTGGGAAGCAGCACAAGGTGGCTCGAATGCTTGCAACGCTGTCACCCAAGCAGGAGACTTGGATGGAGCTCTGGGCTCCCAGACTCTGCCAAAGCCAGCCTTGGAGTGGCACACACTGGCAGAATGAACCAGCAGACGGAAGATCTCTTCGTATCTGCCTTTCACATGCGTGGAAAGCAAACATTACAAAATCAATCTTGGATCTCCCAGGGTCCCTAAAAGGAGATCCAGGAGGAAGCTGCAGGTTTCTGAGGGCACAGGCAGCTGACTCTGCTGGAAGAGTCAGTAATGACCCTCTCAGGCACCCAGGCAGAGCCCCCACAGCTGGCTTTACAGGCCAACTCTGACCCCCCAGTTTTTGTCTTTTCTGTGTCACAGTCTTCTGTGTGACTCAGCTTGCCCATAATAACTACTCCCAGCACGGGAAGGAGTTCTTGGGCCTCAGGAAATGACAGACTTGAAGCTCTCATTTCCTTGTTGTGTCTGGGTCTCATAGCTGCCTTACACTAACCAGTGCACACACACACACACTCACACCGTGCATGTACACAAACACCTGGGCAACGCTGTAAATAGAGTCAGGAATCCTCCACCAGGCGCAGTAATCATTCTCTTTCCTGTCGTTTGTTTGTTTGTTTGGTTGGAGTCACTAGAAATCCACTGATTTGCATGTTGTTTTCATAAATTTGCATAACCACATTCACGCCCCCTCCCCCCCTATTGCCTTCAGCATCCCACACTGCCATGGAAATGTGGCCAGTCTTCCCTTTGTGTGCAAAGGCACACAAAGCAAAGCTTTATTTCCACAAACATTACAATGAAGCTTTTCAATGCTACAGAACACAGAAGAATTTTCTCCTAATTAAAGTGCCAGTATGAGGAATTTGTATAATACCATTCCTTCCTCCTTGTGGCCAGTGGGTAGCTTGGAAGCAGAAGAGCAGGAGGCCAGGGGAGGTGCAGAATGTCCTGCTTTGGGAGGGAAGATTCTTAAATGATCCATCTGGGACAGTCTCTGGCGATCCTTTCAGTCCCCCAGTGTCCCCCTGTCTCTGGCTTGATGCGCCCTGGGGCTTTGCACACCAGCACTCCCACGGTAATACTGCCAGCCACCCTGGGGACCCCGGCCCATCTGGCTTGGCTGAGAGCTCCTAGTCCCCAAGGGAGGCTGTGGGGACTGCCTGTGTGTCCATTCAGGTTTCATTTTGAACATAATGACCACACTGTGCTTGATCACCTCATTCTGATCATTCAAAAGACATTTTCAAAAGGATTTTTTTCAAACCCACATATCAATGTGATGTGTGACTCCTGTTGAAATTGAAATCATGGGTACCCAGTCTTTCTCATCTCTCCCAAAATTGGTTCAGCCTGTGTGTGTGAGCATCGCTCCCTCCTGTCATCTGCTGGCTTTTGCTATATTCCTTGTGTCCCACAACAAGGAGCACTTCACAGAAGCAAATGGCAAGGGAAAAGTACAGGGGTTTCTCATCGGTTCTCCAGCCACTGTATAAAAATGACCAAAAACACAAAAAAAATCAGTGGAACAAAGGAAAATTTCCCCCATGGAAAGGAACAAGGAACTGGAAAGAGAAGCACAACCTAGAGACCTTCCTCAAGGCCACTGCTCTGAGGGCTAACACAGGACAAGGACAGGACAGGAGTTCGGAGTGTCTTTTTCCAAGGGAATATGATAGCCCACAGGCCTGGGACGCAAGCCTGTCTGGGAAACTCATACACTCTTCAATGGTCTTGGCCAACACACATACTTTTTCAACCTGAATTTCTGAGTGCCTCCAACTGGAATGACAGGGCTGAGCTCGGGGTGCATCAGGTCAAGCAACCATCTGAAACCCCAGAAATCCCTTTGGGGACTGCCAGTTCAAGTCGCAGGGGCTCTACTTCTGATTCCACTCCCCGTTAATGTCCCGGCCAAAGTGGCAGATGATGGTCCAAGTGCCTGGGTTCCTGCATCCACATGGGAGACCTTACCTCCTAACTTTGATCCCTAGACCAGATTTCTGAGGCCATCTGGGAAGTGAACCAGCAAACGCAAGATTTCTCTCTATATGTGTAGGTGCACTTGTGTGACTCTGCTTTCAAATATATAAATATTTTTTAAAAAACTCATGAAAAAATTAAAAATTGTGATGACAATCCTCTAAAATACTTGTTTGCTAAACAGAGTGATAGAGAGGATCATATCCTTCAATATGCTATTTTGGAGAGTAACCCATGTATGACTTCATGCTTTCCACTGTTTCTTGCAGAGTAACTGCAGGAGGAGCATGAATGGCAGTGCCTTTTTATTGGTTCCTTTTTTTGTTGTTTGAATCGGTCCAGCCACATTTCTGGACATCCTACTGCATGTTCAATAGTGTGATACAACAGGTGTATCAACTATTCTAACCCATCTAGGCCTCTCCAACTCAAACAATACCCACCATCATCCATGATCGCTGCTAAAATGATTACCACCCCACAGTGGTAAGCAAGCATCAATGGATCACCAATGTTCAAGACATTCAGTTGAAGTTTTAATCTTTTTGTTCAATGATTTTTACATAGTTGATTAGAGTGATAGGAGTCAAGGGCTACGGGGGGGGGGGGGTAAGATCACCATTTCCACATTCTCTTTTTTTCCTTCCTGTATCTTGGGGAAGGGGGGAAACAAGGAGAGAAGCCACACCCAGCCTCCCAAACGCCTCTGCACCCTGGGTCTAGCCACCCAACACCACCCAAGGTCCCCGATGTGGGGTATGCCCTGAGGGTCCTGCTCAGGAGGTTTCAATAGTTCAACAGTTCTAAATTACTGCCAATCTCGCCACTCCAAGCAAGATGAAACCTCTCCAGAATCCACTGGTTGACATAGCCCACCCAAGTTTTGGCCATGAATATCTGGGCAAATGGAGAATTTTTAATCTTTTTGAATACAAGCAACTTTCTGCAGTCTAAAATATCTGCTTTGACTTCAATGTTTGTACCCCACCACTACCCAGACTCATGGGTTTGGTTCCCCCTCAAAGGCTTGTGCTCATGATGCTAAAAAGACAGAAATTTAAACTAAGGATGGAGTGTAAATGTGAGATCTTAGGGAGATGATGAGATTGGGTCATTAGGATGACCACATAATGAAATAATTGTTAAGTGAACACAAAGAACCCACTCCCTGTGTCAGGCTGTGTAAGGCTCCATGCTACCTTGGGACTTCAGCAAAAATACTATCCCTAGAAGCTGAACCAACAGGGCCCATCTGATCTTGGACTATGACCCTCTAAAACTGTGAGTCAGTATAAGTCCATTCCCTTTGTAAAGTCAGTCTACCAGTGACACGCATGTAGCATCCCCACACAGTGCTTTCAGACACCAAAGACAATGATTCAGCTGTGCTCCCCTGATTTCCACCCGTCTCCATGCACATGAGTAAATCCAGTGGGCATTGGTCTATTCTCACCTTTTTCAGCTCTTCAATCAAGTTGGCCACTTCCTCCTTCTCTTGGCCCTTCTCTTGGCCCTTCTCACACCACTTTTCTTCCCTCACCTCGGTGGCGTCTTCCTCCTCCTTCTCTGTTGCCACTTTCCCTCCCGGTTTCCTGAGGGCTAAGACCTACACCCCTCCTCCCTTCTCTTCCTTCTGTCTTCTGTCTTTTGTATTCTCCCCCAAGGTGACATCATCATTCCCAGTGTTGAAACTCATGGATATGCTAATGAGGGATACATTTATAGCAAGTGCAAACGAGTGACAACTCATACTTCTTAGAAATCTATATAGACAACCCGCTCATCGATATTCTGAAGATCTCGGGAATTTCTCAAACTTCACATTTTCAAAACTAACACCTTGACCAAAATCAAAACATGTCTTTCCTCCTCCACTCAGCACCTGGATCTAACTTTACCCTCCTACACACCAATATCTGATCTATCAGCAAATCCTACCAACTCACCCTAAAGAAGCTGCCATGGATTTGTCTCCCACCACTTTGCCTGTCCAAACTACCATCATTGCTCACACCTGTTCCACCTCAGCACCTCCCCCGCTGATCTCTGCACTTCTAACTTGTTCCTCACGCAACTCAATTTGGCCAACATACAGCAGGAGAGTAAACTGTAGCACAAATCATATCAACGTAAAGCATAAATTAAATCACACCATTCCTTTGCTTAAGTCTTTAGAGGCAGTGTGTATGGTTGCCTGGTCTAGCAATTGAAATGCCAGTTGATATGCCTGGCACTTATACCCAGATGCCTAGGCTTGAGGCCCAACTCTGTTTCTGATTCCAGGTTCCTACTAATGAAGACCCTGGAAAACAATAAGTAATGACTCAAGTAATTGGGTTCATGTCTGCAGTGGAAGATCTGGTCTGAATTTCAGGCTTCAGCAGGGTCTAACTCCAGCTGTGGGGACATTTGGGGTATGAATCAGCAAAATGAAGCCCTGTCTTTCTATCATCTATTACCTATTACCATCAGTCTTTGAGACTCTCACATGAAAAAAAAATGTTTTAAGTTGTTTAATGTTTAAGGTATTTAATAAATACTTTTATTCCATGGGAACAAACTCAAACCAAAGCACACTCAACTCTTCCTTAACTAAGGACTTCTGCATGCAGATTTTAGCCTGCCTAGCACTTATGTATTCCCCTTTAGTTTTTCAACACCACCTGCTCAAGAGGCTTCTCCAAAAACCTAAACTGTAAATCATTTCCCACATAGCATTTGTAATACTACTGCAGCTCCTTCTTTATTCCTTTATTAAACGTATACGGTTTTCTTTTCTCCATTGAAAATTTTTCTGATGAAACATATTTCCTGTGTTCATCAGTAAAATATGAGCTCCAGACAACGTACCGTGTCTACCATGTTTTCCAAGATTCTCTCAGCACCACGAGAGTGAAGATGGAACTGAAGAACTGGAATCTCAACGCTGTCTTGAGGAGTTTTCCTAACTCTTTAAGACTTGGGATATAGTCAAGGCTTCCTTTCCCTCTGGAAATTCCTAAAGAGCCAACTCTGATTGATTCAAGTCCCTTGGAGCCCACACTTATAGGAACAAGAATTAGAGGCCTTGGAAAATGACCGAAGTAACACTGATGGATGCTTAATTTGACTTCTCAACCGGGACTGTGGCCTTAGTGCAGAAGTGGGGAACTTCTGACCTAGGGCTTTCTAAGACCCATGAAATCACTTGATCTGGCCCTACCAAGGCAGCTGCAGGCAGGACTTGAAATTCAAAAAGTCCATAACAGGCCAGTTCTTAAGTTGATAACTTTATATGTCTCATGAATAATATTATAAATTGCTAAATGGTCCATGATTTTTTTAAAAAGTTTTAACTATTATTTTATTTTGATGATCTTTGCATAGTTGATTAGGGCACAAAGGATCAAGGGCTACAAGAAAGCGGGTAAGGCAATCATTTGCACATTCCCTTTTTTTTTTCTTCCTGTACCAGGGAAAAGGGGAAAAATAAAGGGAGAAGCCCCACCCAGCCTCCCAACCATCCCAGGGCCCCCAATGTGCAGCATGCTCTGAAGGCACTGCTCAAGTTGTTTTTGATAGTTCAACAGTTCTGAATTGCTGCCAATCTCACCATTCCAAGCACAATGAAATCTCTCCAGAATCCACTGGCTGACATAGTCCATCTTAGAGTCTCCATTTGCCCAGATTTTCACTGCCAACACGTGGCATGGCTGGGAGAGTCGATCAATTTGTTCTGTCCTTTGTGGTAGTACCAGGTGTCCTGTGCAGGCTCTATCTAATGTACTGCAGTATCCTCCATGTGCATCTGGACATGCTGTCTACCGCTCTATCTAAACCATTGAGGAGGCCCAGCTCTGACACATGCATTCCACGGTCAGACCGTGGAACCTGCACTTCTCTTCATGGTCGGAGTTCTGAGCCCAGTGGTTCTTTGGGAGAAATCCCAAAGAAACCTCATCTGAGGTGATCCCCAACCTGATTCTTGTGTGTGCATGCCAACACAGGGTCTGGGACAGTCTGTCATCCCAATCAGCTTATGCACATGCTGGTGGTTGCAACTGCTGGGTAAGTTCTGTCTCCATCTGTGTCTTCTATGCATACTAATGGTGTTGGCAGCCCAGCCTGATCCTGCCCACTGCACACTTGGCCCTCATACAAACCAGTGAGAGCTGCAGCCTAGTCGGAGTAACCCACAATAACTCCCACCAAGCCCAGCCCTGCCCTGGTTTCTATACTTGCCAGCATTAATAACAGCCTAGTCTAGTCTGTCCC
This sequence comes from Ochotona curzoniae, assembly GCF_017591425.1. Lineage (NCBI taxonomy): Eukaryota > Metazoa > Chordata > Mammalia > Lagomorpha > Ochotonidae > Ochotona > Ochotona curzoniae. The sequence continues at coordinate 87,860 of NW_024466758.1, forward strand.
ACATTCCGTTCAGCTCTCATACATGTCAGTGGGCATTGAAGCCTAGTTCAACCCAACCAGCCCCACTATCCAGCCCACACATGTGCTGGCGGGTGTCTGTCTAGCCATGCCTGCCCCAGTCCTGGTTTTCATGCTCACCAGTGGGAATGGCAACCCAAAAGGAAGATGCCCACTGTTTCCTTATTGGGCCCATTCCCACTCCCAGATCTTGCACTCTCCAGGTGGTTCTGCAGTTTAACTTGACAGAATTAGCCCCCAGTGCCAACCTCTGCCAGCTGATGCTGCAGCAAAGCCCAACCAACCCTCACCCACTCTGACTTATGCTTGTACCAGTACAAATAGTCAACCCAGCCTGGCTTTTCCCTGATCTAGCTCACATGAGGCTAACAGGTGTTGTAGTGCTGCCCAGTCTGGTCTGCCCCCATTCCAACTCATGCTCTATAGTGGGAGTGGTGATTCAACAGGGGAGCCCCATGCAGTTGCCCTACCAGTTTGTTCCCTTCCCCCCCCGCCCCCCCGGTTCTTACATGTGCTGGTTGGGTGCTGTGGCCCAGTCTGGCATGGCCTGCCTCACCTCAGCATTTGCCAGTGGGTGTTGTAGCCTGGCCATGCCTGGCCCACCCTCAATTGCAGTTCACACTGGTGGGGGATAAGCTTAACCCAGCCCAATGGCACCCAGTTCCAGCCCTAATGTGTACTGTTTTGACATTCAGTCAGGTATTAGGATCTAGCACTGCCAGAAAGGCCACCAGCCTTAGCTTTCTCATGGACTGGACTGTGGTGGTCAGCATTGTTCAGTGATAACAAGCCATACACAGGATTCATATGTAGGCTGGTGTATCAATCTGACTCACAAACTGTCCAGACTCTCCCTTCCAAACACTAGGACTCAGTTCTCTTGCTTACTTGCAAGTACAGTGACCCTGTTGTTGGGAGTCCCTCAGGATTTATTCCTCACCTACAGGGAGTGGCCTTATCCATGGATGTCCTTAGGCAGCAATTCCACATCCCCAAAGCCCCAAATCTCACCGCTGGGCAGCCAGCAGGTGAATTCTTTTTATTATTATTATTTTAATTTTCCCTGATACATTTTTATAGGCATAGGGATTCCCCCACTTGCCCTTCCCTTTCATCCTCCCCATTTTCCTCTCCCTCCGTCTTCCAGCATAATATCACTATAGTATATAGTCCTTTAGTGAGTCACAAGTTTAATATTCTGCTATTTGAGCACATCATGGAATTATAGGTATAGGCAAAGAAAATCTAGTATCAGACTGTAAAGGTATGTTTAACTTTTTCACTGGGACTCATTTTATTAGAGTGTAGAGATGCCTACTGCATCGTATCTTCTCTAATATCAAAAGGTATCTTTGTTCACCATAGGACTCAGATCTTAATAAAGCTTGTAGTTAAGCAAATCAGTATACCAGCTAGTCCTCAAATTATATTCAAATGATTTGGGCTAAGAGCCTGCTAACAAAGTGCTTACCTTTTTCTCTACAATTACCATCTGTTGTATATGACAACAAAGTAGTGGGAAAGGGAACACATCTTTAAATATGTGGACATCTAGAAAGGTTTTTTGGGGAGAATGCAACGCATGACTTTAAGAAGATTAACTGAAAAATATCTGCTGTCTCTTCGTAGATGACTTCATTTTTTAAAGATTTATTTATTTTTCTGGGAAAGGCAGATATACAGAAAGGGGGAGAGACAGAGAAGGAAAATCTTCCATCCCTGGTTCACTCCCAAAGGCTGTAATGGCAGGAACTGGTCCTATCCAAAATCAGGAGCCAGGAGCTTCTTCCAGGTCTCCCATGTGGGATCAGCTTCCCAAGGTTTTGGGCTGTCCTCGACTGTTTTCTTAAGCCACAAGCAGGGAGCTGAATGGGAAGCAGGGTCGCCAGGATTAGAACCGGCACCCATACAGGATCCCAGTGTGTGCAAGATGAGGACTTCAGCCACTAGGCTGCTGTGCCAAGCCCCCATAGATGATAAATTCATAATAAAACATTATTAATATTCTCTGACCCCTTGCTATACACCTTATCAAATAAAAGATACACTTTAATTTATAATGAAAAGAATCCTAAGAAAAATACCAAGGAGGTTAATGCTAATCTCTTCATTTTGCAGGGAAAAAAGCCCTAAGTTTAGAGAGTTCAGCAGATCACCCAACAGCACAAACTGTAAGCAGAAGAGCTGGGGTTGGACCCAGACGCACTCTTCAACAAAAGCCTTATCCTTCGCCACTGCTGGCTTCAAAGCTTGTTATATTCCTGACTCTCTGCTTTGCAGTATCGAGGCCCCAATTCCATCAACTTTGGGGTGCTTTTCTTCTCACACTTGGCAGGGTGTTTTGTTTCGAGGCCCCAATTCCATTAACTTTGGGGTGCTTTTCTTTTCACACTTGGCAGGGTGTTTCATGCTGTGATAAAATCCTAAGCAGAGGTGTCTGGACAGAGCACTTAGGGACTGCTCCAGGTGTAGAGCAGCCTTTCTGGAGTCAATGACCCACACAGTATTACTGCTCAACATCCCCTTGTTCTACATGCGAGAAAATCTAAGAAATAAAGGGACTCACCCACGATCACATAGCCTTGATGTCAAAAGTGAGAACAAACCCAGGTCCCCAGACTCCCTGTCCAAAATGCAGTGAGGCAGAAATAAGAGTCACAATCTAGTATCTTTAGGAAAATATTCCTGTGTTAATATTTTATCAACTACATGGTAAATAATATATGCATTTAGAGAAGCAACATAAATATTCTATAGGCTATAGCCCAACAGTCAAGTTTGGAATTAACTTTTTGGTCCTGAAACAATGCAGTGAACGCATGGTAGACTATGAGATAAAGGGTTCTGGGTACCTATCCCTGAACTGTGTTGACAATATTACAAAGGGACAGAAATCAGGCTGCTCAGCCCACACAGCACAACTGCCCAGGTGTGCAGCCCACAGGAAAGGAGATGAGCAAAGAGGCTACACATTTGTAGGAACAAAAGCTACCTGCAACAGCAAAACTCAAGCCACCATTATGCAATAGAAAACACGGAGGTGATCTGACCACTGAGGCCGTTCCAGGGCATTTCATCTGTGCTGTGCACAGCCAGGAGGTGCTCCCTGGGTCCATAGTGAAGGTCAGGGGAAGCATGTAGCAACCTGGCAGAGCCTGGATTCCATCCCAAGGCTTGGGACTGCTGGGAACAGACTGACTCTGGAAGAAATCTTTCCACCCAGATTCTTTCTTAACCCCATGTCCTGCCTACACCTGCCATGTTTCCAGTAGCTGTGAGTTACAGTGTATACTCCAGCAGGCATAGAGAAACGGATTCCAATAAAGAAAGCAGTCTTTGGTTGTCATTAATAATCTGATTCTATGGGCCCGGCGCGGTGGCGCAAGTGGTTAAAGGTCCTCGCCTTGCACGCCCGGGACCCCATATGGGCGCCGCCGGTTCTAATCCCGGCAGCCCCGCTTCCCTTCCAGCTCCCTGCCTGTGGCCCGGGAAAGCAGTCGAGGACAGCCCAAAGCTTTGGGACCCTGCACCCGCGTGGGAGACCCGGAAGAGGCTCCTGGCTTCGGATCGGCATAGCATCGGCCCGTTGCGCTCACTTGGGGAGTGAATCATCGGACGGAAGATCTTCCTTTCTCTCTCTCCTCTGTGTATATCCACCTTTCCAATTAAAAAAAAAATAATAATAATAAAAATAATCTGATTCTATTCCATAAAGGTAAAATGCCTTTCAAAAGTAATGAAATAAATCAGCAGAAACACCTACTTTTAGTAAGGGATCAATCGTTAGAGACCTTATACGAGACACAGAGCCACACCTATCCTAGCCAGTTGTCAATACTCAGCTCAAAACCCCACACTTCCACCCCAGTTTGTGGTCCCTCCAGCAGAATCTTTGGAGCTCTGCCCAGCTGCCAGCTGGAGCTGGTGCACAACCCCTTTCCTTGGACTTGAGCACCAACTGGAGAGTCTCAGCTCCGCCCACTCGCCCAGTTTCATGTTCTTTCACTTTGGGGTTACAGAGAAAGAGAGGAAGCGTGTTTCACAGAAGAACATTCTCATTTTGTTGTCAAAATCCAGGCCCAGGAACTTTTCATTTAGTGGTAAATCACTGAGGGACCAGCCTTTCAGACCAGGGAGAAGGTATATAAGGAATAGAGAGGAAAAGGGAGTGAAGACACTGCCATGAAACAAGGAGGTCGCTAGCAAAGTCATGATCACGCTGGGGCTGCACCTGATCGCCTAGACCACCTGCTGATGGTTTAGAAAGTAGAAGACCATTTGCTAAGTGACAGACTGATTTCACTTTATTCTAACGTTCAACAAAAGAACTCCGCCAAGCAGCAGACAATAACAACAGACGATTTTGCCGCTTTTCATCAAGCCATTTATGTGCTGTTTTGAGTCCCGTAAGCATTATTCTTGCATTATGTTTACACTTTGATAGCATCTGTAGAACAGAAAATGAGTCCCTAAATATTAGATGTCATTTTAAGTAAATTGTTGTTCATTAAATCCATGGTAGACATTGCTTTGCCTGGATGGGGTATAGCTGTTGTATGCAGTTCTGCATAGCTCTTTTCACCTCTTTGGTTCATACCATCTCCTCCACGTGACCAGGAACAGCAGACCCTTGAGAGTACAGGGATACAGCTCAGGGTTGTATCCGCAACCTGGACCTCACCTTAAAGCTTGACTACCTGCAGCTTTAGCCAGGTGGTCTGCAAATCTCAAAACAGAAGCCAAATCCTTCAAAATTCCATCGGGTCGGGATACATCTTTACCATTATCTTTGAGAAGCACATATTTATTCTGCTCTAAATGATGAAGGTTGTCTTTTTCTCCATGTTCCAACAGATATCACTGTTGGATTTTTATCTCACAAATTTACCCTCCCCCCCACACACACACACACACAATAATTATTTCTGCATCATGCATTGACTCAATCCGCTCCAAATTCTGTTATTCTCTCTCATGGAAGCATTTGCACATAACTTGTAATACCAGATTTCTATGTGATTTGAGCATAATCTGGTATGTTTAATCTTGCCTCCTGGCTCCAGGCTTTTTCCTTATTAAAAAAAAAAAGAAGAAGAAAGAAAACAAAACCCCTCAAATTGGTGTGTCAGTGAGAATATGTCAAGATAACACAATGAACAACTTCCTACCCAGAGGCTGCTCCAGGAACTCAGTCATGGGCCAGATTCCTAATCAGATGAGCCGTTGGAGCCCAGTAATGTTGAAGAGAGCTCCAGGATCAAGCCACATAGCACTTCCAGCTGATGGCAGCGGGGTGACACCATTGGGAAGATGGACAGTTTGGGCCTCAAAAGGTATACCAGGAAATCATCATTTACTGGTATTGAGACAGGACAGCAGGGCCAAGTTGCATCCAGGACACCTGCCTGCTGCTGAACATCCCTGAAAAATACACCCTGCTCCAACCTGCTGAGGCAGAAGCACAGCTCCAGGAACAAAGAATTTATAACAGTTCCTGGACTTCATTTAACAAGTTGTGAAAAGGCTACTTCTTCAGGACAGACTAACACAACCAACATCTTACATTCTGAGATATAGTCTTGCATCATCTGGCCAGGCCAGAGTAAGACACGAAGAGATACTTGCTATGTTCTAGCCTCAATAATGTCCCGCTGTAGGGGAACACCAATTCATAGCCCATTAGCCATCACTGCAGAGCACAAAAAGAACCTAAGTTTGGGATCACTCCCTTAATGGTCTTGCTGCTCCCCTTCAAGGTCTTTTGCTTGCTTACTTTCTGCAGCTTCCTGTTCATTTCACTCTTGAAGCCGGTGCTCCCTCTCTAAACGGTGTATGAACACCACAGTCCCCTCTGCGGGAACACGCAGGGGAACTGAGGTGGGAAAGTGTTAGAACTTCCATCCAAAGCATGAAAACAATACAGGGAGATTTCGCGAGAGCCTCTGTCTCTTGCTCAGCTTCTGGGAGAAGTGATGTTCATTTTGGAGAGTGAGTGATGACAATGGCCTACCTCTGGTGCTGTGTTCCCTCCCCTGGGAGGTCTCAGGGGGCCTCTCACTTCTTTTCACTGATTCTTGAGCCAAGAGTAAGTGAGATGAAGGAGAACTACACAGAGTCACATTTGTGTTCTGACAGATCCACGAGCTCACAGTGAATCCATTGATTATCTGTCCTCAGTATCCCATGGGTTCATTTGTTCTGCTTCACCAGCCAGACCCGGCCTGGGTTCGGCTAAAATAGCTACTTCAGTTCTCATGTCAGCTGCAGATCATGCTGGGGACACTAGCACAAATGATTCCAAGTGTCCCTTGTGCATTAGTTATGACTCAGTCACATTACCGTATGGGTCTTTCCTCTCCACTTATTTGACTCAGATACATTGGGAAAGTTTGGTAAGAGCATCCTCAAAGCTATCTTCCTCCTCATCTTTCTTCTCTCCCTTCCATAAGTGATCTGTGGTGCCTCGGCATGTTCTTAGAACGAATCAATATGAAGTAAAGTTATTTATTTAATATTTCACATGCAAGAACATTAAAAGTGACTGAGTGGGTTTTTAGCGCAGTGGTTAGAATGCCCACATTCTACAATGAAGTGCCTGATTTGAGGCTCAGCTACTCCACTTCTAGTCTAAACTCCTGCTGTATGGTGTCTTGGGTGGAAACACATAATGGCTCAAATTCTTGGGACCTTGCCACCCTTATGGAAGATCTGGATTGAATTCTAGGTTCTGGCTTGGTTCTGGACTAGCTGTGGATGTTGTGGGAGTCTGGGGAGTGAACCAGCAATGGAGAACCTCATTGGCCTCTCTCTCTTTCAAATAATATTAAAATAAGTACATAGAAATAAAGAAGTGATTGAAGTCATAGCCTGAAACACAGATATGCTTGGAGATCACTATACTACTTTAATATATCGTTACAAAAAGAAGTTCTCGTTATAATTTAGTCAAATCTTTAATTATGGACTTCAATAGCTTCATTGGGTTCATTGAGATATTCATCCCTCCTTAATTCCTTATATTTCCTGTATGTCCTGGCCAGTCATTCCTCCCAGGGGTGCAAACACCTGCTTTGCCTTACTCAGTTGCCTAAGTCTTTAAGACACTCCCACTCATTTGAATATCGGCTCCAAATTTGACTCCTCAACATGGCTCCTTTGCCATACCACTCCACTTCTCTACCTAGGAAGAACAAGAGATGTTACAGATGTTTATCTGGCATTCAAGCTAGATCAAACTAAGTTTAAACCACAGCTTTGTTCATTATTAACCGTATGCCTTAATTAAGTTAACTAAGACACTGAGCTTTGTTTTTTTTTCATGCATAAAATCAAATCAAACTATCCATTTCCTAGCATCATTTTTGTTTTTCATATCCTAATCACCATGCATAGTCCAAAGGAGTTCTGACAAATTTCTCCTTTAAGCATTATATCAGAGATTCTGCCCATATGAATTATTAATTGACATAAAAATACAAGCTTTCCAATTATCATTCAAGGGGTGATGTTTCCACACGTGCAAGAGAATCCATTTCCAACTCAAATGCTGGTCTTCCTATGGATCATGTGGCTTGTCTTTACTCCAGAAATTCCGATTAATTGATGGCTTAACAATAAAAGATTATAAATCTTAGAAGGAGTGGATAGATAGTAGGCAGATCAATCTTTAAATACATGCTCGTGTGACAGAGCTAGTCTGGACCAAAAAAGGTTTAACATCTACAGCAAACAGTAGAAAATACTGAGTAAGCCTGGACACTCACTAGGATGCCAAAGAGCAGAGAGAAGGAGGGAGAGGCCTGCTTGTCTTGGAAACTCTTCCTTCCTGAGAAACCTCTGAGCCCAGAGGAAGGGAAACGCATTTTTTGTGGATGGCAGCAGCGTGATGATAGAGCAACCCCGCGTTTGTGGAAGAGCAGAGGTCATGAGGCTCTGTAGGGCACAATTAATGTCAGGTTCTGGATTTTTTTGTGGAAACTACTAAGGTCTTCCGAGCAGCCAGATACAGCTCTCATAGATTCTTCGTGGTGGCCCTAACCTAGAGTCAGAGAAACAAACTATATCCATGTATGAGGTCCCACCAGACACCACAATCTGCAGGTGCGAAATTGTGTTTCTCATCTTCACATCACTGTCTGCAGAGCAAACGGCAACATTTTCACAGCACACCAAATTACTTGGAATGTGGCTGCCTCACTCCTGGAGGTGACTGGCTCAGACCACCAGCCACTTTAGATAGGAAACAGACGGGTTAAAGGCAGCAATATCTCAAGTCACCTTTTCCCCTTTAACAGTATCAAAGTGTACCATGCTTCTGTTGGAACATTTGCTCCTTTCAACAAATTCTAATGGCTCACTCCTCAAATATTGGAGGTCAATATTGTCATGTACATGTTGTTGCTCAGGTTCACATAGTTTAACAAATTTGAATCTGGTCTGTTTGATTTCATATCTCACACTGCCTATATCATGATCTGACCTGCTTCTATAGCTGCCAAGGCTGTCTTGGTCAGTCTTGGGGTTGTGGAAAGTGGTCTTGTTGAAAGGAAGAAAGAAACTGAGTTCTCCTTAGATCCTGTCCCTTGGTGCAGCATCAAGAAGAGATGGCTCTGTGTGCTTTCAAATGTGGGTCTGAAATGATCACTCCCACAGTCCTGTAAACAAATTGAAAGGTGATACCCAGCCTAAGGGGCTAGACACCAAGGAAACCACAGGTAGTTCACAAGGCAACAGAATGAAAGCCACTGTGTAAGCCACTGAGTGAGAGCCAAAGTAACCTATGAAGCAATTCTGCAAGCCAGTGATTCTCAAGACTAAATGCATTAGAATCAGCTGGAACATCTTCCCCGTGCCCAGAATTTCAGATTCAGTGGATCTGCGGCACGGTTGATCATCTGAATTGTTCCCAAGTTCCCAGAAGATGCTGAACCTGTTTGTCAGGAATCAATTGCCTTAGTCAAAGTTAAATGTTGCCTATGGTAGTCTATGGTCATCTCTGCTGTCTAGCTACTCAGCACTACCCATAAAGGTACTTGGTTCAACTCAAAGGTAATTACAGTGACATCCTACATGCCTTGTCTAGGCAATACCTGCTGCCACCTGTCACCCACCTCCCAATGTTCCAGCAACTTTGACAATCTCCTGGTTCAGAGAGACTGGGAGAAAGAGTTCATTGATAAAAATTCACAATCACTCATGTATTTCACCTCGGATGTTTTCACAAATAATCAGGGATAAAGCATAAGGCCTCTGGTTGCATCATTTTCACACACAGAACATGGAATTACAACTAGAATTTTAACTGGCAACAAAAAATAATAGGCCTTTCCTCTGTTCCCCTCCTCAGCAGCTGAAAAGAGAATACCAAGTACTAAATTTTTTAATTTGTGTTCTTGGGTTATTTATGCGATGACACAATTACAATGATGTACAATCTTTTCAGGGCATCTCTCCCTCAGCCACAATTGCTTCCCTCCTTGTATATCGAGTACAGCTGGGCACCTATTGGTTCTCTCTAAAGCTGTTTCAATCCCTGCCTGGCTTTACTCCCTTTTGGAGAGCTTGTCAAGGCAATCTGTACCTGAATTTGAGTGAGCCTCTCCCTACTTCTACCCTTTCAAGGGGAAATTGAATTTCTCCTGAAGCACGTTCATTGGTTGTTTAGCAGGATACAGGTAGGGTGTGGGCAAATTGCACATTTATCCTTGAACTTTACAAAAGCCATAGATTTCAAGAGAAAATATATCTTTTAATCCCTCTACAGCAACTCTTCCTTTTAGTAAATAACTGGCATTTAAAAGAAACCATTATTGAACAAGACTTCAGAATTCTTTTGTGCTTGTTAACAAGAACTTCTCAGAACATAGGTCCCATTGTAAGTGTTTAAGAACAAGTCATATTTAGTCAAAATAGGCAATTATTTTGACTTCTTCTTAAAAACTTGGCTCACCAGCAGTTAACACAATGTAATAGCAAACGTATTTGAAGGCCCTATTGTTGGTTTCAGGTTTTGTGCATGAGTGATCCATGTTTGAGGAAACATGTTTGAGGGGTTCAGGGAAGCTAGCTCCTGGGAGGAGCACCTGAGAGCACCTGCCAGCACCCATTGGAGCAAATGATGAAGTTGGAAGTATCCTAACATCCACTTCACCAAAATCAGTCAGCGGTACCATGGGAGAAATCACATCACTGTTAAAAGTGAACAGAAAAGTACAAGGAACATATCTGAGTTACCCTAAAAGAAATAAATAGGACCTATGTCAAGAAAACTATGAGTTTACAAGTAGTAAAAACAAAGTTTTGTATTTTAGGATAGCTATATAATATTTTCAAGGTTAAAAAAAAACTTAGAGTCAAAAAAGCCAATTATTTGGACTTTAATATACACATGTATGTGATGCTAATAAAAACAAATGGCAGTTCGGGCCTTGGGGTTAGGGCAACTGCCAGGATCCAGGAACTTCCTCCGGGTCTTCCGCACGGGTGCAGGGTCCCAAGGCTTTGGGCCATCCTTGACTGCTTTCCCAAGCCACAAGCAGGGAGCTGGATGGGAAATGGAGCTGCCGGATTAGAATCGGCACCCATATGGGATCCTGGCACGTTCAAGGTAAGGACTTTAGCTGCTAGACCATGGCACCAGGCTCATCCTTGACCTTTTGTACCCTAATCTACTAAGTAAGATTATTAAAAAAAATAAATAAATAAATACAAATAAAATATTTGCATAACTAAAAAAAAAAAAAACGGCAATAGGATGAGCAAGGTGTAGGTTCCCAGGAGAGAGGGAAGTTAACCTAACAAAATTGCAAAGCAGCGAACAATCTCAGCCAGCACCAGTCCCATTTTTGAAGCCATAGCAATCAAAGCCATGTGGGCTTGCCACAAGACGCAAGGGAGAGAAGCATGGACATGTACAGTTTTAATACCGATGTCTGACAGAAGTGGGGTTCTTGCAAATGGTGTGAGAATAAGTTATTGTAAAATATTTCAATTCTATGTCACACCAGACTACCTAATAAATTTCACTTTTGAATTTACAACCAAGAAAATACAGTATTCGACTGAAAAAATGAGGACTCTCAAAATAAATAAACAGAACAGAGGTCATAAGTCTAATTTAGCCTAGGTATGAATTTTGAAATTCCACAGGTAAAAAGTCACTCTGCACTATCGTATCATAATACCTACAGTTCCAGACTTTGTTTTATACTAAGTCGAGAATAATCCCCTCAGCATTATAGATACACAACACACAGTATCAGTTGCTAATAACGTGGAGCACTCTGTTCTACTACACCAATTCCTTCCGATCACTCCCACCCGACCCTACCCAACTCCTCCTGATTGCTCCAAGATCCATAATTGAAGGTATAGCACCTGGCACAAAATGGGCCAACAAAAAATAGAGCTTCAACCCACGTCCATTCTGATTCCTCAATGCCAAGTCCATGCTTAGATCTTTGGAGTATCATCCCTGACTAGTGAAACAGCAACTCTAGCCATTACCAAGGTTTGATGGTAGCTGCTATCTTGGAAAGAAAATGGAGCTCCCAAGGACACAAGTGAAAAGCAGAAGCATTTTGATGGCTACATGAAGAAAGAGCAGGACCCAGCCAGCAGGCTGTCAAGAGTGACTAGAGCATCTACAGGACACTAGGTCCTTAATCTATAGGACAAGTCCTAGAAAAAAGAAAACTATGAGAACAAGAGATACTGAAAATTCTAGACATCAGGTCTTTCTAATTCCATCATTATTTTCAAGATTTATTTATGTATTTGAAAGGCACAGTTAGATAAAGAAATGAGAGAGAGACAGAAATCCTTTATCCACTGGTTCACTCCTGAAATGGTTACTGCAGTGGTGCTCGGCCAGACCAAAGCCTGGAGTGTTCCCTGGATCCACCATGTGGGCTCGGGACCATCCTCTGCTGCTTTCCCGGGCATATTGGCAGGAGGCTGGATTGGAAGTAGAACAGCTGGGACTAGAACCAGCGCCGACATGGGATGTTGGGGCCATAGGCAATGGCTCAACTCACTGTGTGAAAGTGCTGGTTTCCAAATTTAAAAATTACTGATCAGGTCATAATCCAGTCAACTAAGATCTTTTCAATTCCAGCCCTCTATTCTCTATTCTATTTCATCAAGTTAGAAACCATAGACTTCTGGAAAGATATAAATGTGACAGAGAAAATTTAAAATACAGCAGTTCGGTTGGTCAAACTAGCCCCTCCAGATGATGGGACAAAGGCAGAGGGTTAAGTAGCCTGTAGCACATCAGTAGCTAAATTCACACCTTGCTTTGCATAAGACACACCTGTGTCCCATGAAAAATACTAACAGCATCCCTGCTAAGAAAACATGGAGAGGAAATTCAAGCTAATTTCTCTTTTACAAATCTTGACAGCTGAGGTCCGGCATTTCTTTGTCGGGATAGGGAGGAACATTTCTTTGACACAAAATAATAGAGATGGAAAAGTTGGGTTTTTAAGTCAAAGCATTCTTTTTGCTTCCTTCAGTGTTAAAAGAAAAAAGATTCCAATAATGACATTTTGTGCCAAGAGTCATTAGGCCAAAGCATCTGCCTGAAGCAAAATTTTATGGCCAAGTTATGAACCTGCAAGCAGGACCTTGACTATTGTGGTAGGAGCTGACTGTAGTAATAAAAATGAATTTGTTAAATAAAATATGTTTATAATTCACTGGGCCAGAATCCAGTGGGTGGGAAGAAACCTCCAGTGAGTCGTTGGAATTTTTGCAAAACAGCCAAAAAAGCAGTTCACACTGAAGGCAGGTAGAGGAGTGCGTGCCCTATTGTCATTATTATAGTGTGCAATTTCATTTATTCATGGGGTGCCAGGGATGCGTGCCCCTTTGGAGCTGGTAAAACACAGTGGACAAAAAGCCAGAAATTGAAATGAAATCCTGGCCTTAAAAGAGACTGCAGTTGAAATGTGAGTTTGATGAGAAACACGGGGAGAACGTTAATGCCATGAGCTTTTGCGGATTCTGGTGGGTTTCAGCCATCAGCGTTGAAGAAGACGACGAAAGACACAGATCCCTTTGGAAGCTAAGCTGGGTGGTCAAGGCAGTCTGAAAGAGAACAAGCCTAACAAGCGTGTTGGAAGCCGCCCGCACTTCAAAATGGTACCCAAACAAAGGAGAACAAAAGTACACATTGCAGACCCTACACCTGAAGGAAAACTCCTGGCGCAGGTGGAAAAAGAAGGGTTGCCTCTAGCTTTCCCCATAAAGGAATGGCCTTGCCATCAGCCTGCCTCAAGGAGACCATGGCAACACTGACAAGATGAGGAAAACTTAAGGACGCTTGCACCGCCACACCAGCTGAGATGTTTCCAGTTTCTGCAGGTTTGCTATTAAAGCGGGTATGAAAGAATGAGTTCGTGGTTGGACCGTGTCTTGTTCCAAAAGCCTTACACTGAAGCTTTAACTCCCAGTATCTCAGAATGTGACTGTACTTAGAAATAGGGCCCTGCCAGAGGTGATTAAATTAGGACAAGGCTCTCGTGGGTCCGGCCCTAATCCGATTGGACTGGTGTTCTTATAAAAGGAGATTAAGTCATACAGAGACACCAGGGAGGTACCTACACACAGAAGGTGCGAGGACACAGCGAGAAAGCAGACATCTGTCAGCCTTGAACAGAGGCCTCGGGAGAAATCACACCTGCGGGAACCTTGACCTCAGACTTCCAGCCTCAAGAATCTGCAGAAAATACATCTCTGTTGTTTAAACCACGCAGTCTGTGGTACTTTGTTAGGGCAGCCCCAGGAGGAAGGCAGGGAAAGGATGGAGGGAAATTAGAAGGAGAGAGAGGAAAGCTCTTAATAAAAATAGGCTTTAAAATTATGCAGAAACACAGCTCAATGAACTCAGGAATAACTCCACAGAAGACGAAGTAAAATGACTGTAGCAAGACAGAAGCCCTTGTTACAACACTAAGATTAGAATGCAGGTCACTGGACCGGGAACCCTAAGCTCTGATCCTGCACACTCCGCACTTCACACCTGGCATGGCCTTGGGGGGCTGTGGGAGTTAATAGCTGTTTCCACCCTCCTTCCCCTCCACCCCATTCTCCTGCTCTAACCAAAGCAGACAATCCAAAACCCAAACGGTAACTTAAAACTCTCTTACAAACTCGGACAGTCATCCTTCGCCCTGAAATTCAAATTCTTCCACAACCTTTCTACTCTATCCAGGAGGCCCCTAAGGACTCTAGGCAAAGCTGTACTGGCTCTTCCATTGGTGCTGTCTTCTGACAGGACACCCCTTGCCCTCCCTCACTTGGGGTGCTGTCTTCTAACGGGACACCCCCTGCTCTCCCTCCTTTGGGGGCCCGTCTTTGGACCTTGGAGAGCAACTGCTGCCTGGTGCTTTGAATTGGCTACCTTCCCCACCTCTACTCAAGTGCTCATCAGATCACGTTGGGATACAAGTTCCAAAAGGATGTGGACAAACACTTTGTTTTGTCTCCTCCACAATAAATGTTAGGAAATTACTCGCTATGTGTGTTTTGGAGCGGTTACAACAGAACTGCCTCAGATTTCAGCAGACCTATGTGACTAGGTTTGTGAGGAGACTTATTGACAATGCCGATTAATCAAAGCAAGTCAATTCCATGTACCCCGGCTGGGGTGGAGGGGGAGGAGGTGATGTATTGTAACTGCTTCACCACACTTCACCCATTATTTGCTCATCCTGAACCATGCTGACCATCCTCACCTAAATGACCCTTGAGGACATGGAGCATAAAATGGTGGGGAGCCAGGGGTTTCATTTGGGAAATGGGCCTGCTAAAACAGCCCAATGTACAACCCAAGGGAAATGGAGAAAACAAAAATTTGGCACAGAGCCCAGTGCAGTAGCCTAGCAGCTAAAATTCTCACCTTGCATACACCAGGATCCCATATGGGCGCCGGTTCTAATCCCAGCAGCCCCACTTCCCATCTAGTTCCCTACTTGTGGCCTGGGAAAGCAGTCAAGGATGGCCCAAAGCCTTGGGACCCTGCACCCACATGGGAGACCTGGAAGAAGCTCCTGGTTCCTGGCTTTGGATCAGCTCGGTTCCAGCCATTGCAATCACTTAGGGAGTGAGCCAGGGATGGAAGATATTTTCTCTCTGCCTCTTTTCCCCTCTTAATATCTGTCTTGCCAACAAAAATAAATAAATTTAAAAAAAAAAAAAAGAACAAGACACAGTGGGCTGTCCATATCTGTAGGTTCCACATCCCGGGAACCAAAGGTGAATGGAACATATTTAAAAAAACAGTGTCGGGCCCGGCGCAGTGGTGCAAGTGGTTAAGGTCCTCGCCTTGCACACCCTGGATCCCATATGGGCACCAGTTCTATCCCGGCAGCCCCACTTCCCTTCCAGCTCCCCGCCTGTGGCCCAGGAACAGCAGTCGAGGACAGCCCAAGGCCTTGGGACCCTGCACCTGCGTGGGAGACCCGGAAGAGGCTCCTGGCTTCGGATCGGCATAGCATCGGCCGTTGCGCTCACTTGGGGAGTGAATCATCGGACGGAAGATCTTCCTCTCTGTCTCTCCTCTCTGTATATCCGCCTTTCCAATAAAAAAAAATAATAATAAAAATAAATCTTAAAAAAAAAACAGTGTCTGTACTGAACACATTGTTGCTTCTCATTATTCCCTAGACAATACAGCATGACTATTTACATAACATTTACATTATGATAGATATTGTAAACAATCAAGAGAAAACTGCAGAGTATAGAAGGTTGTGTGTAGGTTACACGTTTTGTGAAAGGAACATGAACATCTACAGACTTTAGCACCCAAAGGTGGATCCTGGAACTCCATGGAGACCAAACAGCAACTGTATCTAGTTGTCTAGTCCCAGCCTTGTCTGGATATGCTGACATCATCCCCAGAAGGCACCGGAAGGAGGGATAAAGAGAAGAGGGAACCTTTCGTTGGTATTTTCAAATCTAGCCAGAGCCCTAGGGAAGACAGGGAATTTGCTGAAGGTCATCAGGTGAGCAAGGTGGGCATGTAGGGATGGGATCTGAAATGAGCACATGTGGCTCCAGTATTCATGCTACTGACCACTACGACACGTGACAGGATGTACTGATAGAATTCTCCTGAACATTGTGGCTCAGCTGAAGCCAGCTTCTGGGATGTTTGTGTTTCACAGGGGAGTGTCGGTTTGAATCCCAACTGCTCCACTTCTAATTCTTCCTTTTGCCGGTGCTCCAGGGAAAGAGCAGATGACGTCAAGCACTTGAGTCTCTGCTGCTCGTGTGCGTGACTGGGATAGAACCAACAGATGAAGGATCTCTTGCCCCTTTGCCATTCTACCTTTCAAATAAATAACTAACTCCTATTTTTAAAGTGCTGGCGGAGAGTCCTGGACTCTGGTTTCTTTCCTGGAGATGCTGAGCTATTGCTCTGGCTCCACACACGTCAGACCTGTGGAGAGGTCCAACCAGCAGGTGCTTTTGGAAGGGAGGATGCTTCTCTCTGCAGGTCTGGATTCCTACCAGTAGGATGTCACCAGTCAGAATAGGCAGGTGGCAAATTTAAGCAATTAGCAAAAATCAGGACTCACAGTCTTGAGAATAATTAATGTTGTCTTCTAATCTCTTTTCTCTGGGGGAAACTTTGCATATTGCTTAAAAGAAATGTCATCTATGCCTCCCTGTTTCCAGAGCCTGGCTGTGCCTGGCAGCACTTTTCTCTGAGTTCGACAAAAGCACCATTTAAAGGGTCTTCCCCTCAATTCCCACTCACATCCACACCTTGCCCTGCAGATACAACAGTGGATAGCTTGCTGTCATGACAGAACTACCAGCAGTGGGCATAAGTGTGAATGGAAGAGCACAGGAAACATCCTAAGTCCACATCCCCAGTCTTCTCCCATTGCCAGCTGGCACCCCGAGGATAGTGGTGGTGCCCAGCAGAATGCAAGGAGAAGCATGGAAAGCGCGCTGTCCACATGTTGGATGGAAAGAAAATGCTCAGGTGGGGGCGGGAGAACAGAGAAAGCACAAAGAGGAATCAGCAAGAGCAAAGACAAAGAGGATAAAAATGTGAGAAACAGACAAGAAAGAGGCAACTGCTGCAGTGTTGGGTTAAGGAGAGCATGAGCATCAACACTGCAAAAGGAGCCTGGAACTATTCTGCTGATGAAACTTTAAGGTCATCCAAAGAAATCGGTTCAATTTGGGATGCTTTGGAGAATCTTCAAAAGTTTCTGGAGAGAGTCTTTTGACAGAGGGTGGTTATCTTAAGACTGGAGCTCATCTTAGCAATGGCCCAGAGCCCCTCTCTCACTGTAAAGGGAAAAGAGAGAGAGGCCATCACCCAAGCTCCCCAGAGCTAGAAGCCAGGTCTCAGGCCTCACGGCCCAGGCCTCTATACCAGAAACCTCCTCTTGGCCAATCCTTCCCTCAGCCCGATTGTCAGCATCTGTTTAGAACTACCCATGGTGATTGTTTGCTTGTGATTTTTGCTTTTGTTTTTGTTTCTTTAAGTCATACTCCAAGCCCTGTCACTACTTCATGACTGGGGTTTGCTCCCAGGTTAGGAGACACCCAGAGAACTTTTAACTCTTTAGTACAAGGCATGTCCAGGCCTTTAATCATTCACTGTGTCCTCACAATATGCATTTTTTTACTTTATAATAATTGAACTAGCACTTGACCACCAACCTCACAGTCAGAAAGAGGTGAGGCTAGGATTTCTCCCTTGTTTTTCTTTTTCTCCAAACCAAGAAGTTCTTTCCTCCCCAAGCACAGGTCCCACCCTGGTTTGTGGTGATGCTGAGGGGTCCCTTGAAAACCCATATAAAAAGAACAGGTAGACATAACTCATGCATCCCATAACTGAACACCAGATGTCCCCAGCTCTGATGGAAGTGGCCATAGTGGGTGAAGTGCTGACTCATGTCTGGCAATGCACCTGCCCTAGAACACGTCAGTGAGCTCTGGAGATGGGAGCCTTCCTCTGATCTAGGACAACAACAATGATCCTGTATCTCCCTGTCTCTGGGTATACAGAAATCTCTTAGGTGCATTTTAACTTGAGGCAAATCAAATGTGCCTGCTGTGCCAAATAGGAAGAAAAAGAGAAGGAAGATAGAAGGCAGGGATGGAGAGACAGGACAAGATTTCCCCCCACTGCCCTATTCAATGGTCATATATCCCAAAGTGAAACTGAGAGGGGAGGTAGTAAACTGTCATCCCTAAGGCAGGCTCAGTCCTGGGGTGCTTTTCATACTAACAGTGTGTCACCACATGCAGGTAATTCTAACATTTAAAAATATCTTTCTACACAATACAAACCTTCAATTCAAGCCAACTTCAACTGATGTTGAACAGAAGAAAGCAGTGGGTTGTTCCAGCTCTAAAAAAACACTGATTGTGCTCTCTGTTTTTTTCCAATGTAGTGTCCTCCTAATGAATTTTCAAGAATAATTTGTGCTCTATGACACAAGTGCTTTGTATTCTGCCTTTATGCCTAACCTCCAGCGAGATGTCTCTAGTTTATTCAGTTCATTGAAGAGCTCCCTCTGATCTCTCACCTTGGGCCCTCCTAATCCAAAAAAGTCAGGTGGGTGTGGCAGTGGGAAATTGGGGGGGCAGGTGTTGTCAAGGAAAGGATCCTCAGTGTTCAGGACATCAGTACATATCAGCCTATTGCCATTTTTCTTTTACTTTACTAGTGCTATTTTAAAACATTTATTTCTTTTTATCTGAAAGGCATAGTTACACAGATAAGGAGAGACACAAAGAGAGAGATCTTCCATCTCCAAATGGCCACATGGCCAGGGCTAAGCTGATCCAAAGCCAGTAGCCAGACGCTTCCTCTGGATGTCCCACATGGGTGCAGGGGTCCAAGACTTTGAGCCATCCTCTGCTGTTTTCCTAGGCCATAATCAGAGAGTTGAATAGGAAGTGGAACACATGGGACACGAAATGGCATCCATATGGGATGCTAGCGCCATACGTGGAGGATTGGCTATCTGCGTCAGCCCCTATTAGTGCTACTTCTAAGCACTTCTTATGACCCCGAATCTAGAACAGAAACTAGATGCAGAGCTGTGACCTTCTGATAGAAGAAAGCACAAAGAACTTACATTCTCTCTCTCTCCTATGTGGAGTGCCAGAGGTTACATTAGTATCTCCCATGATGCAAACAAATTCTCTTGAATTTTAGGTATATTAAAATCGTTGAATATACTACTCAAAAACATAAGCCTGGGCACCTCAGTAACTCTTCAGCTAAGACAACTTTGGACAGAGTTATCAACCCTGGGAACAAGCACTGTGGGGTATCAGGTAAAGCTGCTGTCCTGGTCACCAGCATATGATCACATGGGTGAGTTCAAGTCTTGGCTGCTGCCCTTCCAATCCAGCATAAGTAAGCCCTATGCAAGTCCAGCTTGAGAGGGTGGGTGGGTGGGTTATACTCTTTCTTTGCAAAGAAGAAGCACATTTTTGCTTAGTACTCACACAACTTTCACAGACAGCACACAGAGATCCCATCACCAGCCTCGCCCAGTAGTAGCATGCTAACAAGAGTTCCTGAACAGAATCAGGAAATGGAAGCTACTGGCAAAATACAGTCTATTGAACTACAGGCTGGGTCATTTTCTTCGGTTAAAACACTTGGGGCCCAGGTAGTCTCCCATATTTTCAAAGATCCACCTTTGAGCCCATGGAGATGACACAAAATACAATTGAATGTTTCCAAACAGGAAACAGGAAGAATTTTTGGAAGCTAAAAATCTATAGGTAGGTTAGGGGAAAAAAAAGTTGAAAACAATCTCAAGAAAAACTATAATAAGAGGCAAGAGATGGAAAATGAGTAGAACAAGGAAACTGAACTGATTCGGTCACATCCCACGCTTGCCCCATCGTACAGGGACTTCCCATTTTGCTAACAAAAGCCGAATGCTCAGACACACAGTCTCTGGTGTGATCTGACAGCCATCACCCCTTGAGTTGCCTCTGGCACCTCTGCCCCTCACTGAC
This sequence comes from Ochotona curzoniae, assembly GCF_017591425.1. NCBI lineage: Eukaryota > Metazoa > Chordata > Mammalia > Lagomorpha > Ochotonidae > Ochotona > Ochotona curzoniae. The sequence goes on from NW_024466758.1 coordinate 107,891, forward strand.
TGCACTCTAGTCTTGCCGGGGATACCCCAGTTCATGATGCACCCTCCTGGAGGCACTTGCCCTGCCTGCTATGCCGAGCTGACACACTGTCCCCCAAGTCAAGAAGGAGGAGCGCAGCTGCTGGGAACCCACAATTCTGTAAGAAGGCAAGCAGGGCCAAATGCTCCATGCCAGCACTTCAACTAGAGAACTAGAGAACTCTGAACACAAACCCCGCCTCTCTCCTAGCGTGGGGCTGCTGTGATCCAGAAGACAAACCACCAAAGATGAGCTGGAATCAAACTCTGCATAAATAACCAACAGCCCCCTCTCCAGCTTTGCCATCTTGTTTATTAACTTGTCACCTATACAGCATGTTAGGCACAGAATTCTCCAAACCAACAGCCATCAGCAGCTTGCTTGGGTTTGCTGTCGTCACTCTGCAAGCTCTCTGTCCAGCACCCAAAATCTTCCATAGTATACACTCAACCTCCCTTTCATGCCTTCCCTCCATGGCTCTCCTGCCTCACACCTGTCTAGGTCCTGCTTTTCCACATCCCCCCTCACACATCAGTTAGGTTTCTTTCACCTGAGGTAGCCTCCTTTCCATAGCTACCACAATCTTGAATTTAAAGGCCAAGGTCACTTCAATGACCATGCATCCATCCTTGATCTAACCAATCAGATGTGACTTCTTTCTTTGAACTTCCTGGGAGCGAATTACTCTTTATTTCTTAATCATTATTTTAATCTTATTTGAAAAGAAAACTACTCCTCTCTCTGCTGGCTTACTCCCCATATGTCCCCAACAGCCAAAATCGGTGAAGGCTAAGAATCAGGAACTCAATCTGGCTCTCCCATGTAAGTAGGAGCCAATAACTTTAGCCACCACTGCCATTTCCCAAGGTATGAATTACCAAAAAAAAGAAAACAAAAGCTGGATCGGAAGTTTTTAGGGGGATTGGCGTTCTGGTCCATCATATTAAGTCAGTACCTGCAATGCCAGCATCCCACATGCATACTGATTTGCATCCCAACTGCTCCACTTCCAATCCAATTCCCTGCTAACATGCCTGTAAAAGCAGGGGACAATGGCCCAAGTACCTAGACTTCTGCCATCTATGTGGGAGTCCGTGATGGAATTCTGGACTCGTAGCTTTAGCTTGGAGGAGCCTTGGTTACTGCAGCTGTTTGGGGAGTGAACCAGCAATGGAAAAATCTCTCTTTGTTTCTCTGTCTCTGCCGCTCCATCTATAATTCCATCTTTCAAATAAACAGAGCTGAGCTTCTAACCCAGGAATTCTAACATGGGTCACAAGCATCCCAAGCAACACCTTCATGACTATATCAAACACCTCCCCCATCATCTCTTTCGAGATGGATCTAACTTCATCTTATATTTTACTTATGTTTCTCATGCCTTAAATCTCCCTTGAAACTGTGGGTTTGTCAAAAATTGTAGATGCAGCTCAGTGACTTTTGCCACCTCAGACTGATACCAACATAGTAGGAAATGATAGATTCCAGGAACCCTGTGTTTTGGGGTCCTCTAAAACACTGTGTATTTTTCCTAAACTATGCGGAAGTATTAACCATTCAGTTTGCAATAGCCAAAGCCTAAAAAATGGCATATTTTACTTAAATATTTAGATTCCCCTAACGGCACTAATGGCACCTAATGGTACTAACCAGGCCCTCATAACTACCATTAGACAGGGCCAATCTGTGGCTGTCCTATTTTGACAAGCATGACTGCCACGTTCCAGCACCTCTGGGCCTATCTCTCTTAAGTTACCCTCGGAGCCCTCCAGGTGTATGACTGTGCAAGCCCTGGTCTAAATCATGTTTGGCCTTTGCCATTTCAAAAGAAACTAGTATTTGATGTCGCCCAGGAAAAAAAAAATACCCTTACACTTACAGCTTTGCAAGCCATTTGTTTTTTTCTTGACAAATGCACTCCTCTGAACACTAACATTGAGGATCCTGCCTGATTTCCTGATGTACTTCTTCCTGAAAAGGTGTCTCCAAACACCTTTAGAAATGGTAAATCGCAGCACACAAAGGCAGTATGAAAGTCACTTCAATGCATATAAAAATAAAACAAAATTGTAGCATGTGAAAATGTCAAACCCTCATTAAAACACGAGAAATGTCATTGAATGAAAGAGGCTTGGAAATTCACATGGTTAAACCGAGAGACTGAAGAAACTTAGGCATAGATTTTTAAATGCATAATCAAGAGGAAAAGCTGAACTGGGAACTGTAAGGAAAATGATTTTGCCATTTGCACCCCCAAAATGTAGTAAATAAACAATGAGCAGAGATACGTTTTTATTCCTTGCATACAACCGCAACTCCCCAGAGCTGTGCTACAAGTCAGCAGTGTGTGTTGTATTGAGGAAAAGAACTCACTTTATTAAGCATCAGGAGCAAAATCCTCCACAAACGTCTTCTCTAATAGAAATCACCTTCACTGCTAATTTGAAGTTTGGAGCAATAACCTTTTATTAAACTATTTACAATCAGCATTTTACACGTCAGAATATATCATCATAAATCAAGCCCATACTATTGCATTAGCCTCAAATAGACTCAGTTAGAGAATCTCAATAGAGATTTTTAATGCCCTTTCAGCCAATTTTACCCATACTCCCTTGCAATGCAACTTAATTTAGATATTGAGTCTTTCATAAAAGTTCTATCTTAACTAACTCAAATAACACTGTCATGAAATTTAAATAAAAACAAACCATGGCTGGGGGAGAAAATTAATAGGAAGAATCAGGGGATTCCAGAGACATCTTCAAGAGAAAACAGAAATATATGGAAAGTCAATAAAGACCTGAGTTGGGAAAGCAGGTTCAATGCATAGCAAGTGAATATTCACCAACTGTGGTCTCCTGGCTTAAATAAACAGAAGATGTGGAAGAACGTATCTATAACATGAGACAGCAGCAGGAAGACAGCCAACACCGAATGGGCATTTATTATAGGATTTTGCAATTATCTTTGAGTGAGCATTTCCATCCAGGTTGTATAATTTACTGAATAAAAGCACAAGCATTGGAACTGGATTTCCTGTGATAGAGGACACATTTCCCTATTCTTAAATTGAAACTACAAGTACCTTGTGGCTGTTGTGGGGTTAAAGGAGCTAATACACACAACACATTTAGGGAGACATGATTATACTGCCATCCTTCATATTGGCATTGGGCAGATTGGTATGTTGAAAAGTCTAAGATATTAAACTTCGAAGCAGGTACATTCAATCTGTTGACCTACTCCCTTTGGAATAAGGAACTTACATTGAATCAATTCATAAAACAAAACTCCAGCATTACTGAGTAAGAAAATAAAAAAAGAATGCCCCCCCCCCAAAAATCACCTAGCTGAATCATTGCCTCTTTTTACTCAATAGGTAGGAAGAGCTCCCAGCCCCTGGTTCACTTCCCAAGTGTCCACAAGCATCAGACCTAGGAGCCAGGGACGCCAGCTAGATCCCAAATGTGGGTAACAGAAACCCAACTCCTTGAGCCATTGTGGTGTGGGTACAGGCATCTTCACTGGCACCTGAACCCCTCAGCTTAACACCCAGCTCTAAGTGAATCATTTTCCACCTTTCCTATTCTAAAACTATTGGTCCAGAATAAAGTAGAAATGTTTCCTAAAAACATTTAGAGTACCACTATGCTCCTGAACCTGTGTTGTAAGATGCCTGAAGTCTGTATACCTCATATAAATAAAATAATAAAAATTGGGCATTTGGGGCACAGCGGTTAGGATTCTAATTGGGATGCCTTCATTCCATTTGGAAGCCTCGCCTGGAGTCTCAGCTCCACTTCTAATTCTAGCTGCCTGCTGTTACACACCCTGGAAGGCAGCAGGTCAATCAAGGGCTTGGGTTGCTGCCATCCACCTGAAAGACTTCAGCCTGGCCTAACCCTGCAGGCATTCAGGGAACAGGCCAAAGATGGAAGATATTTTTTCCTCTTTCTGTCTGCCTCTCTTTGTTTCTCTGCCTTCATATAAATAAAAAAATAAATGTTTTTTAAAAGAGAGAGAGAGAGAGAGACCCAGGAAGCACACAATTCCCTGCCTTTGTTTCCAGGGAACCAGTCCAAGACAAGGGACATCCAGTTGGGGGACATTGCTGGAGCTGATAATGTCCAGAAGTGGAAAAGGAATGTTTCTGAGGACAAAAATGGTGTTATTCTTTCCCCCATGGATAAGACCACATGAGAAAAGGCAGGAAGCTTTCTAAACAGCAGCAAGGTTGCTACCTAGAAATATTTTATGATACCTCACATGGCTATGTAATTGGAATGTTCCCTCATTAAATATAGAATAACATATCGGCCCTTAACTGAATGCAAACCATTTCAGTAACATTACACCCTCAAAAACTCAGCATGAGTAGTTTATGTAAAGCAGTGGAAAGCTGGGATTTAACGACCACTTTGGGGCTTGGTAAAATGTGTGGTGTTATTTGGGTGATTGTGTCCAGGAATAATTGTTTCATTCATATTGAATACCAGGAAGATGTTAGGAATTAAATAATTTATATTGAATTAAGTTAAATAATCCAGCCAACAAATCTAATGAATCATGAACTGCATTCTGATTGGTGGAGAAGAGACATTAGCCCCCAGAGAACAGCCGCTTCCTCGACAGAACCATCCAGGCATACTACAGATACATTTGCAAGTTGGCCAATACAGTTGCAAAAGATGAACTGAGCCTACAAGATAGAGGCTGAATTCCCCAGAGTCTGAGCTGACCAGCGCAGACTTGGTGGTGAATACTAAAAATGTTATTACAGAAACAATTTAAAGTTAACCCTCAAATTTATGAAATCAATGCAAGTTAGGCTGCTTGAGAAATTAATCGTGCGATTCGTTGGAAGGCTGCTAATTATTGTTGTGAAAAGTGTGCCTTTTAAAGCAATATACTTTGCATAGGAATCTTAGGTTGGCTTTTTGTCAAAATACCGAGCCTCTCGAAAGATAAGACGCAGTCAAGGTGTAAGAGTAGGGAAATTTCTTCGAAATGCACGTACATTAAATCGTCTTTTATTTGTGGCAGCCATTTTAACTAAAATACACAGAATTGAAACATGAGCTGAAGAACAAATGCAAAAGACCTTTAGGTATTTGACACGCTTTCAACAAAGGCACTGCGTGGTGAGTAAGCAGGCGAGATATGATCATTGTCATTATTCTACGTAAGCTCGCACTTGCAAGGTGTGTCATCCTCGAGACTTTTATTTCTTCTTGAGGTTCGTTTATCTGCAAAACTACTGCAGCCTCTCTCTTCTATGTCTGATCCAATGCCCCTGCTATTTCATTTTGGGGAATGTTTGCATCTATTGTCAGTACACATTTTCCTAGCTTTACGGAACAAACATGTTTACTCAAAGTTCAATGTAATGCCCCCATTCCACAAGAGGAAAAAAACTAAGGATGTTTCTGATCACACTTAGGAAATCAGGAAAACATTTAATGGTATCTACCTAGAAATGCATCCTGATGAATGCTAGTAATATGACAAACTGAAACACTACATCGTGAGTAAGCACACAGCAGCTGTATAATGGTATAACTGTCATTATAATGTTATAAGAGCATTATGTGGGCAGCGAGAGAACATTTGATCAGCTCTTTTCTTTAGCCCGTTTACTCTGGTCTCTTTTTGGACTACCTTTGAAGAGGGGATGACATTATCCAGCAATATCTGTGTTCAAATGGAACCTGCACTACTCACAAGCCGTATGGCTTTGGGCATGTTTTCTCAGACTCATTTCATGTAGATACTTCATGAAACACATTGCGGCTCCATCAGCATCAGGGACCCTGTAGACTAAACTATCACAGTGAAGTCTAGTGCGTTTGTGCTTTTAAAGCAGCATTATCCTTATGCTCTAGAAAAGGATGCCTGCATACCAACAAAGCACACCCAGACAGGCTGGTCCTCAAGAATGCACAGACTGTTAAAACAATACAGGTGTCAGGTACAATGGCCATAAAGGCAAAGTACATCAAGCCAAAAGCAAGGAGTGTCTTCCAAAATAAAAGAATGTATACAGATTGATTATAGGAGGACTGATGTTCTCTACTGAACAAAATATACATTTCTGTGGACACACACACACACAGACACACACACACATATCTCTGAGATAGGTATGGTTTTCCTCCATTGACCAAACTGGGCCGTTTGGTCAGGAATCCACACCCCCTAGCAAAGTGCAGAGAAGTAAATATTTGGCAGCAAACAGGCACACTCACTTCATCATCCAAACAGGCAGGTGCCTTCTTTCCTCCATACATCTGCCCCAACTCCCTCATCTCCCACAAGAACCCCTCCCCTAGCCACTGGCAACTAATAACCACCTTTCACTTGTATGAATTTGCCTATCCTGGATATTCTGTGTGTGTGGATTCATAAAATACACAAGCTTCTTTAACTTCATAAAATACGCAAGCCTCTTTTACTCAGGACAATGTCTTCAAGCTTCATCTACGTTGTGACTTGCATCAGTACTTCATTCCTTCCTTATTACTAAAATACTTTCCCACTCTGTGGATGTGCCACAGTTTGTCTATTCATCCATCGGTTAATTGATGCTAGGGTTGCTTCCACTCTTTGTTATAAATAAAGCCACTATGAACACAGCTGAACAAGCTTTCTTTGGAACAAAGTGAGGTATTTTAACAGCAGCTTTTCTCATCCCTGGTTTGCTTGGTTTTGCTTTGCCTTTAAGCACACAGCTGGGGCTGTGATGGAAACAGAACCATAAACCAGAACACAGTGCAGGAATCCAGGACCTCCAACCATCACTCTGTCTTCCCAGGTTGGTATTGACAGGAAGCTGGAATCAGGAACCTGGGCCAGGAATCACACCGATGTGCTTGCCTATGGGCTAGATGAAGCCAGGCTAGATACTACTCCCTGATCCCTGCTTCAAGCAATGCTCATTCCAGACCCAGCACTAGGTACAGAAATAGCTTATCAAGCCGTTGAGTTCCATTTATAAATTTCCCTCTAATACTCCAAGTTAGACCAGAAGCTGTTTTATAAACTAAAATGCTGTTTGATGTAAAACAGTTTTTATAAAATAATCCCATTCCCATTTAGAGTTGACAGCTGAATTTAATTTAGCACTTGTTGATTCTTAGTGTTTGTCACAACTATCTCTCCATTTCCCTTCAGCTGTTAATTCTGTGTGGCCATAGGCAAGAGAACTTCCTTCCCTTTGTTCATTTATTTATTTAACCAATAGTCACTGACATTTCAAGATTCAGGAAGGAGGCTCGATGACAGTAATACAGCATGGATGCGCCTCTCTCTCTCTCTCTCTCTCTCTCTCTCTCTCTCTCTCTCTCTGCACTTGGACTATTTCAGGTTGATGGAACTGGGACTCTACTTCACTGCTCCCACAAAACATACATAGCAGGAATACTCAAGAATCCTCCAGTCTGGGGGAGAAAATCGCTCTTACAAAGTCTCCTTAAGAACAAGGTAAGATTTCTGTCCTTTCAATATGCTCTCCTAGAATCTCTTGGGAGCTCTTAAGAGGCAAATGCGGACGTCTTTAAAAAGTTATTAATATATGGTGCTTGGAATGGGTAAGTCATGGGTCCATGCTCACTGGAGGGACTGTGTGTTCTAAATATTAGTACTACTTTGGCAGGATTACTTGGTCTGAGTCATAGAAAAGAAATCAAATCATAGTCTGCCTATTGGAGGAAGGAGGGAAGGAAAAGATATGTCTTATATTTCTATAATTAATGGAGTTTACACATGGCTCAGTCTGCTTCCCACAAGAGTCCAGGGCTTGGGGAACAAAATGATAAATGTCTGAGAGTACAATTTTAGCCAAAGGTAACACGGTAACATAATGCAGGGACGAATCACAGCTATTTTTAATCTGCAAAGAATTTAACAGGTGTCCAGCTTTGAGTACCTGGTGGGTGCAGGAAGGAGGATCCAAGCAAGAAGCCAATCCAATATTCTCTTATGAATGCTCTGGGCATCCATTCCCTGGTGACTAAGTGCCTCTGCCACGATTAACACTGTACATTTCTTAAACTACACAAGTGTCCAGAGATGGTTTAGAAAGGAACTGATGGCAAATTCTCTAGTGAGGTACTTCACAGAGCAGGCGTCCTCCAACCACACCCACACTTACATGGCCATGACCCCTAGAGCACTCACCCCTTCCCCACTAAACAAAGACTTTCACTTCCCTGTCCATTCACTAGTCACAATATGTTCCTTATATTTTTAAGTTCTCATTTTTCAGGACAAATAAGCACTCAGAGAGTTTAAAGACATACAGCTTGGGGCCAGCACTGCGGTATAGCAAGTTAAGTTGCTGCCTGTTATGCCAGCACCCCATATGGGTATCACTTCATGTCCCAGCTACTGTGTATTTCATCCAGTTCAGAGCTAATGCACCTGACAAAGAGCAGAAGATGGCCCACAGGCCCAGGCTCTTCCATCCTGGTTGAAGACATAGATGAAGCCCCCGGCTTTTGTCTACCCTAGCCCTATCCATGGCAGCAATTTGGGGAGTGAAGGAGTGGGTGGAAGATATTTCTGTATCTCCCTCTCTCTGTGAAACTCCATCATTCAAATAAATAAATCTTGCAACAAAAAAGACACATATTCCTATAAGACAATCCCTTAGTACAAAACAAAACAAAACAAATCAGGCTTATGTTACTCCTTCCTTTTTTCCCATTGTACCTCTTTCTCTTCCTCTTGGCCTTTACCACTTCCACGTGCTTCCTTACCCAGGGCCAGAGAACTGAATCACATTTTTATTGGAAAAAAATTAATGTTCACATTAATTTTTAAAGATACAGTTTTGTGCCATGGGGTTAGGCAATGGCAGCTCCCTACAGTGTGGCAGCTGTTGGGGGTGCCCCAGGCAGGTCGGACCCATTGCTGGGGACTCAAAGCCACTCCCGAAAGGCTAAGCAGTGGCTGAGTTTTCGGCTTTCTCTGGTCAGTGCACCAAGTGGTGCCAGGCTCTGCCTGCTGGCTGCCCAGCAGAGAACTCTGGGGTTTTTAGGATATGTAATTGCTGCCTAGGGACACCCATGAATAAGGCCAGTGTTAGTGTAGGTGAGAGATGAAGTCTGGGTGACTCTAAGTAACGGAGTCATAAAATTTCTTACAAGCTTGGGGACTGAGATCTGATGGTTTCGGGGGGAATATCCATAAGATCTATTTGGGCCAGACTGATTCACCAGTCCACATGGGAATCCTGAGATGGGCTGTTAGCATAGAGCATCACTGACTGCCACACACCAGTCCACACTAAAGCTATGAATGTGTGGCAGGGCTAGGTACCAGTACCTGACTGGGCGGTAGAACAGGGGACTGGTCACATTTGGCAGGGTCAAGACACTAACCAGCACGCGAGAGAACTAGGTCCGGGAGTAGACTCTGTGGGATAAGTCCACATGGCCCAACCCTGTGGAAATACAAGTCCCGCAGGTAGGCTCACAAACTGGTTTGGTGATGGGCTGAGCTAGGTATGACCATGGCGCCTGCCATCCCTTACGGGTAAAGGGACCAATAGCAGTCTGGGCAGGCCAAGGCAGCACCACCCGAAAGTACATCCTAAAATAGGATGTGGGGTGGGCCGAGCTGCAACTGAAGGGAGTGGATCAGGCAGGGCCAAGCAAACTTCAACTCACAAGGAAGAACAGAAATCAGGATGGAGCACAGGTCATGCCGAGCTAGGCTCTTATACCAACTGCATGAGCCAGGGATACTAGGCCACAGCATCGAAGGCAAAGGCTGAGACAGGTGAGGGGCTAAGCCAACTGGGTCAGAGCAACCACTGGCATGTACATAATCTAGGGCTGGGAATAGGCTCGGTTGGGGAGCTGTGAGAGTACACCCTTGCTGGGTTGGGGTTCCCAGGGGAGAGTGCAGGGGCCAGAGTGGGGGCTGCATTCTGGTCTGGATATGGCGGCAATCTCCCTTGGCACAAGTCTGGACTGGGGCTGGACGCACCTAACCGTGCTAGATGCCAGCACCCTGGTGTTCTGGAGAACCTGTACAGATACAGAACAGACTAGGCTAGGTCTCTGCCCATACTGAGCCATGTGTGAGCAGTGTCTGGGTATGGACGAGCATTGGCTAGACTGAAACATTCAACAGTAAGAACTAGAGTGGATTGAAGACTAGCAGGTTTTGCTGACTGTTCCAACTGTTGCAAGCAAAAATTAGAGTGGGTGAGGGTTGGTTGGGCTTTGCCACAGCATCAGTTGCAGAAGCTGGCATTGGAGGGTTCACCTGTCAAGTTAAACTCCAGAAGCACCTGGAGAGTGCATAATCCTGGAGTGGGAGTGGCCGAGTAAGGAGATAGTGGGCACCTCCCTCTTGGGTTACCACTCCCACTGGAGAACACGAAAACCAGGACTGGGGCAGGGGTGGCTAGACAGAAAGGCACCCGCCAGTATGTGTGTGGGCTGGATAGTAGGATTGGTTGGGTTGAACTAGGCTTCAATGCCCATTGACATGTATGAGAGCTAAATGGGATGTGGGACAGACTGAACAAGTCTGAAGCATATACTGGCAAGCATGGGAACCAGCGTAGGGGCAGGCCTGGTGGGGGTTATGGAAAGCCACTCCAACCAGGCTGAAGCTCCCACTGGTTTGTGTGATGACCTAGCATGAAGTGGGCAGGATTAGGCTGGATTGCCAACACCCGTTAGTTTGCATAGAAGACAGGGCTGGAAGCAGAACTGACCCAGCAATTCCAATGACCAGCATGTGCATAAGCTGACTGGGGCAACGGAAGGTGCTGGACCCTGTACTGGCAAGCACACACAAGAATCAGGTCTGGGATCACCTCAGACGAAGTTTCTTTGGAGATCCCTCCAATTGAACTGCTGATCTCAGAATCCCAACCATGAAGAGACTGTCAGCCAGTGGATTCTGAATAGGTTTCATCATGATTGGAACGGTAAGATTGGCAGCAGTTCAGAATTGTTGAATTATCAAAACTGCTTGAGCAGGACTCTTGGAGAGTGCTTCACATCGGGAACCTGGGATGGGTGGGAGGGTGGGTGTGGCATCTTTGTTTTTCCCCTGACCCCAGATACAGGGGGAAAAGGTGAAGATATTAGTGTGGAAACAATGGTACTACCCACTTTCTTGTAGTCCTTGACCTTTTGTACCCTAATCAACTAAGTAAGATTATTTTTTGAAAGATGTACTTGTTTTTATTGGAAAGGCAGATTTACAGAAAGAAGGAAAGACAGAGACAAAAATCTTCCATCTACTTGTTCACTCCCCAAGTGGCTATAACAGCCAGAGCTGAGTTGATGCACAGCCGCAGTGTTGACTTCTTCTGGGTCTCCCATATGGGCGTGCAGGATCCCAAGGCTTTGGGCCATCCTCTGCTGCTTTCCCAGGCCACAGATATAGAGCTGGATGGGAAGTGTAGCAACCAGGACATGAACAGGTGCTCATATGGGTTACTGGCACTTTCAGGTAGAGGATTAGCCACCTCTAATGTTCACATTATTGTAACTCTAAAACTTCTGAGCTTTTATTTTATTTTTTGCATAATTTTCTAATCTCAAAGGGACTAATAATTATCGTGTGTGTGTGTGTGTGTGTGTGTGTGTGTGTGCATGTTTGGGTATGCAAGCTGTGTTTTTTACACAGTTACCGAAAAGTCAACTCTACACTCTTCCCCAGGAGACTAAATGTCTCCAAATGTTCATACAGAGCAGCAAGAGTGTCGGAGTGACTTCTGGGAACCGGCTCAGCACCTGCTGACTGCTCCTGCCCTGTCCTGTCTTCTCCTGATGCTTCACTTCCCCTTGAAATCTCTTTCCTGAACCTCTTGGGGAGATGCTTCCCCACCTTCCTGGGGTGATCCTTCAGTTCCTGGGTCCCCTTCTCTTGCACTGTAACTTACTCCCACATTTTAGTACCCTGTCTCTTCTAGTCACTTCTTAGAAAATTAATGCACATGGCAAAAAAAAAAGGAAAGCATTTTGTTGGCCAAGATGCTAGTTATATACGTGTTATGCTAGACTACTTTGCTGGGGATGGAACCAAGACACTAAAGGAAGCTTGGTCTGAGGTTGAGGAAGGGAACCGACCTCCAGCTGTCATTATGTGTATCCACAGGGCTGTCATTTCCCTACCACCAGTCTGTTATTGTGAGTTTTCCGGTTCTGAATGTATTATCTAATGAGAGTATTTTGGCTAAAATGGGTGCATTTTAAACAATACATAAAATGGGAAACAAACAAAAAAATGAAAGCTGATGCATGTGAGGGCATTGAAGCCTTATATATTCAATGATGTTTTTATTCTACCTTTATCTTCCATCAGTGGTTTGTGTGGATATAAACTTTTAGGTTTGAAATCATATTCCTTCAAAATTTTCAATGTATTACCCATTTTCCCCCAGGATGACTTTTAGGGTAGTTTTTGAAAAATATGATGCTGATCTAATTTCTAATACTTTGAACATAGATTTTTTTTCTTTTTTGAAGACTTTATTTTCTTCTTAATGTTTTGAAAATTTGCAATAACATGATTAATTTTTTTGTGGGTTGGGCATTGATCTAAAAAATGATGCCCTTCAATTCTTAAAAATGTAAAAAATAATTTCTCCTTTATTTCATTTGCTATTCCTTTCTAGAATGCCTGCTATTGGACATTCTGAAACGATCTTTCTCTTTTTTAAGATTTATTTATTTTTATTGGAAAGTCAGATTTACAGAGAAAAGGAGAGACAGAAAAAGATCTTCCATCCACTGGTTTACTCCCCAAGTAGCCACAATGGCCAGAGTTGAGCCAATCAGAAGCCAGGAGCCAGGATCTTCTTCCAGGTCTCCCACGCAGGTACTTTGGGCTGTCCTCTATTGCTTTCCCAGGCGACAGATATTGGATGGGAAGTAGAGCAGCTGGGATAAGAACCGGTGCCTATATAGAATCCCCACAAGTGCAAGGTGAGCACTGCACTAGGCTACTGTACCAGGCCTGATTCTTTCTTTTTTTAAAGATTTGTTTTTATTGGAAAGGCAGAATCACATAGAGAAGGAAAGAGAGAGAAAGATCTTGGGCCCAGCACAATGGTTCAAGTGGCTAACCCTCTCCTTGGAAGTGGCAGAAATCTATATGGATGCTGGTTCGTGTCCCAGCTGCTCCACTTCTGATACATCTGCTTGATTAAGTCCTGAGAAAGCAGTAGAGAATGGCCTAAAACCTTGGACCTTTGCACCCACTTAGGAGACTTAAAAGAGGCTCCTGGCTCCAGATGGCTCAGCTCCAGCCACTGGGGAAGGATGGAAGACCTCCTTCTCTCTGTAAAACTGCCTTTCCAGTACAAATAAAAATATCTTTAAAAAATTTTTTTCCCATCCACTGCCTCACTCCCTCAAATGACCGCAACAGCCAGAGCTGAGCCGATCAGGAGCAAAGCGCTTGTTCCAGGTCTCCCATGTGGGTGCAGCAGCCCAAGGGTTTGGGCCATGCACTACTGCTTTCCCACGCTATAAACAGGGAGCTGGAATGAAAGCGGAGCAACCAGCAAACTGGAACTCACATGAGATGCCAGTGCCGTCAGTCAGATGATCAGCCAATCGAGCCAACATGTCAGCCCCACCCTTCATTCTCTATTAATGTCTCTCTAATCTTTCTTGTATTGCTTAAATACTTGTAGGAGACTTAATTTTATCTCTTCATTTCTACTGATTTTGTTTCTGGTATCATGGTTTTGTCTCCAGGGACTCTTCATTATTTTTTTCATCATTGTTGCAAGTGATTCTTGTTTCACTGATAGAGCATCTTTCACCTCTCAAGAAACTAGAAATTTCTTCAAGTTTTCAAGCCTATATATGGTCTTCCTTCTTATAAAGTGTCTTTCTGTAGCAGTTTGTCTTTCCTATTACAGGCAGCCCTCATATGTCTTATTCTCCTATCTAATATCTGAGGATAGAACACAAAAGTGCCATGTAGAGGCACAAGCTTGCATGCCAAGCTGTGTGCAGCAGGCCTTCCTGCAGCTAAGCTGACCTGGCTGTGCTTTTTTCAATGAGTCTCCGATGGTCAGTCTCTTCTTTCTCCTGAATTCCCCAGTGAACAGCATCCAAGCATGCAAACTCATTTGCTTGGCCAGTTTGCAATTCCAAGGCTATACCCAAGTATGCTGCGCAGTGTCCGTCACATTGAAGGCCTCAGCTCTTTGTCTCCCTGCCCTTGCACGGTTTTCCAGATGGACTGATCCCATCGGGCACCAATCACCAGCTAGGAGCTCTTCTAAACACTTGCAGATGACAGACATCCTCTTGATGAAGCAGGAATGTGCAAGGAGTAATTTTCCCCTTTGTGGTTTAGCTCTATAATACCAAAAATAGGGATATAAAATAGTTCCAACTTTCGAGCATATTCTACAGCTGGAATAGCATCAGATGTGGTTTTTATTTTACAGGTGTGGCTGGTATCCTATACAATCCCCTCCACTTATTTCTTCTTAAATGACCTCTTTATTGTAATGTTCTTTTTGTAATTGACTTCCTCCTCCATCTCTCGAGTTTGAGATTACCACCTGTAAAACCCTCCAGCCTTCTTTTGGGCAAACTCCACAGAGAAGAGCTTTCACTAATAAATGAGAGGCCCCAGTGACTGAATCTGGCACATCTGAGGCGCCAATCTGTTTAACAGTCTCCTTCAACTACTGTGTATCTAGAAAATGCCAAAAGCACCAAGACTTCAGGAACCCACCTTACAGCTCAGCAAAAATCCAGATGTTAGGGTAAAGTATTCTCTGAGGGAACCTGTCAGCCCCTTAGAACTCTTACCACAGATTGTTTTGAAAGAAATAGCTGAGAAAATGCAGCCAACATCAGACTATATTATAAACCAAAAGAACATTCATTATTCTAAATATTCATAATGTTGAGTGAAAGAAATCTAAGTAATTCTTAATCAGAATCATTATTATTTTTTAAATATCCCATCTACTTGTCACTGAGAAGTCAATTCAAGCTTAAAATTATACACCTGGGTACAAAGTTTGTGTTCGTTTAATGGCTGTGCTTAGAAGTTATAATTATGTTGTCTTACCTGCCTTAATCACCCAGCTAATGACCTTAATACCCCAAATTATTTTGCTTGACATACTTGGTGTCTGTCTCCGCTAAGTCTACTCTGATTTTTCATTCCAAAGAAATTCAAATGAAACTGTTCTTTCAATGGTATGTTTCATGTAACACTCATGTGAAAGTTCAACAAGCATGTATTCATCCAACTCATGATGGGGTTTCTGCATGCACTGGGCACTATGGGAAATGCTGGAACTATAACACTGAGCAATGACAATGGCAACAACAACAAAACTGCTATGCTATGGATCTTCTGGTCTACGCATTCACTAAACACAAACTAAATGGAACTTTCTGGAAAGGATATAGATGTTTCAGTGTATTAAGGGAATAACAGTTGCTCTTGGGGATGTAATTTGAAGTAAACATTGGTATTCAAAGGGGAGAGGACAGAAGAGTGTGAGCAGAAGTCCCCACTGCACCCAGGGGTGGGGACAGCACTCTGAAGAACTGCAAATGGGACAGTGCAGCTAGTTCCCCGGGAGTCAGAGAGTATCATATGAGACCAGACTGTGGTGGTGGTCGCCATGGAGGACTCTGAGAGCCAAAGAAAGAAACCGGATCCTAATCCTAAAGGGAACAGGAAGCCAATGGAATGTTTTTGTGGAAGTACGCAGGGCTATAGCATGCATTTTGCAAAGAGGACAGTTTGAAGACCGGATGCCAGGAGACTAGACAGTGAGTCATTTCTGTGGTCCAGACACAGAAATACTAAGGGATGATGAGACCAGCAGGATGGCAGCAGAAGGAGAGAGAAGTAGATTTAACATCCATATCTTGCACTGTAGAACTGGATGGGTGCTGGTGCCACTACCAAGGCAGATAATACTAGAAGACAATGCTAGGACTTGAAAGGACTGAGTGTGAAATACTTCTAAGGCACTTAGAGACTTTGATTGTCATTTTGATACAAGGGTCTAGAACTCAATATATTTGGGCTCTTAACAAAAATCTGAGAAACATGATGTCATAGACAAGAGATTGGTTATTCACCTTCTACAGAAACACCTGCATCTGAACTTCTGGAGCTTTCTGGCTGAAATGCAGATCTCTGGGGCCACCTCAGAACTACAGCATCAGAGTTGGTGAGAATGCAGCCCAAGGAATTTTTATTTTTTAACAGCTGCACTCTCTGATTAAGATCCGCTGGGCAGAAATGGCCCCAAGGACTTCCAACAGTTCACTGTCTCGGTAGAAGATGAAACAGAAAAGGCTTTTCTTGTGTTTCATTACCCCTGCTTACTTTTCCTTTAGAAAGTAAAACTCAGATTTCTCTTTAGAGCCAAGAAACTGTCTAGATGAATTGTACAATTCACATGTAATTAAAATTCTAGTTCCCAAAAGTCCACAGGAAAGTTGACTCTGCCTTGGTAAACTTGCAGTGCTGCCCTCAGCCTGGGCCCTGGCTCTTTGTCTCACACACTGCTTTTCCTCCATCTCCTGGGCACTGACCTTTGGACTCATCCTTTTTCCTAGAAAGACAGCTCTTCCAGTGAGCAAAATGTCACATTACCTTTGCTGAACAGGACATTTCAAATAAAATATTAGCAATAACAATTACCTCTAAGCCACTAATCCTTCTGAAGCTACTTTAAACCACCAAAGGATTTAAGGCAATTCCCTGAAAATATCTCAGGCTTAATAGATTATGGTGCTGGGCAATGAAATATATTGGCTCACGTTGCCTTACCTTGCATTATGTGGCATTTTCAAGTATAAAAGAACATCATGACACAAACTGCTTCAACCATTACCTAACGAATAAAATCATGAAAATATAAATAAACATTGTAATAATCTTGTAGTGCACATCACACTAAAAGAAGGGATATTTCCATGACTGGTATATTATAAGCAAGAGAAGCCACCAG
Source organism: Ochotona curzoniae (assembly GCF_017591425.1). Lineage (NCBI taxonomy): Eukaryota > Metazoa > Chordata > Mammalia > Lagomorpha > Ochotonidae > Ochotona > Ochotona curzoniae. The sequence goes on from NW_024466758.1 coordinate 124,890, forward strand.
AAAACAACATAATAATTCAAATATTTGTTTTCCCAAGCAGGTTGACAGTCTGCTGTGGCCCACCTCCACCAGAGAACACTTAAAGAATGCCTTTCCTAACAGTGCTGAAGGGACAGGGATTAACGTAGGATAATATTGGAAATGACAAGCTTTCTAGGAAAAACGTGTCACATGAGCACCTCTTCTGAGTGTGACTTTTCCACTCACTTACAAAGGTGCCCACAATACATACACGATACAAGGAACCGTGCTGGGAGTTGGAATTAAAAGGAACACAAGAAAATCCCTGGTTTCCAAAGATTCGCATCCTAAGAGGGGAGGCAGACAGGTAGATTCGAAGTACTAGGGTGAGGGTGATGACAAGTCTGGGGAGAGGAGCATGAAACCACCTGGAAGGACATCACGCAGTCAGGAAACCCTTCCCAGTCAAGGACAACCTAGGGCAAAGCCTCTCAACTGACCATATAAATACCAGTGGGCAGTGATTATTTATTGGGAGTAAGTCATGACGGACAAGTGGGATATTGCAGGATGGGTAGCACAATCTCCGACCTCAGCCCATTTGATGACAGTGGCACCCCTCCTCCCAGCTGTGGCCAGACATGGCCCAATGTTCCCTCAGGAATAAGGCCAACCATGGCTGAGAAACACTGATCTAGATCCAGACTTCAGAGGGAATTCAAGTCACTTCAGAAAACAGGGTGATGAACTCAGACATCCACAGCCAACTTAGTTTTGACAAGCAAACTGGAATCAATCCAGGGAGAAGGGACCATCTCTTCAATAAGACCCCTACCTTTCACCTTGTGTAAAAATCAATTCTAAATCAAGGATCTAAATCTATAGCCTGACACCAACAGACTACTAGAGCAAAACATCGAGGACACAACACAAGACAGAAGCATAGGAAAAGATTTCATGGAAAAGACCCAAAAAGCACAAACAATCAAAGCATGAGTAAACAAATGGGATTACATCAAGCTAAGATGCTTCTGTACTGCAAAGGAAATTGTCAGTAAAGAGAATGAGAGGAAATATTCACAAGCTGCACAACAGATAGAGGGCTAATACCCAGAATCTGCAGAGAACTTCAGAAGCCCAACAACAGCAGAACAAACTATCAAGTTAGGAAATTAGGAAAGAATATGAACAGGTACTTTCCAAAATTTGAAATCCAAATGGCTAATAGACATGTGAAAAAAATGGCTCAAGTTCTCTAGCTATCAGGGAAATGCAAATAGAAACCACACATAAAGTCCCACCTAACCCCACTGAGAATGTGGTGGAAAATGTAGTCTTTTAATCCACTGTTGCTAGGACTATAAACTAACGCAATCACCATGGAAGACAATATGGAAATTCCTCAGCTGTATGAAAATAGATCTACCAGATGACACAACCATTCCTCTCCTGGGATTGCATCCAAAAGGAATGAAATCTGTATATGAGAAGGTTACCTGTAACCCCATGTTTTTAGCAGTACAATGCACAATAGCTAAGATATGGAACCAACCCAGATGTCCATCAACTGATGACTAGAAAAAGAAAATATGATACGTATACACTACAGAATGTTTTTCAGCTATACAAAAGAATGAAATCTTATCTTTTGCAACAAAATAGACTCAAATGGAAACCATTATACTTAGTGAAGTAAGTATATGTCCCAAAAAGACATATGTCATATGTTTTCCCTGATCTGTGACAACTAGTGCAAAGCACACAAAAATGGGTAATCTATGTAAGTGAGACTAACATACTGGAAATTCACTGCTGTATACAGCAAGTATCAATGCTCACATGAAGTAGTAGGATTCCCATTTTTATGTTTGTTTACTTTGTTATATGGAATTTTATTTCTTTCTCCTTCCTCTACTTGCTATGTCAAAATACCTTTAAATATCAGAAAGTTAATCTTGTTGCTGAGAAGTGAATGAATATACTATTGCAATAATTTAGGAAAGAATTGTAAGAGGGAGAGATAGGGAGGGCAGATGGAGTGTGGAATCCCTATACTTTTAAATCTGTATCATGAAAAATGTGGAATCAACTAATTATACATAAATTAAGCATGAGAATAATAACATTTTTTAAAAGGTGTGGTAAGGAGGGTGGTGGTGAAGGAGGTTTGCCAAACAGAACCAAGAAGATACATTAGACTCAGAAACCAAGCTGACTTGGTGAGACTGGGGAACCAGAAGATTGTCACCAGGGCTAAGTGCGAGGAAGGAGCAGAAAAAGATGAAGCTGGAAGGTTCGGGAGGTCTGTCCCACTACTGAGCTTGTTGTCACGTCAGCAGGTATGTGCTGCGGGAGACTCTTAAGTGGCTGGGGTGGACAGGCTGTCACAGGTAAGGAAGAAGTCATGGGGGACACTCCAGTCTGTACTTGATCAATACTGTGAACCAAGAGCTAGCTGCTGGGAGGAAGGCTACTGGAGAAGCAGCCGAAGCGAGAGCAGACAGAGGAACCTAATCAGTGGATGTGGCTGATTTGGCCTGCTGCTTCCAAGGAAAAGGGGCGAGGAGTTAGCTGCTCAGGGTGTGCGCACAGACTGAGGAAAAGGAAGGATTAAGGGTACAACCTAGAGCAAGGTCAGCACTTACAACCTGCTCATCCTGACACACAGCTTCTCCGTCCCCAAGAAGCTGTGCAACAGCTCTACAGTTGGTCAAGCTGTCCTCAGACCTCTACAATCACACTCTTCTGGCCCACCTAACACATCCTTATGCCCATCCTTCGCAGGCCCAAGTGCATTCACGCCTATACCTTTTGTGCAACTAAAAGTTCACCTGACTGTCACATTCTAATCCATAACATGTCAATAGTCTCTGTCTTTGTGTTCAGGCAGCCTAAGGAAATGGTGTGGTAACAATTAGAATGCTAGAAATGATCATTCTGCCCCAATTCCATCTTCCTGAGATCAGCAAACCTGTGTTGACAAAGTGAAGACATTTGACTACAGCCCCCTGGTCAACCATGACAAGGTCAGTTCCTTTGTCCAGACCTCCTGTCCCCACCTCTGCTCCATGGTTTATTGCTCTTGAAAAGTCTCCATGATCCAAGGAACATGAAACAAGCATACATTGTGATCTCAAACTTTCTTAACAGAGGTTAACAGCATTGCAGGCCCAGACGCACACCCCCCTGCAGAAGTGTGTTCTTACAATCTACTGCCAGGGATCCGCCTGATGTTTATTTCCTTGGCAGTGAAGCGTCCAAATGACTGTCTCTTATTGCCAACTCTCCAAGGAGAACCCAAACCCCACTCTTTATGTTTTCATGGTTCACCATGTTGTAAGAGGCAGGGTAGATGGCTTAGCTACGTGTGTCTTTACAGGACAGATGGCTAGCATACATCTCTCCTTGTGTAAAAATGTCACTGCAGCTACAGATAGAGTTGGTGGCTGAAATGGAAAGTGATGCAAATCAGCTTTAACCTAAGAAGACAGGCAGGGACTCAGATAAAGCTGCAGCAGCAATAGGTTTCCAATCCTGACAGGCCATTGACAAGCCATAAAGAAAAAAAAAAAAAAAAAAAACGAGCATCGGGTATTAGAAGTACTCCCAGGTGATTGATGTTTCATTTACAAGGATTTTTATTTATCCTAAGGAAATGGGCTTGAATAAGAAAGACAGTGTAAAATAGCACATTTCTACTGAATACAGACCACAGTCACTACAAATAGGCTTTAAAAACTTTTTCACAATTAGGTGCTGACACTATGGCCTAACTAGTTAATCCTCCTGCAACACCAGCATTCTATGTGGGCAGCAGTTCGTGTCCCACCTGCCTCAATTCCCTTCCAGCTCCCTGTTTGTGGCCTGGGAAAGCAGTAGAGTGTGGCCCAAATTGGGCTGGACCCATGTGGGAGACCCAGAAGAAGCTCCTGACTTCAGATCAGATCAGTTCCAGCCATTGTGGCCACTTGGGGAGTGAAATCTTTCTTTCTCTATCTCCTTATCTCCTTCTCTCTGTAAAATCTGCCTTATGAGTGATAAGAACAATAAAAGCTGGGGTTTTTTTTCTACAGCCAATTGATAACAATGGTTCACTGTCTAAATCCTAGCCTTGAAAGCACCAGGATCTCATATGGGTGCCACTTTGTGTCCTGGCTGCTGCCCATCCAGTTCCCTGCTGGTAGCCTGGGAGAGCAGTGGAGGATGGCCCAAAGCCTTGGATCCTGCACCAACATGAGAAACTCAGAAGCTCCTGGCTTCTGGCTTCGGGCCGGCTCAGCTTTGGCTGTTATAGACACTTGGGAAGTGAAACAACAGATGGAAGATCTTCCTCTCTGCCTTTCCTTCTTTCTGTAAATCTGCCTTTCCATTAAAAATAAATAAATCTTGGGGGAAAAAAGACAGAGAGAGAGACTTTTTTTTTAAGTTATCACATACACAGATGATGGTTTTATCTAGGAAAGTTTAATAATAGGATCTGACTGTACTTTGGTCATCTTCAGTGGGTTTTTTTTTTTTTTTGAGCTGATGACACAACAATTCACCATGAACTCCCTGCAGACAAAGCTTACTCACTCTACACCTGGAACTTCCAGAGGCCCTCCACCTGCGGTGATCTTTAATACTTTGGCTATGTTATTTAAGGATTTTTCTCTCATATTTTATTGCTTCTAAGAATAATTTGACACGTTAAATTACATCTAAAGAGGAACCTGAAATGGGAATATAGATATTATTAGATAAAATATGAAAAACACCAGTATCCCCATTTTTTAAAATAAATGGGCATCTGACATGAATAGAAAAAAATGAAGCAGGCTAACAAAACAATAAGGAGATATTTAACCTTTCTGGAAAAGAATATCTGAAAGCTAAAGCAAAAGACTATTTTTCATGCACAGGGGGAAAGCATCTACTTAAGGAGGCTAGCCCTTGCTTGAGTCAGACAATGGGACAGTTCAGTATGAAGCTGAAGAAGGACTTACAGACTCTGAGAATCCGAGCTGGGTTCCAGTCACTGTGATCCTAAAGTCCACAGCTTAAGCACAACACCACAGAGGGATGTTGAAGGATTCTGGAATTCATGTAAACAGGACTGGATGATGGAGCAAATGAGGGTGGGGAAGAAAGAGAAGTGCCAGTAGCAGGAGAGGAAAGTTGGTCATGGCTCCCAGGTTGGTGATTTAGATCACAGGGGGGATGTCATTCATCAACAACGGAAACACAGCTTCTTATCTGCAGACTTGCAAGCAGCCTAACAAAGAAATGCAATGTTAGAAAATATTTAGAATACCCAGTGCCTTGCCACTTGAAGCTTACCTCCTTGCTCATGACCAGTGTGCCCACTAATTACTACTTTCCTCTTGCACAGCCTCTAGTGTGTTTTGTGATCTGTTGTTCCCCAGCAACAACTGTGTGCCAATCACCTAACTGTCAGGGAAGCAGCTTCAGGTGGCTGCAATGATGAGGCAGTGCTCTGCTGCCCATGCAGGTAGACCATGTGAGACTATTACAGGGATTCAGGCAGCAATAAGGATGTGGGGATGGGGGAAGATTTTCTTTGTCCCGATCCCCTCAACTGGAACAATTGGATTAACCTCTTGAAACAGCAGTTTCCTCTTTGGTAAAGCAACATTCTTAATCTGCATCCCCTGAGGAGTTGTGGTGGTGCACAGCACAGTGGAGCACCTCCCATGCGTGGTTATTTGCCTTTCATTTCATCCTCCATTCTGGACTCAGGACTGTTATTTGACAAAGAGGTGAAGTCGGTGTGCTGCGTCATGCGTCTGTGAGCCTACCATCTTTCCTGGTGCTCTGCCGACTCTTGGGCAGAGTATCAAGTTGCCTTTTGCTGCAAGTCTCCATCTAAACAGATAATTTAGACAGTGAACTGACCAACAGAGAATTCTGATGAGCAGATGGTGAAACAAGATGTAGACTTGAGAACAATGCTTGCTGCTTTACTGGACGGGAGGGAACGCGAAAAAGCAAAGGGAAGATGGGATATGTGGAAGTGTGATCCCATGGATACCAAGACAAAATCATCAGGGCAGAAGGGAAAACTTTCAGATTAAGGGGTCAAATCTCTGGGTGCTAAGCAGAGGGAGGGAGTTGGAAAGCCAAAACCCATGAGTGTTTTTTGTAGGCCAACTTGGGAAACACATAGCAGTGACAATGACATTTCAATCATCACCAATCTTTTCCATTTTATTCTGAGTTCTTAATCTCTACACTTGGTTGCTGACATTCTGGTGTTTGTAAGGATTCCTTCATCAAAGACATCAGGAATCACTGCCGTGGGTACCATTCTCCAATCACACAGATCTGAAGTGGCAGAAAAGCCATCCCAACCTGGTCTGGGTGTCTCTTACCCCAGTTGGTTGCTGTTTGCTTTTTCCTGATGAAAACCTTCCCCTGTCATTTGCTCAGGCTCCTTCGACCCTGGGCCACCCAGTGTTCCTGTCTTTTCTGTTGATACACATAAGAACCAGTATGCATTCTCTAGGAAACAATTCTACCTTGGTAATCTCAGCAAATTAGCTCTTGCATTCCTTACTCCAGAAAGTGTCTCTCTTCATTCTGTACCTTTAAGGTAATTTTACTTTCACCTGCCTATCGTATATATTGAGGTACCTTCCTAACAATCCATGAGCTTGGCAAATGATCTATGTTCCCATTATTCACTTGACTGAAAAGTAAAGGGATTATATCTGGCTGTTTGCACAGTCTATGGTTTTTAAAAATCCAATAGCTCCAAAAGGCTTCCAACACACAGCATTCATTCCTCCGCCCTGTCCCGTTCAGCTTCCCGCACACCCTCCTGAGGAACAACCCTGTGATTTCCGCTTGTGCTAATCATCTTTCCATCCCAAGAATAGATGCAATCATCCTCAGTAACCAGAGAGATTCATTCCATGCCCTGTCCCAGCACACCCCCACAACTACCTAGCCTGTACACATCCTCTCGTACCCCCTTATTCATCTCTACTCGAGGTACTTTATAAGGACCTGATAAGATGTAAATGCCATGTAATAGTTCCTATACTGTACCATTTATGGAATAAGCACAAGGGGGAAGTCTGTAGATGCTCAGTAAAGATGCAGATTTTTTTTTTTCTGAATATTTTTGGTCCACAGTTGGCTGAATCTGTGGATTTGGAGAGCTGCTTTTGCCAACGTCGGCTGTTACCCAGTGGCTTTTTGCTGTGGTAGACAAGCTTTAGCACACTCTCAGTCGCCACAGTCCTCTCTCCCATTCTTCCGATATGATTATGTAATGATCGAGAACAGATCCAGCAGCAAGTACTGACACAGTTTTGCCAATGTAAGTATCACTCATTGCAAAGTAAAGTATGGCTGCATTTCCTGTCCTCACCAGCATTTTGCTTTTCCTGAAAACATGAATTGCTCTGTGAATCGCCTTGTGCTGTCTGGATTCTATACATTTTCCTTTTTAGTTTTTTTTTTAATTTTAACTGATACATAAAAATTATACACAGTTTTGGGGTATCGTGGGATGTCTTACTATGTGTCTAAATTGCATAAAGTTAAAATCAGGATAAACATATCTATCTCCTCATTTATAACTTCTTAATGTTGAAAATATTCAAAATTCTCTCTTTCAGCTTTATAAAAAGATAAGCATGGCACACTATCATTATCTTCAGTCACCACACTGGGCACTGGAACCCCAGGATGTATTTCTCCTATCCAACACTGACTCAGAATCCATTAACTAATATTTTCCCATCTCTCACTACTTCCTACTTTTTCTAGTTTCTGGTAGCCTCCTCTCTACTCTCAACTTCTATGAAATCAGGGTTTTTGGATATCAGATGTAAATGAAACTGTGCTGTATCTGTCTTTTCTATGCCTGGCTGGTTTCACGTAATGTAAAGACCTCCAGTTCCAATCACATCATTGCAAAGGACTCAATTTCATCTATTTTTACAGCCGAATAGTATTCCATTGTGTATACATCCCACATTTACTTAACCCATTCATCAGTAGCTGGACATCTGAATTATTTCCAACTCTGGGCTGCTGTGAGTAAATGCTGCAATAAACATGAAAGTGCAAATGTCTCTGAACCAGTGATGGAGGCACAGTCGTGGAACTGCTGGAGCATTTTATAGTTCTCTTTGTAATTTTCTGAGGGATATTCATCCTCTTTTCCACAATGTTGCTTGTCAGATGAGCATTCTCCTATGGCATTTACTGAGATGATGACTCTTTTTGTACCCTTACTGTCTAGTTACTGATAGTCAGCACGGGTAGTAAACTATTAAGAACCAAAAATACAGCTAGTACAGCTGAGGCAACAGATTTGCAATTTTGTTGGAGTGTTTCATTCATTCACATTTTCTTATTAAGGTGGTTGGGTTAAAACCTCATCTCGGTGTTTATCTTCTATCCATCCTATCTGTTTCTGGCCCTGTTTCTCTCTTCCTGGTTGTTTTAAGTACACTGATTGATGTTTTCATCTCATCTCATCTGTTGACCCTCCACCTCTTCCTGATTTATTTTTTATTGCTTGATCTTGAAGTTATGTGTCTTTAAGTCATCCAACTCTCCCTTAGTACATTACTGCTCTACTTCATGAACAACGCAGAACCTCAGCAACAGTAAGGGCTCATTTCTACCTATGTTCTTCACTCTATGTTTTACCTTGAAGCTCTGTAAGCATTTTTATCAGCTTTGACTGTGCTCTCCATAGCCTTTTTAGAACAACTTCAAATTTTATAGAACATACATACCTACTAAAATACAAAAGCCTTTACAAATACTGTTGAATAATGCTCCTCCTCGCTTTTGCTCATTTCTAGAGGTTTGGGGTTCCATTTGTGAAACCAATTCTGTTCTCGCAGCTTTAGATATGCGATGGGCAGATGTAATGGACATCCAAATCATTCTTTATGTGAACTGGGGGGAAGGTTATAGAGGTTGATTTGTCTATATACTAAATTTTTGTTCCTACATCCAATGATGTACTAGTGCCAGCTCTTACCGATTCAGAAGAGCCAACTGTGTCCATTTCCTTCCAATCCTTCGTTCACAGATGTCAGGTTTGTGGTTCAAAACCGGCCGTGGTGTGTGTACATGTTCCACCAAAGTCAGTAATGCTGCACATCAAGACTTTCTCCTCGTTTTCCTCTCCTTCTTGCTCTTTCTCTCTTCTTCCTCCACTTCCTCCTTTTTCTCCTCCTCCTCTCCCCCTCTCTCGGTTCATTCTTTCTCAGAGACGTGAATTAATATCTTTACCAGGACATCACTATCTACACCTCATTCTAGCCTCTCTACTGTCCCTGGCACTTTTGAGAAGGTGTATAACAACTTTCGGCCAATGAACCACACACACACACACACACACACCCGCTTACCTGTCATAGGTGGTGCCCTCTTCTATACATAGAGACCACACACTCCCTCCCTCATTGTGGCTTTATATATCATTTTTTATTTATATACCTTTGATTGCTATTATAGTGGAACCTTAAGAGATGCTAAGTGTGTGTAATTAAAATGGCATTCATTTTTATTATTATCATTATTATTATTATGTATTTTTCAAAGTATATTAGCATTGCATGAACTTTGGAATAATCTCCATTTTTCTGAGTTTGGGCCCAATTTTCCATTTTAGTAGGATTAGTTGCAAACAGCTATACCTGAAACTTGCATACACTCTTCAGTGCTTGCCCATTTATGCAACCACACCACTGCATAAAAACTCAGAATCACAAATTATTAGGCTCAATTATCTTTTCTGGGTAGTGTTAAAATTTTGATTAGTTTTTTTTTTTTTTGCTGGGTTTTTTTTTTTTTTTAGTTTTATGGTACAATTCCACAGGAAACTAAAATGCCATTTTAAAAAGATTTGTTTCTTTTTATTTGAAAGGTAGATTTTACAAAGAAAGGAGAAATAGAAAGTGATCTTCCATCATTAGTTCACCCTCCAAATGGCTGCAATGGCCAGAGCTGAGCTGATCTGAAGCTAGGAGCCAGGAGTTTCTTCCGAGTCTCCCACATGGGTGCAGAGGCCCAGGGACTTGAAACCATCCTCCACTGCTTTCCCAGCCCATAAGCAGAGAGCTGGATCCAGAGTGGAGCCACTGGGACTTGGGGCCCATTTTGGATGCAGCATGCTGGACCACTATCCCAGTACTCTGACATTATCTTTAACCAAAAGCCATATCTTAGTCTAAATGTCATATTTCAAAGATATCAAAGAACCTAAGAACTCAAGAAGACCTGGTAATGAATTAGGCTAACAAGTTCTAATCATCTGTAAATTGGTCCATCTTATTCTTATACCAAAAAAAAAATCAGGACTATGGGAAGCTATCATTGATATCTCTAGCAGGGGAAGAAATGAAGAAAACTAATATTAAGCTATACACGAGTCAGGTAAATGTCAATAATTGGATTTGAGCCAACACTTATTGAGTGATTGTGTGTTCTGTACAATACATGAGGTGCTATATAGGCAGCATGGCTCAGACATACAAAACTTAACAGCATAGCAGGGTAGACAAATAAGTCATTAAAGACTCAGAGAGGCATGGGCATTTGGCCGAGTGCTAAGGATACCATAGTCTTAAATCAGAGTCCCTGGGTTCAACTACCAGCTCTGGCTCTCTATTGCAGATTTCTGTTATCACAAACTCTGGGAGCCAGCAGGTGACAGCTCAAGTGGTTGGGTTTCTTCCCACCCATCTAGGAGATCTAGACTGAGCTCTCAGCCACTGGTTCTGGTCACAACCCAGCCTCAGGCCTTGCAGAGTAAGCCAGCAGATGGGGGTTTTCTCTATCTCTCTCTCTCTTTCTCTCTCTCTCTATCTATCTCTCTCTTTCTCTCTCAAAACAAAAACAAAAACATTTGTAAATTAAAAATGAAGTTTTAAATTTCACAAAATAAAAGGTTTATGCACACGAGACAGGTTAAAAGAGGAACAACACTGCCTAGTCTAGAAGAATCCAGTGAGGAGATCTGATGTCATCAGGAAATCAAGGAAGATTCTCAGACAATGCGCTGTTCCAGCTTGGACTTGAAGGCTGTGGAATCGTGTGTCAGATAGTGCTACAAGCAGCAGACAATTTATTTAATCAAAAAAATGGAATTTTTAAGCAACATTAGGTGACCTATATAAGCTCCAAGAAGGTCAAAGAATTAGGCTTGGGGCCTATGAAGCTACAACTAAACACCCCAATTAAGCTCTTGGACTGTCCTAAGGAGGAGCCTCCCACTGGCAGCACTGCTGCTAGCACTCTCCCACCTCCAGCTCCAGTTCACACCACAACACTGTGCCAGTCTTTGGGAGTCTGACACTCGGTCACTGCCAAGGCTGCTTCTAAAAGATGAATATCCCTCTGTCGTTCTTGCCAGAATGGCTCTCTCTTCTTATGTTTTTGAAATTTAAATCTCATAAATGCTCCATTTCTAGCTAGATTTGAGTACACTTAGGTGTAGCCTAACTCCACTGAGGCTGAAAATTTTTCTTCCCATCTTTTCCAAGTGCAGGAATCATGAAATGGAAAACTCCAAAATATTAAATTTTGCCATAGCTCTGTGTTCCATCTGGATTTGATGAGTGCGTCTGGGTATCACTTCCACATTGAGATTTTGGACAAAACCTCAGATCGCAAAACTAAAGAAGCCTTGGAAGACAAGCCATTGGAGCTCCCAGCTTTACAAGGCATATATATATATTTTTTTTTAGTTCCATTGCAGCACAACAAACAGGTGAACCATTGCATGATGGGTTCTACATAAGCTGTTATGTGGGTAACTGGCAGAATCAAGACCAGAACTATCTCCTGGGTCTTCACCCACTTCTAGCAGCTGATCATGGTGGTCTTGCATGAGAAGCAGTCAGGGGTACACTGGGTATATGGGAATGGCTAAACCAGGCAAAGCATTCAGAACTGTAGTTTACAGTGGGATAGCAAAAAATAATGACTAAAAGTGTGAAGTGGGAGTGAAGGTTGGGTAGAAGAAGTGAGAAATGAAGAAAAGGATGCATCAAATTTGAGAAATGTCACATTTGAGAGGCCAAAGACGTCATTAAGTGGAGATGTTACAGCAAGAAGTCTGTGTTGGTGACAACTTTTGTGACATGGTCCACATTACAATGGTAGTCAAAGCAAGGGAGTGCATGAAAACACTCAGAGAAAGGATGTAAGCGAAAATGATACAGTCCCAGAACTAGCAAGACATGAAGACTGGTACACATCTGAATGGGATGGGAGGGACGGGAGTTACCACAGGAAGAAGAAAGGGAGAAATCAGAGAGGAAGGAGCATCGGAAACATGGCTAAATCCCCTCCGCTGGAGATGGCTTACAGATTTTCAGAATGGGCTACATTCGGCTGCTTCTTACTGTGAAAGACCATGGGCTTGGGCGGGGGGAACTGAGTGTTCTCACGGCATGCTGCTACTTCCGTACAGGCCTCAGGGCCGTGTTTGGGAATCTAATGTTAGCTCATGGGCTCAATGAGCACGTGGAGCTTGATTTCGCTTTGGTTTGGCTTTTTCTTTACTTTTTGGTTCTGTTGGTTTATCTGTTTTACCCCTACAATCCAGAAAATAATTATGAACCCCATGATGCAAGTTGGCACGGGCTGTTTCAAATAAACAGCAACTAAAAGACAAGAGAAGTGACACACAAAGTGTGCAGGTGGCTCTTGGGTGCTGTAGTGATAGAACAAAGTGTGGACAGATCTCCATACTCAAAGATTGCACAGCCTAGCCAGTCAGGAGAAAGGGTTTGACCCTCTGTTCTCCCCCATGGCTTCTATGAACTTGGACGAGTTGTCTACTCTCCGGCTACTCAGTGCTCCACTTGGCAAAATGAAATTAACATCACTGTTCTCTTGGTTGAATGACAAAATGTCTTAAACTCTGAGCTCCGTGTAGCCAAATGGAAAAATCTAACAAAGTTTTATGACTCCTATTCCTGCGACAGGGCCTTTATTAGGGACTTATACAAAATGCGTAAGTTAACAATCCTATATATACATATAATCCCATATATATATTTATATATATATAAATATATATTTATATATATATATAACAATCCTATATATATTGTCAGATAACCTGAACCAAAGAATATAGAGTTGGGGGTCAAAATGAACCATGGCCCATTTATCAGACTTATTAAGATGTTCAAGCAACAGCGGCTGGTTCTGTGATACAGTGGGTTATGTTGCCATCTGCGGCATTGGCATCCTATATGGGTATTGGTTCAAGTCCTGGCTGTCCATTTCCAACCCAGCTCCTTGCTAATGTCCCTGGGAAAGCATCAGAATATAGCCCAAGATCTTGGACCCCTGCGCATGCATGGGAAACTTGGGTGAAGCTCCTGTCTGGCTTTGACCTAGCCTAGCCCTGGCTGTTGTGGCCATTTCTGCAGTGAACTAGCAGATGTACCACCTCTGTGTGGGTGTGTGTGGGTGTAATTCTGATCTTCAAATAAATAAATCTTAAAAAGATGATATTCACTTAGAGCATGGCCTATACATTAGGAGTATAGAAACTCTGAGATTTTAAAGCAGTTATATAAACAGCAGAATATCCATTCTGACAGGATAATTACATGAAATTTTGACATCTCTGTTTTTTGTCACCGAGGAAAATGCTAGAATTTTCCCAGTCATGATTTCAACCTGACACAGGCACTAAAGCAGCATGCTGAGTGGAGTTCAGAGGACAGTTTCTAGCCCAAACATTTAGCAGACAGCCCTGGGACATATCTGGCCTGAAGCTCCCACAGACACTCACAGCATCCTTCCCTGATTCCCTCACCACAGCACACTATTGCGATTCATATGCATTAATATCAGTGATAGCTTATTAATACAATTTTTTTACATTATGCCTCTATGTTATATACACTACTTCAGCTAGTCTCATAAGAGCTGGAAGAGAAAGCAAAACTATATTCCTAATTTATTTGGATATCAGAGGCAATATGAAGACAACTTCCTGCTAATGTGTCCTCTGTGGCCCCACTGCAAAAGGGAAGGCATTTCATGGTAAGAAAACTTGCTGGCCTAAGGGTCTACAGTCTTAGCCCCTCACTACAGGCTGGCCAACTTCCTAAGGGCACCACACCAGGCAGATTCTTTGAGTGCTGTGGGTAGGCAAAGAAAAATCTGATGACCCTTTAAAAAATGGACTCTAAATATTAGTCCAGATCTAGAAGAAAGGATGAACACTAGGTTTGGGGGGAAAAAAAAGGTCAGAAATATGCATATGCCATGGTTATCCAAACAGGAATGTGGGGCTGGCATTGTGGTGTAACGGTTAAGCCACTGCTTGAAATACAAGCATGCCACACTAGAGTTCTGGTTCCAGCCCTGGCTGCTCTGCTTCCAATCCAGCTCCCTGCTAATGCACCTGGGAAAGGAAAGAAAGAAGACACAAGTGCTTGGGAGCCCTGCCTCCCATACAGGAGGCCCAGATGGAGTTTCAGTCTCCCAAACGTGGTCTGGCTCACCCCTGGAAGCTGTGGCCAGTTGGGAAGTGAACTAATGGATGGGATATCCCTCTGTCTCTCCCTTTCTCTCTCCATCAGTCTGTCTGCATAGAATTTTGTCCATATTCTCCTAGAAGGGACTTTTTCCCATGCACTTGACTTCACAGATGCTTCTTGAGGTTGTCACATCCTATACAACTCATCTTCACGTCCCCTTAAATATAGCGGAGTCTGGTCAGGGCAATTCCCTGCCTTTCCTCTACTCCTACTGTGTCTGCAGTTCCTTTCCACTGCTTCACTGGTAAGGCCCAGACTGACATCCTCCTGGGTCCAACTCTGCCTAAACAGTGTAGCAGCCTCATAGGCCTCGTTCTCAGAGATTTCCAAATAGTTTTAGTGGAACTCCTGTTTAACAAAACTTACTCAGAAGCCTCCCCCACCTCAGTCAACTCCCTGTTGCTTTCCAGTTAGGGAAGGATGATCTGTGACAAAAAGTTAGCATCCTCTGAACTGACTCAGTTCCACTATTCTGTGTGGATCTGTCAAGATACTAGAGGTAGACAAGACAGGGCAAGAAATAAGTGGAAAGGGCCAAGCTCACCAACTAAGTTAGCTAATCCACATCTTCAAATGCAGGGATCCTATATGAGCACCAGTTTGTGTCTTGGCGGTTCCAACTCCCATCCAGCTCTCTGCTTGTGACTGAGAAAGCACAAAGCCTTGAGACCCTCCACGCACATGGGAGACAAAGAAGCTCCTGGCACCTGACTTTGGATCAGTTCAATTCTGGCTACTGAAGCTACATGGGGAGTGAGCCAGGAGACACAGGTTCTTTTCCTCTGTCCCTCCTTCTCTCTGTAAAACTCACCTTCCAATAAAATAAACAGATTTTTTTAATTTAAAATTTTAAAAACTAAAATAATAATAATAATAGTGGGAAAGTTGCATAGTACCACACAGTCCCCAACCTTTAGATATTTCTCCAGATGCTTATTACCTGGGTTTTTCTCATGTGAAGTAAGTGCTGGGTGTGCGTGTGTGTATGTGCATATGCGTGCGTATGTGTGTGTGTGTGTGTGTGTGCGCACGCACGCACGCGCGTTGGAGGTAGGGAAGTGAGTCCTTTTCTCAAAGCCAAGGAAGAGAGAGAAACCCACAGAGAAATTATTCAAAAGGCTGAGGTTGACCCATGAGGTTGCCATCCTCCTCATCCACAATGGAAATGGTTCACATTGTCCTTCTGAGACAGCAGCACTTCAGAACACCTGATGATGCTGAGTGTTTAAAAAGACCAGGAGAGCCAGGCCACTGCAGCAGCTTGCTAAGCCCTTCACTGTGGCGCCACAACCCACAGGAGTGCCAGTTCAAGTCTCAGCTACTCCACTATGGGTCCGGCTCCCTACTAACAAACCTGAAAAAGCAGCAGAAGACGGGCCAAGTCCTTGGGCTCCTATACCCATGTGGGTGACCCAGAAGAAACTCTTGGCTCCTAACTTCAGATCAGCCCAACTCTGGCCTTTGTGGCCATTTCAGGAGTGAACAAGTAGATGGAAGGTGATTTTCTCTGTCTCATCTTCTTCCTATTTGACTCCCTCAAATGAAAAATAAAGATCTAAAATACATAAATAATAAATAATGCCACCACTCAGCATGGCGAAGAATAGGAATTTCCCCTGAGTGGTGTGGACGTCATGGATGATGCCACTTTATTGGTGCTGGGGTCTGATTCTGTGTTTCCCACCAAAAAATCCATGTATTGAAACTGGATCCTCCAGGCAGCTGTATAAGAAAGTGGGGCCAGTCAGTAGGTGATCAGGTCAGATGGGCTGAGCCTCTGTGAGCAGGAAAAGTGCCCTTGGAAAGGCCTAAGGACACCTGTCTGTCCTTTTGACCCTTGTACCATCTAAAAACTCACAGGAGGCTCTGTATGGGGAACAAGTCCTCAGCACACGCCAACTCCACAGCCACCTTGATCTTGACCTCCCAGCTCCAAACTGTGAGTGATGGATGCTCACTGTTTGTCAATTGCCCAGGCCAACTGCCCTCTCCCATGGTAGCATGAACGGGTTAAGACAGCTGGTATCCCTCAGAAGGATCCAATAAGCAAGACACTGTGGAAAGAGTCATGGGGTAATAAGCTCTCCGATGCTACTGGTAATTCTTCCAACTATGAAAGCGCCTCCAGTCAAAGGTGTAGCCTAGCTCTTATACCCTGCCACATAGCAGAGGACCAAAGCAGTTGAATGATCTATTTCCCTGGCTATCAGTCCCTAGATAATCCACATGACTGCAATAAAACTCCTCTATAAAAAAGTATTGACAGTCAACAAAGGCATCTCAGGCCAACATTCTAAGAGAAATATATAAATAAATTTGCGATTTGCATTGCCACCAAGTCCTTTATTACACGCCTAGCTATAAAATGACATGGGCTATTACATTTAAAACTGAAGAATGAAAACTTTACACCAACCTTCATTCTGGCTAAAATAAAAAATCTTGTAATCTAGAAATTTCTCTAAGCATTTATCATTCAAAATAATAGCTGTTGAAATTGCTTTCACCCTTGTAATAGTTTGAATCAAATCCCGCCCCCCCCCATTTTATTTGAAATGCAATTACAAAGAGACAGAAAGAACTCTTCCATCTGCTGGTTCACTTCCCAGATGATTGCCAAAGCTAAGAACCTGGAACGCCAGCTGAGTCTCCCTTGCAAATGCTTTTCCAGGCACATGAGTTGGGAGCTGGATTGGAAATGGAGCCGTCTGGACTTGAATTGGTGTCCACAACATGAGCTGCCAGCATTGCAGGTGGCAGGCAAACCACGACAGTTTTCTTTAGAGTACAAAAGCTATGCCTTAGATGGAAAAAGCAAATATGATGAATGTATTGTATTTTTTCCTCATGTTATATGATTTTTTAAACTTTCCTGAGCAAATAACATAACCTTCTGGACTACCTTCTTGTTGTATGTGTGATAACAAGACCAGAGTGAGGGTGTTAGCTACTCCCTTTCTACCAAAATGCATAAAACTCTCATACTCTCTCTTGCTAGACACAGAGAGAATTATCTTCACTTTTCACATGGAGCGAGACCTGAGGAGTTAAGTGACTGGACCAATCCTGCCACCTCTCCAAGCAGGTATTCCAACCCATACTTGAGAACCCAAGGCATGGGCCAGGGCAGGGAGAGGCTGGCTGGCTCGCCTGGAAGGCACAGATAGGAACTCTGCGGCAACAGAAGGTGTGCTGCAGGCAGAGCTGGGCCCCGCTGATTCTGCTTCTCCTGCTTGCAGCTTTGGATCCCTTCTAAACAACTCAATCTTGGCTAACCGGAAATGGGCTCCAATCTCTCAATGAGACGACTTTCCCTTTCCTCAAGGCAAGAACAAGGTCTGCTCACCATCCCAGGTCCTGGGTCCTCACACTTACCTCCCTCTAAGCAAAACTGTAACTTTGCATATTGCTCCAATAGAGGTTTTCTGTCACACAGCCTGATCCCTAGAGAATGTACTATTGTTCTGCAAAAAGTCATCACCAGCAGCCTATTGCAACTTCTATGACAACCCCATTCCCACTCTCTTGTGTGTATCTGTTTTCCACCGCTACCACAGAATACCTGGAGCTAGGTACCTTTCAAAGAGCTCACACTGCAGAGGCCAAACGTCCAATATTGGATAGCTTCATAGATTGTGTTTGGCAAGAACTTCATGGTGGGGATGGCATCACAACAGCAAGGGATTGTGTGGTGAGATGGGGAGCCAGAGCCTGAGCAGGAGCCAGTCTTGCTTTTCTAAAATAACTCACTTTAGCAGGAACTGAGCTCACCCATACATTCATTTCTCTCAAAGCAGTAACCTAATTACCTCGCAGTCAACCCCAACCCTTAGGGGCTATCACACCTCTCAGTATCATGGCATCACTGCACTGAGGACCAAGCCTCCAATATCGGAGCCCTTGGAAAACAAACCCCTTCCAACCCACACAGAAAGTTTATCAGGAACCAGGGCTGCTCTTGCTTCCACATCCAGAAGGAAGGCGGGGGCAGGGGACAATCTGTTGTGAAACACTCAACTTGGGCACTGTAGATGGTGTGATGGTGTGATCTCATCTAAATGACTCTCAATTTAATGTGTGACAGGATGAAAATTCAGGAGATTCTTTTCATTTCCCAAAGATATACTTATTCTTCTGGGACACATTCATGGTTTGCTTTTCCATAATCATTTCTGACGTATTACTTATCAGACTCCAAGCTCCCTCGAAGAAAGGAATTAAACAGTCAGTCTCCATTAGAAATGCTATGAACGGCCAAACAATTTGAAGAGCCTTTCTCTGGATATCATGAAAATATACATGCTATAGAATCACCATTTATGTTTGCAACATTACAAACTACAGATATCAAGATAACCGAAGGTAAAAACAAGACAACAATTTTAAGTTGTTACTTATATATAAGTTAAAACAAAAACTATGCAATTCTTTATACATAGATGTCACCTTTTCTAACACCAATTTTATTCCCTAGCACATGCAAATACACACACCACACACACCCAAGACACAAACTTCAGAGGGATTGCAATCAAAACTCTTCAACCAAACTGTGCAACATGATATTTTATCTCTAAGTTGAATTGTGATTTTAAGAGGAAAACCACCTAGTGGTCCACTAATGAGGCATCAACCACCAAAGTTGTATGTAATTTGCACTGAGAAAGAGAGAATACATCATTCACAGAATGTTCTAGAGTCTCTGCCCTACCCCCCAACTCTTCTCTACATTGATATTTTCCCTAAACCTGGAGCAAATGAAGGTATTAGCCTTATTTTTTCTCTTAGTACCTCATTCTGTACCCCAAGCCTCCTGTCATATTCCATGAAGCTAAAACCACAGCAAAGCCAACTGCAGCCCCACCCTCCTGAGATAGTTGTGAATGTTTGTGAGATGTATATAAGGAAGAAGTATTTGTTCAACGTCATTGGCCCAAAAAAGCCAACTTCAGGATCTTTTTAAATCTGCAGATGTCAACATCCCATATCAGCAGTAATTCAAGACATGGCTGCTCCACTTATGATCCAGCTCTCTGCCAATGTACCTGGGAAAGCAGCGGAAGATGGTTCAAGTGCTTGGGCCCCTTCCACCCACATGGTGGAAGGACCCAAATGTAGCTCCAGGCTTCTGGTTTTGACCTGGCCCAGCCCTGCTCATTGTGATCACTGAAGAAATGAATCAGCCAAAGCAAGATCTCTCTCCCCACCCCCTAATTCTTTCCAATAAATAAAGTAGTTTTAATTGCAATATCCCTATACTTCCAATTCCCTAATTTCACTGTGTTTGCCTTTGCTTTCCACAGCATTTACCTCACAGTAAGTTGGACTGTTAACTGATCTACCTGACTTATTGTCTATTGGTCTCTCCCAGTAGAATCCAAAGCTCACCAAAGAAAGGATCTAGGTGTGCCTTGCCCACGGGTATACAGGGAGTGCCCAGGACAGTGTGAATAAATGCAGACTCCCAATAAGTGCTTCTTGAAGGAATGAGTGAAAGACAAGTTGCCATCTGATCTCCTAGTGTCTGATTTGAAGCTAAATATGATCCAGGATAAGGAAAAGATGATGAGTTTTCTCTCCCACTGGTCAACCCTTCTTTGATGAGTCAAAAATCATTTGACCTAAAAGAAATGTTAAGTATATAGAAATAGTGAATGACGACACAGACCTGTTAAGCAGCAACACAGAGGCAAGTCTAGCTCCATATTCCTTAGTCTTTCTGGTGGTAAGCTCTCTGTACTTTCTAAGACCTGACTATGTTTATCTCAAACAAACCATATTTGGTTCAGAGACACTTGTTAACAGAAGCAGTTATCATTTTCAAAAACAATGTTGGCTTTAAAAATAATAATAATAAAATCAAAGAAAAAGGACTAGTTAGGATCTAAAAAGAAATAAGCCAGTTTTAAAGATCTATTTATTTATTTGACAGACAGAATCACAGAGAGAGAGAGAAGGACCTTTCATCTACTGGCTCAAGGACCATTCCCAAGTGGTTGCAATGGCCTGAGATTGCCCAGAATAAAGACAGAAGATTAGAAATACATCCAGATCTCCCACAAGGGTGTAGCACTACAAGCACATGAGCCATTTTCCACTGCTTTCTCATGTACGTTAGCAGGGAGCTGGATCAGAGGCAGAGTAGCCTGGAATCCATCTGGCACTGATGGGATGCCAGCATCGCAGGCTGGGGCTTAACCTGTTGCAACACAACGCCAGCCTCCACAGAAGCATTTTTGTCTCCCAACCCTTCCTTTCACATTTTTGGAAAATAGTTGGGGAAGATGAACAATAAATGTTTTTAAAGTATGAAATCAAATAGAACAGCATTCTCTTACGGTTAATAATATGTGGTGCACCTGAATATGCTATTATTCCCCAATTTGCATAATGTTTATAGAATTTTTACAACATGACTACATTTTTCTTCCTCCTACAAAAATGACAATGATTAGAACAAATGTCTTAAATAACAGCAAATACAAACTGTCCCTTTTTTGCCGTGTCCAGTATAGTGGCCACTGCATGGTACGTACTTACAGCTTATAGTGGTAATCATTATGAATGAGCCAATAAAGAATAAAGAGCTATAAGAGAACATAGGCAAAAAGTAGAATGATAAAATTAAACTGCAAAGAATCAGTGGGAGTTTTTAAAAAAAAAAAAGAGGAAGAAGTGGACCAAATCACAGAAAGGCAAGGAAAAGATTACCCCATAGGTCCTGTTGAAGACTAAAGCCTTCACACATCACTCTGCAAGAGCAGACAGGAACAGGGGGTAAGCCTTGGTGGAGCCTTTCAAAGCTCAAAAGCCAAATTTGTTGTTAGAAAGATCATTGGTGTAAATGATCTGGGACTTGGTACTCGGCGTTGGCAAGAGCTGCTGCCCCAACAGCGCACAATACACAGCTGGTGGTTTCCTCATTTGTTCAAAGAGTTGGCGCGGCAAAGACATGAGCAACACGCACTTCATGCGAGTGGGCACTGATGCCCCGGTCACAGGACAGAGCTGCCTCCAGTGCTAATGCCATTGCACCTCACCCCTGCCTCACTGCCAGTTGGTGAGCGATCCTGCTTTGGGAAATCTGTGCTTCAAGGGGAAAAGCCACATGCCTTTGACTACCTGTGCACAAAAGGGCTCCACTCAAATGATGGGCTTTCCAGCCACCAAAAAGCCTTCTCTTTGTTCCTGCATAGGAGGTCCTGCCTACCCATTCACGAGGCAACGATTGGTTCTCAATCCTTCTCCCACATCTGTCTCTGGTCTCTCACCATATCCATTGTTTTATTTATATATATGTATATAATATATAATAATACATATTATATATTATAATGTATAATAATATATATTATATATTATAATGTATAATATATAATAATAATATTATATATAAAGTTTTACTTATTTTTTTTCCATTGGACAGTCAAATTTACAGAGAGAAGGAGAGATAGAGAGAAAAATCTTCCATCCATTGGTTCACTCCCCAAGTGGTTGTAATAGCCAAAGCTAAGCTGATCCAAAGCCAAGAGCCAGGAGCGTCTTCCAGGTCTCCTACTGGATGCAGGTGCATATTCCCAAGGCTTTGGGCTGTCCTTGACTGCTTTCCCAGGCCACAAGCAGGGAGCTGGGTGGGAAGTGGAGCAGCCAGGATAAAACTGGGACCCATATGGTATTCTAGCACATGCAAGGTGAGGACTTTAGTCAGTACACTACCATTCATTTTTAAAAGACTGTCAGAAAATGTGCAGAATTTAAGGTATTAACTCTTGATTTTTGATTAGTCAACTTTTCCTTTAATTTTATACTGATTCTATGATTGTTTCTTTTCCTCTGTTGGGGAAAAAAACGATTTCACTTGTATGCATCTTTCACTAAAACACCTGGGTGGCTTATTTGTCCACTCAATCTCAGAAATACATTGTGCGTGCGAATAAATCTGAGCTCTGATCTGACCTTTATCTTTACAATATAACATGAGCACAATAATAATTTATAGGGCTCAGTCCTCAGTGTGACATTTCAATGAGCTGCGTAAACATCATTAACTAAAATCAGCACAAGCATGGATGCAAAGCAGAGATAGCTGGGTGCATGTGTTTCCAGAAGATGATCATTAATTGGATGATAGGGACTGTTCTGAAATCAGCAAACACACAAACACACTTCACTCCTCTGAATCAGCTGACAAGTGACAATTGGTTTAAAAAAAAAGGAAAGAAGAGAGAGAGAGAGAGAGAGAGAGAAAGAAAGAAAAGAAAAGAGTTTCAATCAGCCAATGAACAAAAAAATCTCCAGCCCTAGCCAAGTCAGGTTGATCAACCACTGACCAGACCACATGCATAAGTATCTACACACTACACTTAGGTTTCCCTCCTGTTTAGGTTTATAGAGGGAAGGTTAGGGAAGCCAGACATGTTGTAAATAGGACCTGATCTTCTGCAGAAGTAGAGGTTGGAAAACAAGAGTGATGGGACAAGGACACAAGGCTCTGGTTCTGGGGGGCCATTAGAACCCCCAAACAGTAAACAGGGTAGAACCCTCAGGCATTTTTTTACCCTGCCTTTCAAAAGACCAGTCTAGCCTTTTGTCTTTCCTTCCAACTGCCCGGGGATCAAGACCTGCCAAGGTTGAAATGTCCAGGAAAGACCACTTAGTCGCCACCTGCTCGTCCATTTTCTCAGAATTTCCCCCACCCCTCAGAGCACCCCAAGACCCCAAACTATACAAAGCCAAATCTGCTGGAAGACTTAACCAGGTGGTCACTCCATCGACACACCGGCAGACAGTCACCCTCTTTGAATGTATTGATCCCTAGTAAACTCAGTTTGGCTCTGAATTAGCTCCCATTTCTTCTCTGTTTTGTGTCTCTTTCCCAACAGGGAGAACATGGAGAAGGAACCAGGAGATGGACTGACCATTCATCTGTCTCCACAGCTCAGCGAGCACGAAAGTCTTGGAAGACATCTGGCATCCAATCTCACTCTACTCAAGGCAAAGGTATCCATCATCCTGAATAGAACTCCCCGTTGCTAACAGGGCCAAGTGTCCTTTCTCCCTCCTGACCCAATCCCCATTCTTTCTTCAATCTAATTTTTCTGGCAGCATCTCACGATGGGACTTCACCAGTCACTTGACCAGGTAGCTCAGGCAGGTCTCTTTATGATGTTTTTCTCTCAAAGGTGAAGTTTCTAGATTTGGAGAAAAGCAGCAAGAAGCCCTTTGCTTTACAGCCACCCATCAGATTCTTTTCCAAGCAGAATGACGCATGGAAACCTTTGAGCTAGCTCAAAATACTTCATAGTTAGAGACCCTGTATTTCTCCTCCTGTGTTTGTCCATTTCCATCTTACGGAAAGAGACACAGCTACCCACCCACACTCCCCACTTCCTGTCACTTCATCTTGTCCCCATCATAGAATAGCAATTCTCCCTGTGTCACACCCAAAGGATGTACAGACAGCAAGTTCTTGAAAAATCAAAACTCTGTTTGAAAAAGAACGTTAAACACCACAAACAACCCACAATATGTTCTTGGGGAATTTTGAACTTATAGAAAGAATTTATTCTCACAGAAACAAAAGCCATCTCCCGCTTATAAAAACCACCCTGAGTTCAGAGGTTTTTCTCCTTTAAGCTACTTCTGACCCCGTCTATAATTTCAAGCATCATGCTTGGGTAGGTTTCAAGCAATATCTTGACAAAGTTCTCTTTTGTATTGGAAGAAAAAGTTTGGGTTTTGTGGAATACATTCATCCGCATCTCTTGCCCATAACCCACACATTAAATACACACACATATCACTTGCCGAGAGTTCCAGCTGTTTAGATTTTCACCCAAACATGTGAATAAAAACCGCAGGCAAAACAAGCACTGTCTCTCATACCTTTTATGGATTAACAAATAGCCCTTACCCCGCTGATGCCCGTGCTTAATTGGACTATGCTGTGAGGAGCAATTAAGCCTAAATGGCCACTTGCTGAGCGCTGCTGAAAGAAATGCTGCAGCTCCTGGCATTTGCATTCTCCAAATAGAGCGCAGATGCTTTGCTTTGGTGCCCATAAAGAAAGGAGATCTACTTTTTTTTTTTCAGCACTTTTTAAAGTGAATAGCGGCCATTGTTTCATGCACTAGGTAGAAATGATTCCAGGAAAATTTTTAGACAGAATACAACAATTTTTTGGCGACTTCTGTGCAAAGTAAGAGATGCAGAGATGAAAGAGCTTTGGGCCCCGGTAAAAGAAGGCAAACAACTGTTCCAGAAAGACCTCTTCCTTCCTTCCTATCCACCGCGGGGGTCCCCACTGTGCGTGCAAAAGACAGATCGGTACAGACGAAATGAAGCAGAAAATGAGACAATTCCCTGGGCACAAACAGCCCCTCACCTGAATGGTGTGCATCTGGGGAGAAGTTTCATTTTAGAGGCATTATCTCGCCGTGTGTGTTCTCAGTCTTGAAAACAAAGGTGAATAAGCATAAAGAAGCTGAACTAGGACTGACCTAGCCCTTTCATCACAGAAACGTAATTGCTGGCTGCCCCCCAAACACTCTTCAACCTCGCAGACACATGAACCTTTCGCTTCGGTTTCTGACATTTGCATGACTTTTATTTCCATATAGACAAAGGGACGGAGGAGATAAATGGGAATTTTTTCCTAAACTCTGTGAAGATCCATTGAAAAGGTTGGTGATGCTTATTTAAAAAAAAAAAAAGGAAGGGCAAATTCACTTCTTTTCATCATTAACAAATTTGAAGCATTAGAGGAGGGAGGGTGGGAGGAGAAAAAAGAGGAAAAATCACTCCAAATTCAACTATACAGAAATTCTCATCATTTTCATTCTCTGAGCACAGTTCCAAACATCTCCTCTACAATATGTAAAAAGGAGAAATGGGGATAATTCTAAAGCACTGGAATCTTGGTGTAGGAATGGAAAAGGGTGATAGCTTTCATCACTCATAAAGGCTCATGGCCAAAACTATCCCCATAATAATAGATAACAAATGAAAAGCCTAACAATTGATTTCATGGACATTTTATGCAATGCGGGAGCCTACATAAATGAAGACTCCAAGACCTAGGAAAATTGGTCTCTTGTTTTCTACGTTTAGACTTTATAATAAATGGACAGTCACACAGACAGGATATCTAGTTGTATCTAGGTCATGATCTGATGGATACAAACTGAGCCCAAACGCTGTAGTTTTGGGCCTCGTTGGAACATTCTTCCCAAGTATAAGTCAGGATCCTTCTGGAATGAGAGTCCTCCAGGGAGAAAGGAATAGGGACAGAGTGGCTTGTCTGGGTATTGTGGCCCCAACTTAAGGAACAGGGATTCTAATTTCTCTGAGTCGCTTTGGGGGAAACAGGGAGCGGCAAGAGATGGACTTGACTAATGAAGCCTTTCAGTAACCTGTAGCTCAAAACACTCAGCATGCCAAAGTGCCGTTCTTTGGCACATCGTCTTCTGAGCCCCAACTATGTAAGGCTATATGTTTTTAAATGTTTTGTTTTGCTTCACTTCACTTTAGCATCCAGGCAAATTGTATAATAATATTGACAAACTGGTGAACTTCAGGAAAATGTTTTCTCCCCAATAAACTGTTTTAATAATTTAAAAATGCCTCTTTGTTGGGGAGCATTCTGTGCACTCTGTATGTTTGGAGAAAAACTTCTTTTCCTCCCACATAGGCAGAAGAACATGGTCATCAACCTGCAAATGATATCAACCACAGAAAAGTTAACAGGAATAAGTTTAGATCTATGTGTACATGGATGTAGGAACACCCAGTAACGGGTAACTTCTCACACAGTCAGAGGTAACTTTGGTAAACCAAGTTAACAAAAGTGGGGGTAGTAGGCTGCCCAGGGGGAGGTGTGAAGATTGTGTTGGGCTCCATAGTGACCACGGGCAGCTGAGTTAGCACTGCCCCAGCTCCGTGGGTGAATGGCCTCACCCACAGGAAGCTCCTGCAGAGACAGTTAATGGCAGCTGCAATGTTCGGGTCTGCTTTAGTTCTGTCATATTTCTGTGATGCTGGTTTTTCAAATGTCTTTGGGTTAAAGTAATTTTCATACCACACTTTGAGAGGCTGTTAACCTCTTCATGGGATTTTTTGGCTGCACTCTTGGCCTTCTAGAAGAACTGCTACTCTCAAGTTTAAAAACTGAACTAAAGGACAAATAACTAAGTAAACACCACGGGATTGGAACAAGAATTTTTAACCACACCATTCAATTTTGAACAATGATCTATGGATTCCTTACCATGAAAGAAATGGACACTTAAAATTACTTTCGCCCCAACTCTCAAAACTGGTTAGCTGTTACTTTCACATGTATCAGATTTAAAACCCTTAAGTTGTACTCTACAGCACAAACCCTAACAATTAGCAAGCAAACTAAATTTAGATTCACCTCATGTCCTTTACCCCAGCTTCTCCATTCCTTCCTTAGTTCATGAAGCTAGCATTCAAGAAACTTCTGCTGCCTCCAAATCTGCAACTAAGGGCGTCCACGCTGTACACAGACATGCAACTCACCTGTAGAGTGGCCAGAAGTTCCACCTGCTGGAGCAAGGACTCCAGCCCCAGCCAGGCCACTGCTGAGTCATTACAGCTCTACTCTAAGCAGAGCCAAGCCCAGGGACTCTTATCCTGCACCTCAAAAACCAGTCTAACCCAATCCTTAGATTGTCTCCCACCCTACTCTCATTCCTTTCCAATCACCAAGCCCCCAATAGGAAGCCCCACTAAGTTTGAAAGGCCCACTCGCCCAACCATCCAAACCCCAAAGCCCCTAAGCTGTTAAAGACCCCGTGTGCTGAAGCATGGGCTGCAGTCAAATGTTTGTGACATTCACGTGCCGCCACGCAGTCACCTCTGACAAATCTCTCTTTATAATAAATATACCTTTGGCTGTAAGCCCGCACCCCATTTCTACTCCATTCTTTGCCTCTATCCTACACCACCAAACCCAGAAATACTCCAGAACTTAAAAAGAGAGATGATGGTTCCATCCCTGCTGTCAGCTCTTGCTCCAGCCTATATGGGGAGAAGACAATACAAGAACCATGTTGGGAGCAGCTGGGAAGGCTGTGCTGTGCAGCTCCTCCTCAGTAGTCTCCCTGAGACACACACCACTCAAGCCAAACGAGGAGGATTGGAGTGATGTAAGAATCACAGGTAGAGGCGCTAAGTGTGTGAAAATAAAACATTTTTAAAAAGGAATCCTCTTATTCTCCTTACAGTATCTTCTGCTAGTCATTTGGTAATTTTTGTCTCGGAATTAACTAAGGTTGAAAAAAAAAAAAAAAGACAAAAAGGCAAGGCAGAGAGTACATGTGGAGGTGGAGTAACCTGGATGCCTGATATTTAAAAGGAAAGATGCGTGAGTTTCCTAGGGATTGCTAGGAAGGACATCGAGTGTCTCCACAATCCTTCTAAATAAGTAATTGGAAGAAATGGAAGAGCAGTAAGGAGAACACACGCAAGTTCATTAGCACACAGAGTGTAATTCATGCAGGAGAAACTTCAGTGGAAGGGAATGTAGGAATAGAACTGTGGCCTGGGAAGCACCTCTAACCAAGAACAATAACTTCACAGAGAAATGATAAGACGAAAGAAAGCAGTGTCAGGTGCCCAAAGGCATGACGTCACGGTAAGATAAAGGTGTGAGTAGGGTCTATGGGTAGGCTATGCTGATGCCATCTTCGAGCTGATATAAGTTGTCTTCGGTGGAGGACAGTCTATATTCTGTTCTTAGGCAGAACAATGGGAGGATGAGGAGAGTTCATCCTTTCTTTGTGGCTTCTTAACTACCATTAACTCAAAGTTCTTGTATAATTTCAAGAAGCATATTCCAGCTTCCCACAACAAGTGCCCAGGAAGATGCAAGCTAAGCCTTCTAAGGAGCATCCTGCTGGAAGGATGAAGAATCCGGCAGCAAGAGTTTGGGAATTGGGCTGCTGGAGGTGGATGCTGGGCTGTTGGAGTTGGAAGAGGTCTCACCACTGAACACCTCACTCACCGTGACAGAAGGAGGCCCTTGGCGTCTGAATTCACACACACACACACAGAAACACACACACACTGCATATACCAGCATTAAGACCTTTGTAACACATCATCAACATTTAGGAAAATACTATGAGTCTGATGCTAAAGTAGGTAAAGACCTCACCTTGCACAAGCTGGGATTCTACATGGAAGCCAATTTTAATCCCTGTGGCCCCACTTCCCATCCAGCTCCCTGCTTGTGGCCTGGGAAAGCATAGAAGACAGCCCAAAGCCTTGGGACCCTGAACCCATGTGGAAGACCCAGAAGAATCTCCTGACTCCTGGCTTCAGATCAGCTCAGCTCTGGCCTTTGCAGCCACTTGGGGAATGAATAGCGGATGGAAAATCATTCTGTCTCTCCTTCTCTCTGTATATCTGATTTTCCAATAAAAATAAATACATCTTAAAGAAAAAAACACTCAGATACCACCTAAGAAATGTTCACCTCATTTCCTTCTTTCTCACTAAACGTATCCCAGAAGAAAGCATCTCCAAAGATAAAAGGAAGAGAAAGGCAAGAAGAAGGAAGAATCTCTACTATGGTTGTCCAATCATGGGGCAGAAGGAAAAAAAAATGAGAGTTAAATCGAATACAGAATAGAAGAACCTACATGGAATTTGGGGTACATAAAATTAACAGAAAAGTGATAAGATTAGACGGAGATGCTGTTAACAAAGCAAGAAAGGAAGATGTAATTGGGAATTTGAAGCAAGTATTGGAGAATGTGAAAGAAAATGAAGGATATTGTCATTGCAAAACGTTCAATACACTGGCCACATGGACTTTGAATCATCTCTTTTCCAAAGACCCCTATTCACTGAATCACTTCAATCCTTGCCTTACTGAGAGGATGAACTTGCATGGTGAATCAATCCTGTAGTAAAGCTTCGCTTCGTTCAGAGCTTTGCTGGCATTCCTTCACCATCTTTTGAGATTGGACATGGCTAGGAAGAAGCCTGAAGTGAACCACACTCTTCCCTTATTTGTGATTGTAACGTCCTTCCTTCCTCCTGGATTCAGTCAGTTTTTCAGGCTCTTGCTGCCTCCTTGGGTATATTACCAGGCAGCTGGAATCACGAGTGGGTCCAGGCACTGACCAGAGGCATTCAAATGCAGGATGGGGGCAACCCAACTGGCACTTTTATCTGCAAGGTCAAACAGCCATGTATTTATAATCTTTTTATGTCTTGGATTTTTTCCCATTAATTTTGGATGATATTACCAAACATGCCACTATATATGTAACACTGTATTTTTGTTTATTCTTTCTCTGGTTTTGCCATTCTCTTTTAGTCCATTTCTCTTCTTTTTCTATGCCTTTTTAAATTTTCACTTCTTTTTTTTATTATCATTTTATGATACAGTTCCATAGACCCTGGGATTTCCTTAGCCCCTCCCCAAACACCCTCCCCCCACACTGAGTTCCCCTATATCATTACTATAGTATAGTTTTTCATACACAATCATATTTCTGTCATTGCAGGCATGGAAAATGGCAGTCCAGCATCCTATTGTCAAGCTATAGTAAACAGTTTCATTGGGAGTCCATCTTTGTCTGAGAGTAGAGATGTATACTACATTATATCCTCCACATCTGAATATGTTAGTCTCCATTTCACAGTTACTGTACATCCCTTTAAATGGAAAGCCACAATACAGAATCAACAACAGGAAGAAAAATAGAAATTTACAATGCCATGAAGTTAAATAACATGATACTGAATGACTAACATGTCACTAAAGAAATGGAAAAAAATCAAGACCCTTCTTGAAGAAAATGATGCTTCTGTATGATCTATGAGTCAATGAAGAATTTAATCAGAAGAAAGTGTTTTGAAGAGATGAAACCAACAAAATCAAAATCCATGAGATATAGTTTCTGCTGATCTTTGTTGGTGAAATGTGTTTCCTGTAGGCAACAAATAGATGGGTTTTATTTTTTAATCCAGTCTACTAATCTATGATGTTTGATTGATGAATTTAAGCCATTTACATTCAGGGTTAACATGAATGGGTAGTAATTTGGTCCTGTCATTTAACAGTGGGTTATTCATTGATTCAGTCTGGAATGTTCTTCGCATTTGCCTTTGGTTTTGGTGGACGCTATTTCTTTTTTCTGTCAAGAGAACATCTTTAAGTATCCTTTGCAGGGCAGGTTTGGAAGAGGCATATTCTTTTAACTTTTCTTTACTGTGGAAGAATTTTATTTCATTTCAAAAACAAAGGAAAGTTTTGTTGTGTACGTCATCCTGGGCCGACAACTTTTTTCTTTTAGAATCTGGAATATGTCGCTTCATTCTCTTCTTGCCTGTAGAGTTTTCCTATGAGAGGTCTCCTGTGAGTTTAACTGACTTTCCTTTATATGTTATTTGATTTTTTTCACATGCACATTTAAGGATCTTTTTTCTTATGTTCGATTGAAGAGAGTTTGATTATCATGTGTCTTGGTGAAGATCATTTTTGGTAAACCCTATTAGGAGTTCTGTGTCCCTCCTGGATCTTGTTTCCCAATTCTTTCTCTAGGTTAGGGAAATTTCCTCTTATTATTTCAAGCTTCTCTTTCTGCACCTTCTGCGACTCCCATAACTCTAATATTTGGCCTTTTAGTAGTGTCTTTCAATTCTTGAATACTTTTTTGGCATGATCCAGCTCTGCTTCCAGCTTTTTGTTTGTTTCCCCCTGGTGACAAGAAATATTTTCTAATTTTGAGATTATTTTTTCTGCCTCCTTCATTCTATTTTGGAGACTCTCCACTGTACTTTTCATTTGCTCCACTGTGTTCTTCATTTCTGATTATCAGCTTTCATTTGATTCATTTTCAGTGTGACATATTCCTTAAATTCTTGAATGTCTGCTTTACGTGCTTCTCATTGTCGATGAGAAGCTTTGTAACAAGTGCATGAATTCTGTATCCCCCAATTTCTCCATGTCTTCCTCAGTTAACTTTGAAGTTGGCATAGGGTTTTGCTCCTTTGCAGGGAAGACTTCAGTAATAGTCATTGTGCCTCCGTCTCTTCTTCTCTTGGTCATTGTACTTCTGGTTATCAGAGTCTTCTCCTTGGGGCAGGTTTCTAAGCTGTGTCACCCACAGGTCTACAGTTTGATTTTATTTATTGCAGTTGATACATGGCTCTTTGTTTGCAGTCACTTGTGCCACTCCCTCCAGCAAGTTTCAGATCTGGGTTCTTATGTTAGATTTCCACCATGGTTCTCTATAGCCCCAGCAAGTAGCTCAGCAGTCTCACACAGTCTATGATACTGTGCTGAGGCTGCACCATTGTCTGTACAACCTTTCTCCCACTTCTGGTTGGAGCAGGTCCAAGGATTAGGGAGATACCGGTGTCCTATGTAGCTAGGTTGGTGGTAGTGCTGGTCTTGCCAGAACCTGTTGGCCGTTAGGTCTGAGGGCCACACAGAACTATTTTGACCCATACAATGTTAAAGTTGGTATTATTTTCCCTTTGGGACCAATGCAATGCAATGAGCTCAGCGAGTTCTTGCCAAGCTCAGTGCATGCAGAGCAGCTCACTGTTGTCCCTTTCAGTCTTAAATTCTTTTCCACACTATAAGAAATGGTGCCCGATGTGCCACTACTAGAGTTCTTCATCTGCTGGCTGTCAGTCTAAGGGCTACCCCGACCTATCTTGGGTGGACCTGTAGAATGCCATGTTGTTCACTGAGCCAGAAATGAGTTCACTCCCAGCTCAGTACATGCTCAGTACATTCCTGCCCCATAGCCCTTGCTTCCTTAAACAAAATGCCGCCTAATTCGGCTCCAGGAGGCAGACTGGGCTGTGAAATTCACCCTGTTCCCACACTGCCCGTCTGGGACCTGCTGCTCTGTCTCTGCTCCTGGTCAAATCAAATGGACCAGCACAATGAGCAGTTCTTTGTCTGAGTTCACCTCTGGAGTTCACGGTAAATGTCTCTTCCCACCTTGCTGCTGGTGGAGTTCCAGCTGCTGGTGGAGTTCAAATTGCTGCATGCTGAATGCTGCTGGGATATCAGTTACTGCAACACCACACCATTGTCCTCACTGCTTTCCTGTGTCTGTCAGTCTCCAGGTACCCCTCTGCTGTTGTTCTGTCCTCTCCTATTTCCTGGAATGTGCCCTCTCTGTTTCACACTGGCTAATATTTCTCCATCTGTTTAAATGTGTCCTTACCCTATTCCGCCATCTTGATTCTCCATTCTATTGCTTTTTCATTTTTTTTTTCTCTGAGTGTTTCTATTTCTTCTTTTGGATATTTTCCTCTAATTAGAATTTTGTTATCAGAAGCCTCTCTGAGACTCTATGGAAAAATTTCTCTGTATTCTTTTCTCTAAATCTACAGGCAATTCTGGTGGTATGTTTTACAACGACCTTCTAAAGACCTTTTTCTCTTTTTCTCACTCCAAAAAGTAGTATTCTTGTTGATCAGAGGCTAGTCATAGGACTGCATTCTGATGTCAGTCATCTTTGAATGGTTTCTTGGTAAGACCAGAATGTTATGTGTGACATTGCTGAGAAATACGGTGTTGGTCATATCCTCATGTTAAGTATTCCCCATGGCTTGAGCACTGCTCTCCTCTTTTTTTTTTTTTTTTTTTTTTTGCCCCAAACACTTGATCTTCGCCTGGATCTTCCCCTCAACCCAGAGTGTAGAGCAATGACAATTATTTTTAAAGCTGAGAACACAAGAACTGTATTTCAGGAGAGTTACCAACAGGAGAAAAATAAAGGCAGTGAAAACATGACTTCAGCAACCCTGAGTGTTCACATTCCCAAGCCATCACCGACATAGCTCAGCTAATACCCACAAGTCAATCTTCACCCAAAATTCTAGTCCTTTCTTCTCTAAAAGGTGGTGATGTGAAAGCATTACACAGACTAAGACAGACATATACCCTCTGTCTGCCTGAAGGACATCTGAGGCAGAGGAGGGAGAGCAGGGTCTCTAAGTCAGGCTTACAAGACAACTCCATGGATGACATGGCAGCAGGAAGGGAGGGTGGAGGTCTTGTGACTTTCATCATTCCAAGTATTCACTCTCTACCTTGCACCTGACTTTCCTCAACTTGTGAGAAACTAGATTGGTATGATTTTCTGAGGCCAGTTTCTACCTTCTAGAGACACACAACAGAAAGTTTCAGGAGGCGGGAAGAGGAGGGAGGTTAATATGCTATCCCTCTCATGGTTAGTTTCCACATCTCTCTCCCAACCTCCCTCTCCCTTCCCACCTCTACCTCTAAAACCAGCAAAATTTTATAATATTAACAGACATAGAAATAAACTTTCATCCTTTTCAAAGGAGACGTTAGCAGAGAAGCCCCCCAGTTCTTAGAAAAGCACCAAGTGGCAGTAACTTGTATCTGCTGAGTATTTTTCATTGGGGCAGAACTTGGCGGAGTAAGTCGGCCTTCTCACAGACAGCACGGTCCACGTCCTCCTCAGCTGCCTCAAGCTGAGCTGGGTCTTCTTCCAATGTTGCTCCCCTTGTGAACCTGCTCAGAGTCACCAGCCTCTGATGCCCTCCTCTCTTCCTGGGGTCCCTCTGGGCAGGTCATTCACACCTGTGCAAAGCCCACCTGCCTACCGTTGGCTTATTCACGCTTCTGGTGATGCTGTCCTGTTAGTCTCCGCAAGGCAAAAGCTATCTACCGTGTTATGCAACACATGTTGGCAAAGTGTTGGGTTTCATTCTATTTCTAAGAATGTTTGACCCTTTTTGTGCAATGGACAAATATTGCAATCTGATGAATCTAGAAATTTCATCTCATGATAATACAATTTGATCAATGAAGTACAAAGATAACAAAGAACCCCATTTTTTAAAAATTCAGTTATCAACATATTTTTAAATCAAATTTGTGATATGTGCTTCTCAGCTAAACAACATGTTACCAAAGATAAACCTAGCAGATTTACGAACAATTATAATTTCTGAACAGTAATGACTGCAAATGGCATTTCGAGGTTTTCCAACAAGTGCAATATATATGAAATGGATTGATTTTTGCTGGAAACAAAATCACAGGTACTATAATTTTTTTACGTGAGCTCACATTCACAATCAAAATAAATGACAGATTCTGGTTAGAAACTACTGAATAAGCAGATATCTTTTTTTCCCCTTCCAGGTCCACGAACCTTCCCTGAAATCTGTTCCTAAGATTTGGGGTAAGAACTCTGGGTATGCTATAGAACCACAGTTCCAATTTGGAATGCCAGGAACCCATTTGCCCGCTGAAGCATCCAGCTGCACCAGAGCTGGAACAGGAGTGAGTCATGACAGGAAAGAGAAGGAAAAGCTTGGAGGGACCTTCCTGGAGCCCCGAGCAGTCTGGAGCACGGATAGAGTTTATAGGCCAAGGCTAGAAACAGAAAAGTTATGCAAGGAATGAGGAAAGCGAGAGTGTAGGCCCGCAGAAGCGGCTGGTGTTGGTGATGGCAAAAGGGTTTTTCTTTTTGTTCTCTTTTTTTCCTTTTGTTCACTTTCTTCTTACAGTAGCATGGATGAAAACTAGGGTGATAGATTCTGATAGAGATTTCCCACTTGTAGCTAGCATCAAGTTTGGAATAGCAAGTCTTTTTCTTCAAAGTATTTAAAAGAAATGACATAACGCATAGGCAGGGACCTTGTCAGGGCTATATACTGCAGTTTTCTTTAGCATTAACAAAACAGCACACATTAAAACATCAATAATAGGGAAACGATTATGGACTGAGATGACAGAAGACAAACATTAGAAGTCTCACCCAGAACCAAGCTTTATTAATAACTTCAAGGAAGTGCAGAGGTAGTACCCAGAGGTCAAAACCCCCCAGCGGAGCCTCCTGCAGGGAATATGCTCTGACCCGAGGTCTCTAACAAGAATACACAGCCATCTTCCTTCCCCAGAAGGAAACCGCTTAGTTCAGGAAACATCTGAAACATCTCCATTCGATACTCAGATATTCACATAATTTGCATGACATTTTCCAGAGAGTCATGCCTCATAAATCCGTAGGTTTCACGTTTGTTTACCTAAGAAATCCTAAACACCAAAGCACATTCCGCTAAAAGCATTCCATGGATAAGGACTCTCCTGCTAGCAAAAACGATTGAGTTTGTCAGGAGGTCATCAGTGTCTTTACAAAATTAGACCAGTTGGCTTGCTACCTTCTCTGCCATGCCTGCATGCCCAACAGAAGGGGCGAATGGATATTAGCTCTGCTGCTCCCAACGCCTGCAAGGGGACTTCCAAAAGTGGAATTGAAAGATGCTTATCCTGGCACAAAAATTATTTAAATCCATGCATATTCTACCCTTTATACTTTTAGAAGGCCCTCAACTATTCAATAATCGGGGTACTTACATGAAACTGTAGAAGTTTAGATTTACTTAAGATAACACTTCTGGGATATTGTTCAATGACAAGAGCATAAGAGCTATAACACTCATATTTGCAT
The DNA here is from genome assembly GCF_017591425.1 of Ochotona curzoniae. Taxonomy (NCBI): domain Eukaryota; kingdom Metazoa; phylum Chordata; class Mammalia; order Lagomorpha; family Ochotonidae; genus Ochotona; species Ochotona curzoniae. The sequence continues at coordinate 160,879 of NW_024466758.1, forward strand.
TATCATCTTAACTGTTGGGGACATTACAAAAAAAAATGAAAGGTGATATACCAAAAGGATTTTAAATGATTATTTCTGGACCTACAAATTATGATATTTTTCTTTATATTTTTCACAAGAGCTATGTATTCCTCTCACTGGTTTTGTCTGAATTGAAGGATACAGAAGATTCTGTTAGCTCACTGGACAGAGCCTTGAGTTTGAAAGCAAGTTGAGGGGTCCTTGTTATGGTATAACAAGTTAAGCCACTGACTGCAATGTCAACATCCTATATGGGTACATATTTAAGTCCTGGCTGGTTCACTTCCCATTCAGCTTCCTGCTAATGTACCTGGGAAAACAGTGAGAGAAGATTCAAATACTCAAACTCTGAACCCACATGGAAAACTTGGATGAAGCACCTAGCTTCAGCTCAGACCAGCTCTGTCCATTGAGGACATTTGGGGAATGAACCAGCAGACAGAAGTGCCCTCCCCACTCTTTTCATTCTCACTGCCACCACCATGTGACTCCCCCTCTCTAACTCTTCCTTTCAAATAAATAAAGTAATCCTCTATTTAGAAAATATGAATGCAAACTGATCTTAATTCAAACTCCACCATCTCGGCTCATTGCTATAAGAACTTGAGCAAGTTGGCCTGTTTCCACATTTACAAATGAAGAGAGGTAACGCTCACTCTCACAGTTGTTGTGCATCCCAAGTCGAGGCATCAACCGCTGGCATTACAGACCTCTAGCATACTCCTCTGACAGCCTCCTTAAGGCAAGCTGCTTCCTTGGGGACCAAAAAACACTCCCCTTTGGAAGATCTCCTATGGGGCTACATCTGCACAACTGGGCCAACTCACTGCATGCCCAGGGTTGCCCAGTGGTCCTCCCATTTGAATGAAGTGGCGCATCACAAGGCCCGGGATCTCACACTGTGGAAGCTGCAGAAATGCCAGGGAATCAATTAAACCTCCACCAGACAAACTCCAACCAGCAGAGAAAAGATGTTAGGGAGGCTAAAAGCAAAACTTACCGCCCCGCTCTCCTGCCAGCCGCTCTGAGGCCAGCTTCTCCCCAGGCTTCCTGGAGGAGTCCTGCACAGCCCTGCAGAACACCTGCCAGGCGGCCCACTGTGTCACTCAGGTGCCTCCCAGAGGAGCTGTCAGCAGGAACCCCTCAGGGTTTGCCTACTTCTCTCTTCTCACTGTTGTGCTTATCTTCCATTGCTGCCCTGAGTTCAGACTTCCCTCTTAAATGACCAATACTTTACTCCTCGCCCCAGGTTTTACTCAGCATTCTGAGAAACTGAATGAAAAAGATAATTTATGTGCAGTGCTCAGCCCTCCTATGAAGAATATGAAGTTGTCAGAACAGTGTGTGTACGTGGAGACATGGAGGGTGGCATAAACACACACACACGCCCTACACAGCAGGTGAGTTCTTCTTGATGTAATTTTTTTTTTTTTGCTCTTTCTAAATAAACATCCCGTGTAATAAAATTTAAACAAAGTTGCTTTTTTCAGTTCCTATTTCCACATCCTGCCCCATTCCTTCCTATAAACAAAGTAAAATGTCATCAGTGAGATGGCTTTCACACCATGAATTATTGTAAAAAGTTATAAATAACATGCACAATGAACAAGTGAGTCGGGCTAATATAGTTAAAAGCACAAACTTGAGCGTCAGACAGACAAGAACTGGATCTCAGTATTACGTGTTCTGAAAAGAACCAGCACTTTAGAGACATTCTGCTCATCTAGAAAACTTATTAAATTCACGCTTTCCTTAGGAGGCCATTGCAAGTTGGAATGAAATAATGAATTAAAGCTCCTAGCACAGGATCTTTGCATAATAGAAACGAAATTATTGCTATTAGGAAAAACACCATTTATAACTCATCTTCTAAATCAAGCCTAAAGTAATACTGAAGAATCTATTAATGAAGAGAAGTTAACACCAAAACGGACTTTCGCCGCTCTTGGGTTAATCATATTCTAATGCCAGTGTTGCAGCTGAGGGAGGTTTCAAGTCCTGAAGCAGGGGTCTTTGCAAAGTGTCATCAGTCAGATGTGTGATACACTGACACACAAGCATTCAGGAAGCCAGAGAAATACAGAAGAGCAGGTGATGCTGGGCAAGGTCCAAAGACATCAACCCAGACCTACACCTGGTCCCTGAAAACATGCATTGGGCCTGGTACTGAAAAGCAGGAGCTCCTTCCTGGAACATCAGGGCCCTAACCAAACAGAATGGAATTCTTGGGATCCTATGAGACGCAGGACCCTGTCATACAGGGAAACCAAGGCAGCAGCTGACACTTGAGGGGTCACTATTCCAGAGGATGTCATGCCAGCTCCCTCCTGATCCCTAACCCCAACCAATGTGTCTACAGCAGCACACTGGATCACCGAGCCCAGTGATCTGAGGCCCTCAGACACATTCCTGACTTGCCAGCAGTAACTCAGACTGTGAGATAGTGCAGGGAAGAGGTACCTTAGGGTTCAGGTAAGCCAGCTGGGAGCCACCCGGTCAGGTAAGAGCAGCCAGGGCATTTCCTGAAGAGGGTGGAGAAGCTGGAAGTCTCCGTACACCCAGGAAGCTTATCACGCCCAGCTCAAGTCCAGCTGCCACCCTGAACTGCATCCTCTGCGGATACAGTCTTAACTCATGCTAATGCCAGCTTTCTTCAGAGACCTTTTAAGCCTAAATATTTACTGAATTCTTGCCCCAAATTATCCAGTTAAGAAACTGTGGCTTAGGATGCTTCTTTACTTTTTTTTTTAACAAAGATCTCCAGGCTTCTGTCCTTTTCACGTAGAGTGGTACATTGTTGAGCAAAACTTCAGCCTCTCCTCCACTCCCAACAAATACTCAAAACTCGGTGTCATTTGCATCTTTTCACATCAGGAGATCATCCATCTCATGGCTTAACATGATGAGCTGATGCTGGAGGATATTATTATTTCATGTTTCTATTCTCAGAAAGATGTCTCTCTTCAACTTAACTACTAGCTGACAAAAATAATGTTGAACATCTGCAAGAGATAAAACAACTTGAATCCAATTTCCTTTCACATAGATTAAGAGCCCCATTCTCCTGTCACTTATGGAGCCTATAACTCAATTTTTTGCAATATTTAAATGAGAGGCTGGTTTTTCAGGTCTGTCATGTAGATGACATAAATTTTTTATTTTGTCCCTTCCACTGATGTAGTGGATATGTAAGACCCTGTCAGAATGTGGCAGCTTAGAAGAGAAAAGGGGAAACATATTCTTAAAAAAAAAAAACATAATAATAATAACAGAAAGACCAACAAAAGGGAGAGGCCATAAGAAAATCTCTGCAAATGCAAATAAGTAAATCACACTAGTGACACACGCTCTGTGGGGCCCTGTGACTCTCAAACAGAACCTAACTCACCTTCGCAGATCCCAGAGTTAATGGCCTATAACTTGCAATTAACATGACAGTCAAGGCACCTAACAGGGATGTAACCCTAAGAACTAACGCCCCCCCCCCTAAAAAAAGTGACGCCATTGATTCAAGTAACTGAAGTATTCTGGATTTATTCTGCCTTCAGGTAACTTTCAGGATTTCTTCAAAGTCGCCATGATCTATTCTGTTATTTTAAAAATATATATTATTATTATTGGAAAGGCAGAGAAGGAAAGACAGAGAAAGATCTTCCATCTTCTGGTTCACTCTCCAAGTGGCCACAAGGGCAACAGTTGAGTCAATCTGAAACCAGAAGCCAGGAGCCGCTTTTGAGCATCCCACAGGGGAATAGAGACCCAAGGCTTTGGGCCATCCTCTACTGCTTTCCCAAGCAATAAGCAGGGAGCTGGATCAGAAGTAGAACTGCCACAACACAAAATGGCACTATATAGGTGCTGGTGTGTGCAAGGTGAAGGATTAGCCAGTTGAGCTATCATGCCAGCCCCTATTTCAGTATTTTTTTACTCTATTTCTTTTTCTTGGTTTCTGTTCTTAGACAGACTTTCTCCAGGTAGGAGAAAGTTGGCCACAGCAGCTCCAGTTTCATACAACAAATCTGTTAAGGAGAGTCAACTTTTCTGGCCATTTTCAAGGTCAAGTTCGGCAAGTATTAAACATTCCAGGTCTTAAAGCAGGAAGAATTCAATCTAGGGAGCTAGTTACATGAGTGATAGAATAACAAAAGCAGAAAGAAAAGATAAGCCATAAAAAAAACCACTCCTGAGGCTGGCAAGACAAAGGGAGAAGATGGCAATTTTGGAATCCAGGAGCCTTGGCCAATAGCAGAGTGTAGCACTAGATCATGTCTGAAGCCAGGCACAAAGAACTAGCTACTCACTGAGATACTTCCCCAAGGCAGAAGGCATAGACATTACCCCGGCTTCTTTCACCTGTTCTGTTCTCTCTTCTCAGTGGTTTTCATTGAACAAACCTAGTGAGAAGCCAGCTAGCAAGGCAGGCTAGGTTATGCAGTTGCCTAACATGCATACCAGGCAATAGGGCTGAAGTGAGCAGTACCTAAATGTAAGATAATTTTATTTCTCCATCATAATTACATTAATCCACAGCAGGAGCTCCCTTCCCTGGTCAACAAAAGATGCCTTGTGGGATGTGTGGTAAAGCCAGTGCCTACACTGCTGCCACTCATATGGGTGCTGCTCATGTCTCAGCTGCTCCACTTCCAATCCAGCTCCTTGCTTATGGTCTCTGAAAAGCTGCAGAAGATGGCCGAAGACCAGAGGGAGCTCCTGGTTCCATGCTTCAGCTTGGCCCAGCACTAGCCATTGGCAGTCAATTAGGGATTGATTCAGCACTCAACACTTCAAAGAAACAGACAAATCCCTTAACAACATCTTTAGTAGCTTCCCCTAATGTATTGATTAGCTTTAATTATGAACCCTCTATCCAGTGCCCTCCCCTATGAATGGGCACACTGCTGGGGTCAAGAGATTACTCTTGACCAGTCAATTCCAAGCCTAGAGAATTTTCAGCTGGCACCTACGGACCAAGACAGGAGCAGGCAATCTCAGTTCCTGGTGAGTGAACCACTGGAACTAAAGGAAACAGCATACAAGCCTGGGTGAGGCAGAATTTTGAATTCTTTGTGAGTGCATGCTGGGCTGGTGGGGTTGTCTGGACCAGTGAACAGTCAGGGCCGAGACAGAGGTAGCTCTTGGTCTAACGAGTCCTAGGGCTGAAGCAGGGCAACCCCTCAATGTGGCAGAAGTGGTGATTGTCACTTAGTGCAGACAGGTATGAGTGAGCTGCTCAAGGGTGAGGAAATGGCTCGTGCCCTTGGCGAGTAACGGTTTTTGAGAGACTGAGTGAGTCAAAAGCTTATTGAGGGTAATGGCAGGAGTCTCATTACCTGCAAACATAAAACAGTGAGACTCTCAGATCGCAGTGGGATATGCTGTTAGATCATCACTTGTGGTATCCGTGTAAATTAGAGACAGAAAACAATAGAAATAACTAGAGTTTTGTGCACACACATATCCTAGGTTTGCCTTTTGAACTCCAGCAGCACAGAGTACATCTAACTCCCAGATGCTGTTTTTCAAACACCATTTCCCATGAAAAGGAACCAGGAATCCTTGGGCAAAGAGCTGATTTCAGGTCTGGGTCACAGAAGCTACAACGTAGGCTTAGAATATTGTATACCAAGTTTTCACATAATGATATGAAGTTGTTAAAAAAGATACAGAAGACCCCTTTATTCTCCCAACCTCCCTCCCATCTCTCTTTCTGTCTTTCCCCTGAGAGAAGGTAGGAGGCAGCCTGGGCTATGCATGGGCTAGACAGACTTGGGGAGTACCTTGGTTGCCCGAGTCAGGTGTGAGTAGGGGTCCTTCAGGGGTGTGGCTGCCTGTGTCCCCTCCAAGTTACCTGAACATCCCAGGAATCTCTGCCTTTATCAGATATGCTCTCAGTTCCATTTATGGGCTTTGGCACTGGCAGGGGGCCTGTGGTCCAGTTAGCTTCAGGTACCTGAGGATCTCCAATTTCAGGGACCAGAGTCCGTTGATGCGTGCCTTGACCTCAGTACACAGAGCCACATGTGGGGCCAGCACCTTTGCAGACACTTGTGCAAAGGAGAGAAACATGCCATAGAGCAGACGAAAGAGAAGCCTGCCTACTCCAGTGAACCACACAAAGGATTCAAACACTTCTTCAAAAGGCAAAAAGAACCCAGCGACTTCTCAGGGTAATGAGGACTATGTATGTTGGCAAAACAGGCCCATCAGGTCCATTCTGTAGAAACAGATCCTGTGCCAACAATCTGCATCACAGACTAGCCAAACATATCTCAGTGGCTCAGCTCTGCAAAACTCATACTTGGTCCCTGCTAATGCTCTGGGGAAAGCAGCGAAGGATGGTCCAGGTACCTGGACCTCAGCCATCCACATGGGAGACCTGGATGAAGTTTCTGGCTCCTGACCTCAGCCTGGCCCATCCCTGGCCATCAGTAGCCATCTGCAGAGTCTATCAGCAGATGGAGGAATTTTCTCTCTCCTTCCTATCTCTGTAACTCTGACTTTCAAAATAAATTTTAGAAAGGATACAGAAATCTAATGGAAGATGCTTCTGCTAGCCAAATCTGGAACAAATTATGCATTAAAAAAAGATTGTATTGGATTATAACACATTGAGAAAAGCAGGAATCCATACAAATACAAATAAATACACGCTAAAGCAGATGAGGTAAGGAAAAATATCTAACTTGTCAACTCATAAAAGCAGAAGGAATGATGGAATTAGAAAATTGTTTCTTGGTAACCGGCATAGTAGTAATTGATTTAGGCAGGAATCATCAATGAAGGCTTAAAACCAGTGAGCAGAAATTTGATAAGGAACAGGATATTTACATGGCCTCAAAGCATCCCACAAAGATCCAACAGATAGCATCTTAACCAAGTAAAAAAGTTATCACCAGCAATAGAACAAATCAATATCATATGCATCCTGTTACTTCTGTGATATGCCTGGAAAATGTTATTATGTTAATCTAATCCTGAGGAAGCATCAGACAAAACCAAATTTAGGGACATTCTGCAAAGTAACTGGCTTGGATACTTCAGAAATATCAAGGCCTTGGGGGTTAAGGAAAGAATGACGAGCTGTCTCTTCAGAAGTGATGACTAACTAGAGTATTAGATTTTGGTTTGGACTCTTAACCTGCAAAGGATATCATTGGGAAAATCAATGTTAATTTCCTGATTTTTTCATAGATGCCTGTGGCTTTTTTAGAAGTTGTCTTTTGTTTAATAAATACACACTGAAATGCTTAAGAGTAGCAGACAAGTTAGCTGGTACCCACTCCCAAGGGGTTGAGGAAGAAAAAGATATGTGTATTTAAAGAGACAGAGAAGAAATGTTATAGACAAGGCAACTGAATGGAAAGCGAGTAACTGGGCAATCTGGATGAAAGTCAGCCAGTTTTCAGCACCTGTTTTTGTAACTTTTCACCTCCCCCTGTATTAGACTGTTTAAAAGAGAGGAGCAGTGCTCTCTCACCCACCCCAAATGTCTGCAGCAGCCTGGCTTCTGCCAGGCCAAAGCCAGGAGTCAGGAACTTAATCCAGGGCTTCCAGGTAGGCGGCAGGGACCTAACCACTAAAGCCACCACCTGCTGCCTTCTGGGGCGTGCGTTAGTAGGAAACTGGAATTAGGAGCACAGCCAAGACTTAAATCCAAGCATCCTAAAATGAGATGCAGACCTTCCAAAGCGGCAACTGAGGAACCTCACAGTCAGAATCCCAACCATTTGTTCATTGCTCATTGTTAACTGCAATATTTTCTGCCTTTGTAATTTCTGCTTTGCCTGCTTAGCTAAAAAAACTGTGTGAGCTTGCAGGCCTAGCAGCCTGCATAGATAAGACTTGCTCACTCATAGTATGCCCCCATAGCCGTTGCCCCATAGCTTCCCGCCACTTGGCTTAGCCCATCAATTTGCTTGTTTAAAATCTGTTTGCTGTGCCAATAGAAACATGTTAACTTGCTCTTTTTAAAAGTTAACAGTTAAACTGACCAGTCATGATTGTGTAATTGTGTGGAATCGACCTAAAGTGTATCAAAACTCTGGGCTGCCCAGTTCCCGCTTGCTGTGCGTTGCATGGCTGGTAACCCAGGCAGGCCTGAATAATGCATTTGCATTGACTTCAGACTCCTGATGATTTCTGGGGATCTCAAAATCTGGGCACAACACAACTATCCATCCTGTATGTTACATTTTTTGAAGAACTGTACAATAGAGTTGGCTGTAGCATTACAGACTTTTAAAATTTCTAGGCATGGTTCATTTTTCCTTTAGGTGCCTACAGGTGTTCAAAGGATGGGTCTTCGGTGCCTTTATGTAACAGCCACTCTGATATATAGGAACAGACTTCAGCTTTATGAGACCTAAATCATGCACATTTGGGGGAGTTCTTTTTAAGAAAAGGGACATAAAGTTTTACATTCAAAATTAGGCAGCAAAGTGAATATTTAGGGCTCAAGCAATTGTAGGCTCAGAAGCTCAAACTGCATTTGCATCTCCATCAGCCCACACTTGTTAGGGATGCGAGATGGACCAGTCCACTGCCAGGACAGCTGTCCACCTGCAAGGGGCATGGGCTGAGCAGATTTCACTTGGCTCAGCCTTAGTCCTCTGCATGGATCCCTTCCCTTTCCCTATGGTAGGACAATTCTCACAAACACAGTAAGCAAAGGTTTGGGTTTGGATCAAGAGAAACAAAGTACCAGGATTATCCAGTCTAAGTGCAGTGTTCTAATCCACAAAATCCTGCCTCCAGTCTTAGCAAACAGACTAGAAAAAATACAGCCTGCTCACAGGCTGAAGAGAGCTACAGCACAATGAGAAGCAAGAAAGAAGCTCCAGTCCAGGTCCCCAGGGCATAGTGTCAGTTTTGATGGAATAACTAATGGTAATAAACCTTACCTTGTTGACCACAAAACCTCACAGGATGGAGGTGGTGGCCAAGGGAAATTGGTTCTCTTCCTTTCAGCCATGCATCATCCCATAATATTCATTCCTTGCACTGGCCTGTGTGCCAAGACTGAGAAAAAGACTGTTTCTACCCCCTGCTTTCCCATAGGCAACAAAAATCAGGGGAGACTCTAACCCTTTCTCAGACAGTACCATGTGTCTATTGACCTGTGCATGAAGGGAAAAACAGAACAGAGAAACAAGGAAAGCTGTGACTACCCAGACTGGAAATACTGCTCCCTCCGCTAAGCATTTCACTAAGATGAAATCTGCTTCACTTTAATAACACAACCCATCAAAGAATGAGACAGCTCATAATATGATCCATCATGGCAGGGCAGTGTCCTTGGATGCTACAAAAGAACACATGTGGGTAGATGGCCAATTTGTTATTTTTAGTTCTTGAAAAATCTGACTACAGGGGGAAATTTCAAGAAAATCACCCAGTCACCAGCCAATAGACAGAGCACTTAAAGCCCATCTATCAGGAAGAGCCACCAATTACACAGGCAGGCATTCGCAGGTGACCCAAGGGTATTTCCCAGTCTTCTCGCATCCATTGTTCTCACATGGGCTTGCCAAAGAGCTGTCCATGGGAGCATGGGGGCTGCTGCTTTGGAGGGGCACCATTCTCGCCTCACTTCTTTGCATCTCTTCCCCCTGGGAAACTCACACATGTCCCTGACTTCACAGGATTGCTTCAACTGGTCCCCTCCAGGCGCCCGAACCCAGTTCCAGGGTCCCCTCCAAAGAGTCAGAGATGGCAATTCCTGGCACCTCACCCTGTCAAGTTCAGTTTATTCAGCTCATCACAGTGTGTGGCAGTTTACTACGTCTCCCCAGTTCTCGTGTTCATGGTACAATTGTGCCCCAAACAGGGCCAAGGCACAATAAGTGTTCAATACACCATTACTTCAAAAAAGACAGAGAAAAATCTCAAGTCATCAACTGAACCAATGAATATATGGGCATGGTATTTCTAACCATAGATTTCTTTCAAGAAATACATAAAAGAAGTAGTTTTCTCCAAAGGGACTCCAAAGCCTACTGTGACTAAGACACGAATCTACGTGACACCATCGCAACTTACGATTGGAGAACCAAATTCAGGGAGAGCTTTCAAAATGAGCACTCACTGTTTCAAAAGAAGAAGCGTGCTTATTCTCCCTCCAATTTGTTCAGCTTTCTGTAATCTTCCAAAGTGCACACACACACACACACACACACACACACACACTCACACCTGAGGACACATGGCCACGGTGCCTGAGAAGGTACCCCAGGATGGACAATCTGTGGTGGACACGTTGAAGGCACCTGTGACACAGCGCTTCTAGAAACCCAACTCCAGACACTGCAACCAGTATGCCACAGCTGCCTGGTCACCACCTGTGATGTACAATGACAGCTGCCAGGCTATGGTACTCTAAGTTATTCCCTAGATATACTGTATAAATTTGGACCAAAGCTATTTAGTGGAATCTAAAGAAGGTAGGGCGCTGAGAGCCACAAACTAGTTCTACCATAGACTGTTCAGCTGCTGAGAAGTTCTGTCCCATTTACCATGGCTAGTCTGTGCCCTGGGGAACAATACTTACAAAGTGCCTACTGTGTGTGGTAGGCACAGTACTGAACACCCCATCGCTAACTCAGTTTTAATCCCATTCTAATTTGTGCACAATTGTTATCACATTGGACATGTACAATCCTAGCACTAGAATCCAAAAGAATAAAAATGGAATCTCGGAACTAGAAACTAAACTCCATGACACATAGCTATGTTCGTATTTTTTTGCATGTTTTTAAAATTAAGATATATGTATTTATTTTGAAGGTCAGAGTTATAGAGGGAATGGGAGAGATGAGGCTCTTCCATCAACTGGTTCACTCCAGGTAGCCATAGCTGCCAGAGCTGGGCTAGGCTGAAGCCAAGAATCAGCGTTTCATTTAGGTTTCCCCTGCAGTAGCAGGGCCCCAGTCTCTGGGCCATCTTATACTGCTTTTTTCAGGTCATTGGCAGGAAGCTGAAATGGAGCAGCCAGGACATAAAGCGAAACCCACTTGGATGCCAGTTTCACAGGCCAGCACAGTGCTGGTCCCCAACTCGTGGTTATTTATCAGGCAAGCATCTGCCCACTTCTGCAACATAAGCAGGGGATTAGGTGACAGGTTACTTCAGGCTGTGGACAATTGACACCGCCGGAAATGGGCTATTCCATGAACTGATTATTTACCCCAGCTGGGTCCTCAGTGGGTATTTTCCCAAGCCAGGGAAGATGAGCTGACTTGAGGTCACAACAGAGGGAGAGGGCGCCCTCAGAATATGAGAATATGACTCCAAACTCAAACTAGCCCCGGGAAAGGAACTAAAACTCCAGCTCCAAAAGCTGTGAGCCAGTTCAGGGAAAGAAGTCACTGTTGCAGAACAACATCCCAAACTGGCTGGAGGCGTTGCAGAATCCCCAGACTGGGTGTGCACGGCCAATGCACAGAAAGCCAATTGCTGACATTGAGGTGGTCTTTATTGCAAAGCACAGAGCAAGGAGCTGGGCAGCTGCTGTTGAATTCCTGGGCTCCTGGAGGACTTAGAGATGAAGGTTCTCATACATTGGGATTGGGATTCAGAGGTGTGTGATCAGTTTAGGTCCAAGTTTCTGGTTCATCAGTGGCACTCGTGACCTTCAGTTGATTGATCAGGAATTTGTGATGGTCGGATGGGCTCCAAGTGGTCTGGGGGACTTCCCCAACCCAAACCATTCCAGGACAATACTGGCCATTGAGGTTCTTATCCACTGGAGAAGCAAATGACTACTCGAATCTGGTGATTAGAAGCCTCTAAGACCAATTGTATCACCCTTCAGTCAGTGAATTCCTTTTGATAAAAGGCAAGAAAACCTTGTGTTAAGGGAGACAGGAAGCTTGGTTCTGCTTTTACATTTTAGGGGTTTGTTTCAAAAAATGCAACACCATCCTGATCTTTTGCTCCAGGAGCCCTGTCCTTTTGTAGTTTTTTTCCTAAAACCCCATGTTCTTTGCTTGCTTTGGAGGCTCCACCACCCTGATCTTGGTTGTGTCATAGGCTACACTCACCTTCCTACATGAGTGTTTAGAAACCATTGTTCAAATTTAGAACCTGGAGCCTCTGACAGACACCCATGGTCGATGAGATAGCCTGACTTCACTAGAAATCTTACATCTGTCTCCAAAAGCCACTCTCCAGGTCCCTAAGCCTGCCTGTGAGGCACTTGAAACTGCCAGCCACAGCAGAATGCTATTTTTCCCTGTGTGTACAGAGCAAGGAGGCATAATAACGGCACATTCAGAAAATCCATTTGGAAAGACAGCCACCCTTTCTCCGGTGAGGTGCATGCAAATGCAAATTGCTCCCCACTGGGGGTGGAGTGCCTGGAGCTACAGCTGAAACCGAGTCCTGTGATCTGCGGCTGCCTTTCCTCTGCATTCCCTTTCTCCCTGGCTAGCTGGCCCTCCAGCTAAACAAATCCAGGCATCTGTCATTCCCCCAAAAGAGAGCCGGAATGAGGTGGAAAGCTAGAGTGTACTTAGGAAGGTCCCGTTAATAACAACAGCAACAGCAGCAGCAAAGGAATACACTGCTGCTGCCAAAGTTTGAGATTTCACATTCAGACACCCGGATAGATGCCTCGTAGTCTTCACCACACTCCTGTAGCACAGGAGGGCAACAGCCTCTGTTGCTAGGATTTTTCCATCCCAATAATGCCCCAGTGGAAATCTCCACCTTGGAACGCAAAACCAATCATTAATGAGAAAGCTCACAACTGGGAAAGACTCGGGCAGACACCAGACTTTGAGCGCATTTAATCAATAATAGGTAATTTCCATCTAAAGCAACTGTGATTAGATGGGAGCAAAAAATTGTGACCTGCGTCAACTTTGTCTGCTGCTTATCTACCTAGCTAAAAAATCCACTGATGAATTAACAACTTCTCACTTGATTCTGTGCTCTGCCACACTGGGCTCAGATGAGAGCTGGAAGCTTGATGTCTACGTTAATCTGTAGGAAAACAGAATAGTGGTAGTTAAAAATATAACATTTCCTGACAAGTTTTTGAAAGTTGAAAGAATTTATTTTCCCCTTAATGCATTCTATAAACATTTTTGGTAGTGGATATGCTTGTAGTTGCAAACAATTTAGAGGAGCCCATGAGTGATTCTGAGGAAGAACAGGCAACCCCCACAATGGATACAGTGAAGGTCAGGACCTGCCGATGCTCCTTCTGGGAGAGAGTGGGAACATCTTTATTCATTGGGAGGACGTCTGCATATTGTTAATGCAAAAGCACAGGGTTGTTACTGTTCCAATCCCCCGGAAGGGTGTGTGTGGACACTGCGTGGCTAAAGGAATGGCCGCGACACTAACAAAGCTGCCATGTTGTATGTGTATATATATGCCCCCTGCTATTATTATTTGACTTTCACAGCTGCATTTCTGTGAACTGTGGTGGACACTCTGCAGTTTCCCATGTGAGAGCCTGCCAAGAGTTGATTCTAAAAGAATTCAGAGAGCAAGAGCAGGGAGAAGGGGCGGCCTCACTCCTGTTGCGCTGCTAGCTGGGCCTATCTGTCTTGTTCCTGCTGAAACCCTTCACCCTAGGCAGTCAGATGGTGGTTAGTTTGTGGGCTAGATTTGGGGCTTACATGTACTTCGTAGGTTCTCGCTTTTTACCTAAAAAGCATTTCAAAGACAGGCACCAACGCTGCATACAAAGTGATGAAGCATATTTTAGTGTTGGGAAGGAGACACGGTGTGAGGAGTGATTCAAACATCCCATCTTGGACCCTGCGCCATTTCCTGTTTCCCCTTCCCCACAGCTCGCAAAATTCCCACTGTCCTGGTTATCCACCAATCAGATGTAACCTGGCACCTGAGAATCCCACTCCCCAATCTCTGGCCCCTCCCCCTAGTCTCCACCCACCTACCTGTGGCTCAGATAATCTCAGTCATCAGTTTCCGGGACACACAGCCTTACCCTTCTCCTCCCCCCTCTCTCTCTTCCCTTCCCTTCTTACCTGGCTCTTCCCTGTCTTCCTCCATTTTGTCCCTTCCCCCTGCCTGGGCAGCCCCCATTCTGCCACCATGGTAGGAGATGTGTGCCTTCCGGTTTTTTCCCCCTCCACTCCTGCTCCTGTCTCTACCCTGCTGGAATAAAGGACCTACTAAGCACCTTGCTGCATCTGGGATTTTGGCTTGCGGTAAACTAATCGTGAAAAGAGGACTTGGCTGCGGGAATTAGCTGAGCATAACAACGTAAGAACTTTAAGTGCGCTTAAAACCTAACACATAGAAATGGAGCTGGAGAACATGTTCACAGCCAAACTGAGTTTTTTAGAGATTAATCCATTCAAAGAGGGTGGTCGTCTGCCCAAGGGAGAATGGCGGGACCATGTGGCAGAGGTCCAGTCCTTCAGCAGGCTGAGGTTTCTATCATTTGCAGTGGGAATTCTAACAAGTGGATGGGATGGGAGTGGCTTTCTCTGGAGAGCACTCCAAGCTTGCTAGGTCTTGCATTCAGTGGGCAAGGTGGATGGAAGGCAGGGTCGGGCCGGGGACTGGTTTTCTGAACCAACACCAGAGTCCCTGGTGGGAGATTCTCTATTTACCAGCTGAAGCTTGTTTCTCTGTCCCATCAGAGAATTCATAGACAAGCATGGCCACATTCAGGGCTAGAGAGGATCAGAAAGGGAAAGGTTGAGAGAAAGATAGCCGCCTGCAGCCACTGCAGCTCCAGGAAGAGAGAGAGCAAGCACACCTCCCCTTATCTGGCTTCTTCTGAAAAGGGAGTCGTCAGTGACTCTGTCCCAGGTTCCAGGTAAGAGGAATTACTTCCTGGGGACAGGAGTAGCTTGACTGATATGTACTAGGGTTACGTAGTATGAGGGGAAGAGGAGGGGGCTTCCAATTAGATAACCACCTAACACCATTTCACTTCCTGCAGCAATTTGTTTTCCAAGTTCAGCTTCTCCCCATGCCCCACTCAGCAGTACCAGGGGAAACCATCTACTGCCACACTGTGGTGCTGGGATAGCAACCAAGCACCTTGACCTTCAAAGTCCTGAGCTGCTTCAACAGGGACGCTGCCTCTTCAAAGGTGCAGTCCCAACCCGACAGGAGCTCTCCTGGAAGTGCCCATGTCCTGCACACCCCAAGGGCTTCCCTTCCTGTACATCTTACCTTTGAACACATCCGGTGTCCTCATGCCTGTTTATTTTTCAGTACTGTAACATCTGTTAATGAACTTCTTATATAACATTTTCTGCACTAAAATAGCAGTACAGGTGGTGGTGGGGAGGGGAGGCATAGGGATTGAACGTGATGGAGTATCTTTAGGAAACATAGAATGAAGCAACGTTTATAAACGGTTGTTCCTAGCAGAACTCCCAAGAACTCTGCACCTGCTTCTGCACATGGCAGATTTCCAAACAAAAGCATTTCTCCACCACAGTGGAGCACAGAACCTACAAAGCAGAGAGCATTTCAGGTTTCTAACGTTCTAGCTGCTGGACCTCCCCAGAATTTCTGTGTGACCAGACATAAAACACATGGTCTCTTGTCTTGTTCTGCCCAATAGAAAGTAGTTTCAGTAAAATAAAGAAAAAAAAATCTAGGAAATCCACGGTCACACATTTATTCGGGGCCAGCCCCCAACAGACATGGCAAAGTAGAGACTAAAGGCAATTTTTTTCTTTTTTAGAAAAAAAAATAATAATAAGGTGTCAACACTTTGGGGGCTGTTCTGGATTGGTAGATAGAAGATGGATTGCATAGCACTCATATGTTATATTCTGTTAACTTCTCAATTTAAAGATCGATCATGGATACTCCTTACATTAACATGTTACTGCTAACTTGTTAGTGAACATTTGATCCTCCGATCGAATTAGCCGTAGCATTAAACCGTGGTATCCTGTTATTGTGGGCTCTACAAGCCAAGAACATGTTGTCCTGTTTTTTTAATCAAATATACAAAGTTTTTACTTAGTTTAGCGTCAGTGGCAATCTGAAGCACAAACGACTATCATAGAAGAAGCCTACTTGTGAGTTCTTTAGTTAAAAATTCAGAAGCAAGTATAAGAAATTGGCCAGTGAATGTGTGTATTCACCGTGCCCTGTCATTTCCACATACTTATCATTCTCTCCTTCCTGCACTTTTATTCAAGATCATCCTGTCTTGTAGACACAGCTCAGGGGTCACTTTCTCACCATGAAACTCTCTTTAACTGTTTTGATCCAGTAAGTTCTCATCTCTGAACTCAACTGGTGTTGGCTGTTGGCACTCCTAGTTGGGATATGCCATGTGCACCCTGACATTGGTTTGCTTATAAACATGAGTGCTGTGTCTCCAAATGAGCTGGCAGCTCATGGGATGGGCCATACATGTGTTTAACCAACCATGTCATCTGAACATGGTCTGAAAAGCTAAAAAGGAGTTTATGCTGATTTCCAAAGGTGTTCGTGTCAAAAGCAATAACTACTCACCGCATAACAATTGCAGAGAAGGAAGAAATTACATGGAATAGGATTTCCAGGATCTCAGTGGGTTATGAAGTCTAAATAAACACCTGTTTGTTGTAGAATGCGAGCCTTGCTTGTCATACTCCACGAGTGGCAGCTGTTGATGATCATCATGATCGTGGAATCAAAATATCTGGGATTGCATTTGAGACCTCACACGGTGCAGGCTAAAAATGTGCCACTTAGAACAGCATTTAGAAAGCTCCAGCTATGGGAAGTAGATGTGGAGTAGCAACAGGGAAGGGATTCTGATTTGGAATCAGTCAGGACCTGCATCTCTGGAATCCCCACTTCTTCACTGTGTGACCTTGGGTAAGTACTTCACTTTGCCCAGCATCAAGTTTAGGGAAGAACGATAATCATTACTTAATAAAGGGTGATGCACCACATGTAAGACACACAGTACGTGTTTAACAACAGAGCATAATGGTTGCTGTTGCTATTATTTTTAGAGAATGCTTTTACCCAGCTTAGCAAGTTAACAACACCTGTCTGTTTTAGGGACTAAAGTCCAAAACAGAAATCATTCCCATGGGCTTAAGGATCATTCACTATTAGAACAGCCAACATTCATCGAGTATCAGTATTTGCCATTTAATGTAAATTTATCAGCCCAAATAGCTGCCAAATGCCTTGAGTCACTCTCCCAGCAATCATGTGCTAAGGGACCCTATATCCCCTTCAAGCCAATACTGGGATGAAGTCTCATTCTGCATTTGCTTAGCAGAAAGTAGAAAGAATGTGGAGGGACAGGGAGGGCTAGGCAGGGCAACCACAATGCTGAATGGGCCAATTGAGAGGTGCCAGCAGAGACCTCACCTCCTCTGCTGACTGAGCCGATGAAGAAACAATATCTATAAAAATTGAGGTAAACTTGAAGGTTTTTTTTTAAAAAGAAGCAAATCAATCTGGCTTTCTTTTTTTTTTTTTAGAAGTCTCGAAGTTAAATATTTTTCTTAAAGATTTGTTTATTTTTATTGGAAAGGGAGATTAACAGAGGAAATGAGACAAAGAGAGAAAGATCTTGCATCCACTGCTTCACTCTCTAAGTGGCCGCAATGGCCAAAGCTGAGCTGATCTGAAGCCAGAGCCAGGAGCTTCTTCTGGATCTTCCACATGGCTGCAGCGTTCCAAAGCTTTGAGCCATTCTCTGCTGCTTTCCCAGACCACAAGCGGGGAGCTTGAAGGGAAACAGAGCAGCCAGAACACAAATCGGTGCCCATATGGGACCCGGCACATGCAAGGAGAGAACTTCAGCCACTAGGCTACTGCACTAGCTCAATCTGGCTTTCTTATCTAGAATAGTTTATGATTTTGCATTTCTCAAAAAAGCTGTGTAGCCTCTGCCGGTACACCCAGAACAATGAGTCAAGGAGGACTGTGTGGACACATGCTTGGGCTTCTGCATCAGCCCAGCAAAAAACTAGGGGTCTCTGGCATCTGGAAGAAACTGTCTTCTGCATGACAAAAAATAGGAGAGAGCTTGTAAGTAGATTGATGTTTTTAAAAATAAAAGACCTGTTCCAAAGAATCATCTGTTTTTAGAGACTACTCTAAATGATACCCTTTACTTCCATGCAAATAACAAATAAGAGACTTCAGGTAGGCTCTGCCGTAGCCACGCCTGGCCTTGCTTCTCCTAGCCACCGACGTTCGCATCTCTCTGTCCTATACTTGAAAAATGACACAAGTGTGTGTCTCTCAAACAAGCCATACGTGATTCGACTTTTCACTAGTCCACACTGATCTATGCCCTTAGTTCATCCACAGGAGGAAGGTTCAACGGCGGCTGGTCAAAGCCCGTGGGGTCTACCAGAAGCACACCCACATCATTTTCTCCGACATTATCCACCACATCACTGCAGTCCTCCCTGCCCCCCTTCACTCGGCTGCATATTAATTAATCCACATATTAAGAAATTTGGAATCACTGTTCCTACCCACAGCCATTTCCTCCTTTTAACCAGAAGATAATCAAGTTACAGCCTCAAATCAGAGTTAATCGCCTGACATTATTTTGTAATTGATGGGAGTGTTGCAGCTGATGTGAGATGATCAAGTTTTATGATCTATGTCTGCGTGGGTGCTTTATTGACTGAGTTTGGGTATTTGGCTTCTAAAAATGGATTTAATATGGCCAGCTTAGTTGGTCCTCTCTACGCAGGCCATCCTGGGTCAGCACCCAGCCGTTCCAGAGTAGCTCCTAATCCCTTCCATATCCCCTCAATATTAAGGCGGGCGCGAAGCTGTATGCGTGCTTCATCAGAATAATAACAGCAACAATTCCTCATATTTGGATAATGCGTAATATTTTTCAAAGCACTGTTGTTAAATGTCATACTCTCCCAAACCGGCTGCCCTGATAGGAAGCTGAGGAGAATCTCATTTTCCTCATTAAAATAAAGTAAAAAATGTTAATGCCGAGGAAATGGAGCTCTGGTCCCCGGGTTCCACATTCATTAGCAGAAGCCTACTAAAAATTGCTGAGCTCCACGTTGCACCAGGCAGGGGTGGACAGCAGAATCAGTCTTGTTCCCTCTCCTCATCTCCTCTGGAGAGCCCGCAGCTCTTTTCCTCAGCTCTTCCCATCCACACAGGAGTCATCTGTCTGGGGCAGGTGACGAGCAGCCACGGGCTACTGCCTCTCCTCCAGCGGCCCCTGCCAGCTATAATCAGTGTCAGTGGGCGAAGCCCTCACCACTGCCCTCCGAATCCCAAATCCCGCCTTGGGTTTTGCCTGCACTCAATGCAATCAGTCCAGAGATGGTAGATGCTCGAAGCAGGCACAGCCACGGTCATGATTCTTCACCTGCTAAGTGGCTCTGGGACTTCCCTCAGTCCTTAAGCTCAAACAAACCACACTCCTTGCAATCATAGCTTTGTTGAGGCCCCTGCAAAGGAGGCAGAACAGGGTCACCTGGCAAGGGCCAGAGCCCACAGGAGGCTGGAAAGGCTGGCAGAGAGAGCAAGAAACAGTTAGCTTCTGGAAAGGCTCAGGCACACATTGGCTGGTCCTCACATGTGTTCCATTCTAGACCTGTGTGGATGAGATAGGGAGGGGATGGGAGAAAAGGTCAAAGAGAGGGAGAGAGAGAGAGACCTGGGCTCCATTCCAGGAACTGAATGGAGCCTACAGTTGCACAACTTTCTGTCCTTCATCTTACTACACTCCATCATAGTGCCTTTAAGCTATGGTTCTTTAAAAATCTAAGCACCATTTCAAGACAGTGTACCTCTCTGAAACACCTTAGGTCACTGCTTGAATGCCAGGTGTCTTGCTCTCAGCACACACTGGTACACCTGACATGTATCTGACCAATAGAGTAAATGTATAATTGCCACGCGTCATGTTTCTGGGTAGGATGTGTGACAGTCACTAGCACCAGAATCTAAATCCTCTGCTTTTCCAGCACATGGTGGGATACACTTCCCTGCACTAGGCATAGCATGGGGCTTACTTCAGACAACAAAGATAAAACAGAAGTGATGGATGTCCCTCTTACAGCCACTGACCCAAGGCTGCAAGGATGGTGGATACACAGTATGTGTTGAGACAAAGCCTCCAGCAGCCTTGCCTTGGTGACAGCCAAGAGCAGGGCCTCCACCCCACCCATCTGTGCACATTGGCTAGAAACAACCAGGACAATTGAAGGCTTGACACCCTTCCCTATTTCCCACGCCCCATGATGCACAAGACACCATGACAGATTTCTAAAGATGACCACGTGTGTGCTCCAGGCCTTTGTAGAGAGTCCATGCCACTGTTCAAGAAGCAAGTGGTATTCATATCCCATCCAAACTCCAACTCCTTTGAACATACAACTAGGCCCCACCTCAGGCACCAATCCCGGCCCTACCAAAGACCCAAGCCCAACTTCAGTGGGGTCCACAGCCCTTCCTCACCAAGAGTTTTGTCTGTATTCTCATTTGAATGTGTCCTGTCTCTTTCAATGAATCTTGCTCTTCCATCCCATTATTTATGCCTCCATCTTGAACATTTTTCTCCCTTGGAGTTAAGAACTTAGAACCAGCCCAGGTGAGGGAGTTGCACCTGCCACGACACTTACACTGGGAGCTGTGACTTGGTTGTTCAGTGTGCTATCAACTGAGCTAACCTAATACCTGGATGGAGCAGGGGAGTAGGGAGGATGGAACCAGCAGATTCTAAAATCCAGTATCAGGAAGCTCAGCCAAAGGGCTCGAGCCATGCAAGTTTTACCTAACTTCAACTGAAGAGAGGATCGAAAACCAGACAAAGCAGTGGGCAGTCACCACAGCCACTTCTGCCACACATGGAAATAACGCAGAAAATACGTGGCTCATTGTCAAGATAAATTCCACTTCTTGAAAGTCTCTCCGACTTTGCGGAGGGCACACATTATACATTTTCTTCATTACATTTTCAGAAACAAAGGAAGAGAAAAAAGGACCCTGCCAAACAGCATTTATATTTAGCATGCACCATATGCACATGTGCGGGACAGAGTACAAAGACATGTGGCAGTCCCGCCAGATTGAAATCAGCAGGATAGAGAGCAGGAGATACACTGTGTAAGTGTGAGACTCTCAGTAGCATAAATGTAGGCATTTCTGAGAACAGAATGGCTCTTTGTGTCTTGACTTCACAAGATTCTTCAGTCGCCACTTCAGAATATTCTAGGGGAGCATAATCTTTAGATGCAAGGCCACGTGTGAAAGGAGGGCTCAGTGGGCAAATAGTCTTTGAAGTGGAGTGCAGTTACTTAGGGCCCCTGTAGGGTTTTTTTTTTTTTTGCTAATCCACTCCACTAGATCCTCCACTCTGGAGCTCCATTCTGAATGGGGGGGCCTGTCTCAGAGTCAGAGAGTGAGAAAATATTTGGAGGCGAAGATGATATCTGCCGGCATCAAAGCCACACTCAGGACAACTGAGCACTTCATGATGATTAAGGGAGCATGACAATGAAACTCTCAGGCCCTGAAGAGGGAACTGGGTCTAGCAAACTGCAAATGAGATGGGAAAAGCCAGCGTGCGGATACGCAGCTGGCTGCAGGATGGTGTGCTGGCACACCATCCTAAGCCAGTGACTAAGCAGCAAAAAGGGGAGGCCACCGCCCACTTCCAGGCTCCACAGTTAAGAGTTTCACCTGAACCCATTCCCAACTGTGCACAGCCCGGTCCTCTCACCAGCCCCGGTGCCATGGTGACTGTGGAAAATGTGCCCATTTTCCACTCAGCATGTCCATTCCTCCTTCCTTACCTGGCTCAGCCCAGCTCTGCAGAGACGAAGTGGGGAAGCCCACCTGTCAGTATCATTTAACAGACACAACAGCCACATCCTCCCTTCCTACAGCAGTCAGCAGTGACAGGAAAACTTTGGTCCTCCACCTGTCTGTCTTGATTCTCAAATGACAGTTAATCCTCTTTCCTGCTCTTTAAATTTTTCAGAATCATTTACAGGCAACTGATTAGACAAAGCAGATTTGTCCACTGCTACTAACAGTCACACCTCTACTTAAGGTGATCAAGGTGAACGATTTCTTACTAGTCTTGTCAATGGTGCATGTTTTGTGATCAGACATAAATTAACCCCTATTGGAAGTTCTTGTAATTGAATGCCTGTGCTTTCCCCACTCACCCCTCAATTTATATGTTGAAATTGGCCGTGAAGGTGACAGCATTGGTGGGGGGGATGCACTTGGGGGATGATAAGGAGTCCCCCACACCTCGAATGGGATGAGTACCCTTACAAAAAAAGACCAGAGGGAGCTTGTTGACCCCTCCCACCTTGCAAGGACACAGCGAGGACCAGTTGTCTGTGAAGCAGAGCGCTCTCTGGAAACTGGATCTCCTGCTGCCTTGAGCTCATTCTCTTTGTGAGACGTGTCTCTTGGTTATCACTTACCCAGTGTAAGACACTGTGGGAAGGCAGCACAAGTAGATATAAAAATAGTTTTGAAACAAAAGTACCTCCTTTTAAGCTTCTGGGTGACTTCCTTCAAAAGCCTGAAATAAATTAGGGGTCTCCATCCACATCTTCTGACTTGAGAGTTTTCTGGCAAGCTTCCACTACAAAAAGACACTGCAGGTGTCTTCACCGAAGGTCAGAAACGCATACAGGTATATTTGGGCTGGCCCAGTGAGGACCAAGGAAAAAAAGGACTTCCTGAGAGACTATCACGAGGGGGGCTGGGTGGTCTTTCCAAAGAGTCTCATCCCGGAACTCATCTGGACAGGGCCCATCTGCAGACCGCATCCAGCAGGCAGAAGAAGGCCTCCAAGCACAAGGAACCATGATATTCCAATACCTGCATGAGCTACCAACAACTACAAATGACCCCCAGCTCTAGGGAAAAATAATAGCCTTGACAAGTGCCTTGTTCACTTCCTGAAGCACAGAGGGTGTGCCCAGACTCCTGACTCAGAGGTATCTTATGATAATGAACCAAGATTGCTTTAAGGTACTCTATTAGGTCACTTTAACCTAATAATTAGTAAGAAATATAGTTCCAGGGCCCAGCACGACAGTCAAGTGGCTAAATCATCTTACATGTGCTGGGACCCCATATGGGCTCTGGTTCATGTCCCAGCTGCTCCACTTCCCATCTGGCTCCCTACTTGTGGCCTAGGAAGGCAGTAGAGGACAGCCCGAAGTCTTGGAGCCCTGCACCTGCGTGAGAGACCCCAAAGTAGCTCCTGGCTATAATGGTCTTTCCACTAGGAGGAAACAAAGGTACGGACACAGAACTTGGCTGGCACATTTTTGAACTTGCTGCGGCATGGGGTGGTGGTACTCCATACGTGGTACTCTGCTGACATCATAGGACCTCAAATCCTTGCAGATCCTTTGGCCTTCTTATTCCCTTTCTCCATCGATTCCTCTTTCTTGGTTTACTCAGCTGTTCTAGTGGCACAGCGTTCTCAATTGTTTCGTTTAGAAACTATATGTGGGAATTGTACTTCTGAGATCCTAGGTATCTGAGAAACATATATTGTATATTTCTAGTTTAAAGTTGAGCTTAATATAAAATTCTAGATAGAAATAACTTTGAAGGCATTATCTCAATAGGATCGCTATTAAGATTTCAGGGAGAAAAAAATCCAGTTCGTTATACTTCATACATCCTCTGATGTTTTCCTCTTATTTGGAAATTAAGAGTCTCTCTTTGTTCTCTATGTTCTGAATTTCTCAGGGACCAGTCTTGGGGAAGATCTATTTCCAGCCGTTGTATGGGACTACCCTGTGTTAACCAGTTCTCCCCTTCCCTCCATCCCCTGCCCACCCACCCCATTCTTTCTTCCATAAACTCCTATTAACTGGATGTTGGACACGTCACCTGAGTGTGTCAACATTGCTTCAGATCTGAAAGGGTCTACATAACACACCCTACAATAGGCAAAACAGAACAAAGAGTCTGAGGATTCTAGTTCAGATCATTGCCACCTTGTACAGCTAATCAGAAAAAATGCCACCTTCTGGTTTTGATCACATTTTTTTCAAGAAACTGGAATTCTTTCTCCTGATGATTTCCTGGTTGTAGCTACTTCCCCCCACTTCTCCCAGCCCCCATTCGTAGCTGCTTCTAAGTCCACTTTCCTTTCTTCACAAACCAATGGATTGCAAGGAAAGTAAAATCTTGCAATTATTTTTTGTGTCCCTGCCTCGTTTCCTACAACATATTATCTAAGTCACTGCTTTATTCATTTGATCATGAATTTTTAGAGGCTTTGGGAAGAAGCTGTTACATTCGTTGACTCTGAGTTGCAAGCAGAAACCTAACTTGCACAAGCCTGGGCCAACAAAACAAAATAAAACAACAGGAGGATACAATCAAGCCACCACACGTGCAGATCCTCCTGGGCTTCAGAAACACCTAGACTACTGGCTGGACATCATTTACATCAAGTTGCCACACCCTGTTTCTGTTATTCTCTAGTGTCTTCATTTTCCTCTTAAAGTCACATTAATATGTCCAAAAATGTGGTTCCCAATAACTCCAAAGGTATACAGCTTTAATCAGGTAATGGACTGACTCATTTGGGGAACTGACTCAAATGCCCAAATCCTGGAGAACCACTGACTCCCCAAGTTCAACATTAGCACCCACCCTGGGGTCGACCAACCCTTGACGGGCAGTCTGGCATACAGCACAGTGTCTTAGGACATCTTGGGAGGGGAAGGTTGCAGCTCACGAACCATGGGTGCTAACACCTAACAGGCAAACCCACACGTTCCTAAAACCAATCTTCTCAGGATGCAGGATACAGATATTGAGGTGACGTTTAACAGCTAGGCCCTGATGTGCTCTAAGATGCTGGTAAGAAGCAGATCATAGAAAACAGACAACTCCTAGCAGATGCCTGCTTGAATCACTCATGTTTGTTTTCCCAATTCATCATGCCTGCTCAGCAAGTGTCAGTAAAAACTTCTAATAGTAAATACTCTTGGTAAAGAATGGAAGTAAATATACACATTTGCCTTAATAGACTTGATGAGTAATTAACTCACTCCACTCAACAATTACTGAGTTTCTGTTTCGGTGGCTGTGCAGACTGACTCCAAAAGGCTTGGCTAGACAAGAACGCCCATTCCAAACGGGAATGTTGAGCTCCTTGAATACATTATAATTTCATGCTAGACAAAGGAGACTTTCAAAAACTTTAAGGCCGATGTTAATGAAAGCAAAGGGAATACGATTTTATGTCAAGCTTCTTTTAGTCATCGTAATGGGAAAGATTCTTTGGTCTTTCTGAATTCTTTCTGGCTTCCCTCAAGTCATTTACTATTTCACTTACCTTGGCTTTGTTCTTGATTCTTCTTTTTGCTACTGCTTTCTCTCCTTAGTGCCAGCCCCCTTCAAACTTTTCCTTGAGATGGTTATCTAAGAGAAAAGCAGAATTTCTTTTAAAGACAGCAAACTCTTGCAGTTGCGAAAAGTACTTTACACTATTTTTGTATAATTACTTTCGCTTTCTGTAGTACAGCAGCTGAGAAAAATTGCTCTAATTGTGTAATTTTCTGCAACTACTCTGGGACAAAAATCTGGGTAATTGGATTTTTTTAACTAACAAGTTGTCACAATTGGATAGTTCTTAAACTATTTGTGCTTATGCTTCAGAAATTCTCAGTGCATGTACAGTATATTTTAAATGTTTTGCATCAGCTTGTGGTCTCCAATTTGATTTATTTTAACTTCAAATTTTAAAATAGATTGACAACCCTGATTATACATTGTCTTCACTCAATGGACCTTTGCTAAGTTTCCCAGTGCGTTCATCCCCACCCCACACTCGGCTGTTGCCATGGGAGCCAAAATCCTGGCATGTGTAACTCCCTCTCCCGAGTGGCTCTCTTCCCAGAGTGCTTTGCTGTTACTATGGAAATGACTGCCCATTAATCTTGCTGTCCTTTTACTACCAAAGCACCTTTAACTGTCTCAAGCAATCAAGCGATGTTACCTACAGCAGGGAAAGGAGGAGCAGGAATGCTTCCCATCCTCCAACAGCAGCACTGATTTTAATCAAGATTTAATCAAGCAGCAGGAGGAACTGAGGCTACTCTAACTGCTCCCTCTCAAAAACACAGAAAGCGGAATCCTCCTGGGCACACGGGGACCTGCCCTTGCTTGCGACCTCTACAAAAGCCTGGTCTGCATGGTAAAGCCACATGTGTGTTTCATATACGCTATAGAAAAGCACAAGGGGAACCAGGAAGCCAGGGACCACTCATAGGGACAGGGAGAAAAAGGCCAAATGCTTTCCACAAACTGTCTGATGAGAGTGTATTTTGGAAATAGTCACAAAAAACACAATAATTAGACTGCTGGTTTGAACAAACCCTGTCATCCTATTCAAACGAAGGGGACAGTAAACAGAAGTTGAGAAAATTAGCCAATGAGTTAGAGATACTTTCATCATCTTTATCTCTCTTATTATCAGCTAGGCAACCATCACATTTTAGATTTGATTGTATGATCACTGATACCAAAAGAAAATAGGGTTTGTTGGTAATTCTGGAAGGATTTTGCAGGGCATCGGTGGGGGGGTAGTGCGGGGGGAGTATTTGGAGTCATAAATCTGGACCTGGTCACTTTGGATCTCTAAGAGAATAACTGGCAAGTTCAGACTGGTTATAGCCAGTGTTGAGCACCACGTAGCTGTTTTAGGAAGTAGGGACTTGTAAGCAGCGTAAATACAAAGGGAAAACCTAGTAGACGCCTGCAACATGAAGAACGAAAGGGTCGTTCTCCCTCTCCAACATGCAGGAAGGAACTTTTCAGGTTGTCTCCGTGCCTAGGGTCTGACAGTAGCCCTGGCACTCCTGGGTCTGGAGCTGCGTCACTCCAGGGTCCATCATCTCACGGCCTGCCCCTCTGGAGCACACCCATACCACCTTCCCTCTGCACTCCACATTTCCCTCTACGTCAGGGATACCAGTCACGTTGGTCAGCAGCCATCTTCCACCTCACATTCTCCGGCAAGAACTCAGTAAATACTTTGCAAGAACCCTGATTCCAAGTCAGATCACACGCCATTGTACTCATGGCTGTGACTTCAATCTATCTTTTTAGGGACACAATTCTCCTGTGAACACCTTCTCTCAGACAGTACACAGAAAAATAAACAGCAAAATGAGTGAGTCATTATAAAAGCCAGGTATTAAATTTCTTCATTATTTGCTGCTCTCTGAACTCCTTCAGTGCAAGTTAATGGAGTTGTATTTATTAAAGCTCAGTTTGTTCTCATACCCAGGTGCGTGCAAATGAGATAAAAATGATATTTAAGGTAATAGTAGCTAATATTTGCTGAATGAGCCAGGTGGTATTCTAAATGCCTTACACACACTAATTCATTTATTTCTTGTGATCATTCCATGAGGAATGTACCTGTCATTGTCCCAGTTTACACAAGAAGAAACGAGGCACTGAGAGATTAAAGAGTTGGTACGAAGTGGGTCAGCCCACAGAAATCCCACAGTAACATCTGCATAAGCCGAGCTGTATTTTCTACTCAACATGACCACATTGAGACCTGCAGCTGCCTGATGTGCAGAATACTCTCCAGCCACCTGATCCCCTAAAGTGACTCTGGAAGGAATGACCTACACAATCTCTTCTGTCTCTACAGCAGCTAAGCTCCCTCTCCCGGATAATAAAGAACATGTGTGTGCCTGCCTGGACCAGGGCTCTGTGAGACAACATGAAGGACGTCGTGACTTGCACTAGTTAAGCCTCAAATGCCATAGTATCTGCACATGTATTATTCTTATAACTTATAGAATGGATCTATTTCACAGCATTATGATATTTTAGATATGGAAGTATGAATTGCTTCCCCAATAGAAAAAAAAAGGAATTCTAAGTTACCAGTGTAGGAAAAAAAATATTGTAGATTATTGTTTAACAAGATTTAGAAAAGCCAGAGTGATTTAGAGAAATTAAGATATCAGTAGAGACAGAATTTATTCCCTTGAGAGTTTCTGGATGAATCAGAAGAGCAGCCTGATTTGACTTGTTTGTCCATCCATGTGTTTAATTAGTTCCACCAGGCAACAACAAACAAATTCTTTGTCATATATGTTCATCAGATCTCCAGTGTCCTGGGATGACTTTATGTAAAACAGCCGTCCTCAGAAAAATGAAGTCACAGACACGCACGCCATCACTGCAGCCTGTGTGTGAGGGACAGCAACCCATTGTGTCACATAAACTTTTTTGCATAAAATAAACAGCTTAATTCAGCATGGGCATTCAATAGTTATGGAACAATAAACAAACTGGTAAATTAAACTGAAAGCAACCAAATAATAATAAAATTCAGAGTGATCAGACAGGGAGTCATGACAAATGCGAGGCCCAAACACACTTGGCTCTTTGGGGGCTGGGGGGCACTAGTAACAAGGGTTGGTTTGAGTTCAACCAAAACTTCACCCACTTCTTCCCCGGCACCTTGCAGTTTATAGCAGCAGTAAATCAAATCTACACCTGCTCCTCTACAGATATGCTACTGCAGAGTCAGGTGGAGAAACGTTATCTCTAGTTAGCAACAAAAGGAAGTGGGACTCTCTGAGTGGACCATGAAAATAAAGACTGTGACTGTAATTTTGCATAATCTGAGAAATTTTAAAAATTGCAAATTGAAGATAATTCAAGACCACCTCTTTCACACCATATCTAAGCAAATGAAAAGTCCAGATTCAGTTTCATTTTAAAGCAAGTGATATCTGAATTTCCTTTCAACCATAACATGATAGGCTTATCAAATTAAAAGAAAATTACCCTCCACATAAAATCCTTCTATCTGCCCAGTGTGGATAGGAAGAGCCACCACAGAGCATTCCCAGGTTGGAAACCTTTTACAGATCCCTTCTCCCTCCTCCCTGTCTCCTTCATCCCCCATGTGAACAGCGATGCTTCTCGGATCAAACCCCTAACTGAGCTCAGTCACCCAACCCTAATCTCACGCTTCACTCAACTCCTTTTCTGAGATATGCATCCCTTATGTTACGTTAAGTATCAAAGAATAAATTACAAGCATATCACATTTTAAAATAATAAGAGAAGCAAGCATTTAGTGGAACTGTGAAGACACCACTTGGGACACCCACGTGCCTGGGTTCAAATGGTGGCTCCAGTTTTCAATTCCTGCACCCTGCTAATACGTACCCTAGGAAGTAACAGCTGATTAAACCAAATACTTGGGCCCCTGCCACCTGTGTGGGAGACCTGGATAGAGTTCCTGGCTCCTGGCTTCCACCTGACCCAGTTCCCTGGCCATGGCTGCTATTTGGAGAGTGAGCTTACAGAATAGATATCTCTCTCTCATGTTTTTAGAAGTGATGGCAGATTCAGAATGAAGAAACAGAAGGAATAAAATATGAAGGAAAATTTTCCAACTACCAAAAAAAAAAACACACCTTCACAAATTCCTCATGTAAAGCAGGATTTCTTAGATAATGTCGACCTTCAAAGGATTTTAAATTATGCTTATTATGCATATGTATATCAGTTAGAATTAAATGCAACATTACAAAAAGAGAAGCCCATTACAGTGATTTAAATCAGTGTCACTGCACAAAGAAAACCACAGGCAAGCAATCCAAGACTTCAAAGATGGCCCAATGAGATAACCAGTGACCCCACCACTGACCCCAACAGAGCACCCTGACATTCCTGCTGGGAGATGATCTTAGTGTCACACATCTCTGATTCCAGGCAGTGTTGTCATGGACAATCCTATGAGCTTGTTTCAGCGCTCATCTCAGAAACAGCCTAGGTGGCTGTTCTCTTCCTGCCCTGGGCTTTCTCTGGCGTTGAGCGGGGCGTCTTTCTTGGAGCATGCACTTACTGTCTGGATTCTCATGGGAGGAATGACTCCAGGAGCAAACCTCAGTCCGGGAGAGACAGGTGCAGGCGAGCAAGTAACCCAACCTCCTGCCTCACAGGCGGGTGACACTGGGAAGAATTCTGTATGTTTCTCACCAGTCCAGTTGGAATTCAATCACATTTGTTATCAAATAGCCCCAACCCCCAATAAATGCTCCCTGCTAGTGGCCTTCCCCTTCTGTCTCACTCTATGAGTTTGCTCACATGTGTTTCTGGGATCCCCTCCCATGTAAACTCTAAACTCAGAGGCTTTCTCGGGATCTGCTCTTGAGGAAACACAAAATATACTGGTCCCGGGAGCTACTTCAGACAACTCTTTGGAAAACTCTTGGACTGGACTGAGCACAGGCTGTAGCTGCGGGACCCTGTGCTGCTGGTTGCTTGGAAATAGGCTGCAGCACAGCGTGACCTCCCAGCCATGTGCACGTTTACCTGTTGCACACTGGAGTAAGGTCCAGGTGGAAGGTCAAGCATGTGGTGATGCACAAGTCCTTACATGTGGATGGTGAGGACAATGGTAAGGATGGTGGGGTTGACTACCTGTCTAGGAAATCTTAAGATAATGACTGTTTTTTTGGAAACTCAACACCCATTTATAAGATCCAGTAAAAGCCAGAAAGTCTCCAAGGATGCATGTCAGGCATGTAACCTGGAGCCAGGGAATCAGGAGAGAGAGAGGCTCCTAAGATTGTGGCAGGGGTCAGCATTGCGGTACACAAGGCTAACCTTCCACCCTATGATGCCAGCATCCCATACGTGTGCCAGTTTATATCCCAGATTCTCCACTTCAGATCCAGTTCTCTGCTTATCCCCTGGGAAACCAGAGGAAGATTGCCCCAGACCTTGGGATTTTGCATTCACAGGGGGAAACCCAGAAGAAGCTCCTGGCTCCTGGCTTCAGATTGGTTCAGCTCCGGCTGTTGTGGCTACTTGGGGAGTGAACCAGCAAATGGAAGATCTTTCTCTCTATAAATCTGTCTTTCCAATACAAATAAATAAATCTTTAAAAAAAAAAAAAAGCTATATTGTAGCACAGTGAGTTAAGCCACAGCTTGCAACACCTGCATCTTATACTGAAATGCCTGAGTTCAAAGTTCTGGCTCTGCTTCAACTCCAGCTTCCAGTTAATAAGCACTCTAGGAAGAGCAGCTGAGAGCTGCAGCAGCTGGGTCCCTGCTGCTCATACGTGAATTCTGAATCACAGCTTAGCTCCAACCCCAGCCACTGCGGGCATCCAAGGAGCCAATCAGAAGATGGAGCTCTCTCTCTCTCTCTTTCAAATACACTAAATATATAGAACTCGGGGGAAGAGGTTACAGACACTGGAAGAGGTTACAGACATAAGCTGCAGATTTTAACATTTCACTGACTTGGTTCCTCATAGCCTCATGCAGCCTACAAATAAATGGAGAGACCAGAATTGCCTTTTCAGAACCTGAGGATAGGCTAGACATAGGAGGAGTCTTGGAGAGATTCCTAGACAATACAAATCATGGTTAAGAAACCACCTGCAACCACCTGCAACAACAGTGCATTTAAGTACTACTTTGAATCCTGGCTGCTCCACCTTCCATCCAACTCCCTGTTACCACACCCTAGGAAAACAACAGGACTGACCCAAATGCTAGGGAACCTATCACCCACATGTGAGACCCAGACGGAGTCCCTGGTTCCCAGCTTTGGCCTGGCCCAATCTCAGCCACTGCAGCCATGCGGAGATGAAAAATCTGTCTCTCCATCATTCTGCCTTTTCAATAAATAACAAATAAATCATTAAAGATTTGTGTATGTGGGAGGGGTCCCAAAGACGGCAGTGCCTAACTCCTACAAACATCCTAGGAGGGCCCTGCTGAGGAGACCCGGCAGGCCAGTGCTGATGGTAACTGGTGAGGATAATGGCATTTGGGAGTGGCAGGGGTCAGGTGGCAGCTAACAATCACCAGAGACAAGGTCTTGTATTGCACAGTCATAGTAGCACAACTGGAGTAGACCAGGGCACTTTGACCCACAGGAACCTAGGGCAACGGCTGAGAGATGATGTGTTCCTGGAGGCAAAATAAACAGGCAACTGGTGCAAACAGTACTGACCTATAAAGCCAAAAAAGAGACACAACCAGGCAAAGTTCTTGTCAGCTACCACAATGCAGAATCAGAGTTCCAGGTGCCCGTTATGAATCATTCCTGAGATGCAGAACCCATGCACCGATGATTAGGGGAGGTCCCATTGAAGAGAGGCCTTGAAAAACCATGACCAGTGTACACAGTCAACACCACAGAGTCCCTTCCCCAGGGGAAACGACTTGTGCACCCTGGGAAAGATAAGTACCCATCAGTGTACCTTGGGGAATGAACAACACAGGGGCTGGGCTAGCACTGACAGTAGGGGAGTGTTGTAGGGGAGACTCCCAGCCTCAGACGGTAAAAGAAGTCCTGGTCCCATGGATCAGTGTGTCCATCCTACACCTGCTCTCCTCAGAGTACACAGTAGTAAAAATATACTTAGTCTCCAGCAGAACCCAACATGGTTCTATGGTGTGTGGAACAGGTACCATCATGGCAGGCAGGGCCAAAAGATGTGTGGAACAGCTGCTGTTACAGTAGGGAAGGCCAGGAAGTCCCTGCAATTGACCCCCTCACCAAGATAGAAATTTAGAAGCACCACACTTTTTAGGTATTAGCTCTCTCCAGATATTCAGAGAGTTCCCCTCTGGAACAATCATGGAGATTTGCCCTTAACTTTGTGAATCCTCCTGACTTTCCCATCAGCATACTAAGACCTTTAGGATTCCTTACTCACATCCCCCACATCACCTTGGATAAAAGGACACTTCTTGCATCAAAGGATGTGTGTCAGTGGGGAGGAGGGTGCACACCCACAGATCCACTAGGAAGCATGAGTGTAAAGAATTAGAAGGGTTCAAAGGCCATTAGGAAATGGCTCCTAGAGGAACAAGGAGTCAGGTGTTGGCAAACCACTGATTAGGCAAGACATTGCCCCCAAAGAAGTACAAAGTGTAATAGTTAGGGAACACAGCCCAGAGGTGACTGTAAGAAACTAGGCTCTGGCATCAGACCAACTAGAACACAACACAAAGAAACATGTTCTCAACTTCACAGTTCCCAAGTAATCAGCTTGATAACATTTGTTAACTGATCAGGAGCTATGGCTGCCTCCAGAGAGACACAGAGGAAAACAAACGAGGCTTGTGACGTGTGCACATCACACAGAAAGATCCACCAATCGACATGTGCTCTCCACAAGCCCTGGGAACCCAGTCCTTGACGGTGCCCCCTTAGCACCCCATCATGGGTAGCTGGAGTCTTGCTTCTCAATTCTCTGAAATTCTCTATGAAATCAATCTCTCAATAAAATCTGTGTTTTTGCTCACCCTCGCTGTCCACCACTCATGGCTATGGGACAGTCCTGCCCGAATTCCTGTAACTGGAAGGACCTGTTACAGATGCAAGTAAATAAGCCACGGAGCAGCCCAGGATGGGCAGGGTTGGGGAAGGGTGGTTCCTTCAGATGCATTGAACAGGTAGTGCTGCATCCCCAACAGCTAAAACAGAGAGCTGCTTCTCCCCATTCCTCACTGTAAGGCACTATCTGTGCCTTCCATTCCTGCAACTTAGACTCTGCTGGGTTAGATGCCCTGGGAATGGGAAGGCACAGGACCGGGGGTGGGATTGGGGACAGGTGGAGGGAAGGCTCCAAGAGGGTACTACATCTCCACCAAGTGGTATAGTAAGGACCCTGCTGAGCCCGAAGCCACACCCGACACTTGGACATTCTGAGTTCTTTATCCCGGACAACCAGCAACCAAAGAAAGAATTTACTATACTGATAGGAAAAAACTTTTCTCGATTAGCATTAAACCTTAGGCTTTCTGCCACCTGTCAGAAGCAGGGAGGCACGTGCCTGGAGTTCAGGAGGTCCACTGAATTGTCTCTCGGTGCTCTTATTGCCGACTTCATAGTAAATGGGAAATTGCAGCAATGGCGGCCTGCAAGGGTTGACAATCAGAGTCAAGGGGCCATGGCCATGGGGAGAGGAGAAAGATGAAGCAAAGAGGAGGAGAAAAACAAGGGGGCGGCAATGATCAGTTCCACCGGCTTGCAGCTATGCACACCAGCTGCTTCTGCTGATCTTCTGATGTTGTTTTAATGGGACTATGGCTGGCCATGGCCTCTAAGACATGGTGGTAGAGGGGGCTGAATCTGGGATTCTGGAAGAGCTGAACAGGAAAAGAGCAGTCAGGGCATGCAACATTTGTCTCAGGCAGTGCATCGGAAAGCTAGCAACCCACAGAACATTCTTGCCGAATGCTCTGTTTTATTTGTAGGATACATCATCTTTGCTTTCTTGGTTTAGAAAGATGGATCTCTAACGATCCAACGCTCTATTACATTTCTTCGAGATAAGCACTTTTGTTCTTATCATCCACATTTTTTAAAAAGGAGAAGAAAGGAGAGAGAAAAGCGAGGAATTTTGAAGGTACAAAATTCACTGGCAGAATCATAATCCAGCTGTGGGTACTCAGCAAACCTGCCCAAGCGCCTTAATGGAGACACCCTCTGGAGAACACTGGTGTCCACATCTTGAACACAAGCTCTCCCTGGGCAAGGAGGGTATTAGCATTTAGAGCCTAGTGTTTTCTCTGAATGTGTTGCTGTACTTTTACTCATTACAGGGATTACTCTAAAGTGATGGGGTCACTTAACTGAAAAGCCAACCTCACCCCAGTGAATTCTAACATTTGAAGAGATCAGCGTGACCTTCAAGGAGTGCAGAGATGGCTGTCTTTCACCGAAGGCTTCTGTGTCTCAGAATAATTTAGCTTGTAAATACGAGTTGGCTGCTGTGGGTAGACTCCAAAGGATGTGCATTTGTCAAGTGCAGCACTAGACTCTCTTCCGAAACGGAGCAGGGAAGAAAAAGAATAGTTCCGTCTCCCTTTTTATTTTCAAAATCTTGGAGGGGATGACTTTAACAACGCCGTAGCACTGTACTTTATGCCTGTCCCCAGTGTTTGCATTTCTCTGACTTAGCGTTCTTGGTAACTGTGAAGTGCCCTCAGATCATTATTACTTCTTTATTTGGTTCACTGACCTCAAACTATACGACAGGTGTCCATAAATACACGAATCTCTCTGTGTCATTCTTTTTCACTCTGACTTCCTCCTGGAGATTAACTCCCTACCTTTTCCCAACAACTTGCTTACACTAAATTCCACAGTGATACGATATATCACATCTTCCCCATGGCTTAGGATTCATGTGTTCACATCTATCATTTAAGGGCAATCAGGATTCTTGCATTACAAAATGACTAAATAGTGTGTCAGGAAAGAAGTTAAGTGACAAATTTTTCTCTCGATATGCAAAGTGAGGAATGTTGAAAAGACCGCAGTTCCTGAAAAGTCACGGTTCTGCCACGTTCACATATCAATAATAATCAGGTCACTGGAATTTGCTATAAACTCGGGAATACAGTTTTCTTTTATAAAGATTTGTTTTATTTATTTGAAAGTTATATACACATATATATATAGATAGATAGAGAGAGAGAGAGAGGGAGAGAGAAAGAGAGACAGAGAGAGAGAAACTTTTATCCACACTGTGCGAGTGGCCACAGTGTTCCTGGGCTGGATTTAGCCAAAACCAGTAACCTGAAACTCCTTCCAAGATGTGGGTAGCAGCGACTGAAGTACTTGGACTATCTTTCACTGCTTTCCCAGGTGTATTATCAGAAAACTTGGTGGGAAATGGAGCAGTCTAGAGTACAACTATAAGCAGATGGCAGCTTGGCTCACTGTGCCACAATGCCACCCTCCTCCCTGAGCAATATTTTTAAAACCATGCCAATATCACCTATTATTTGGTCTGGTTTCATCTTATCAAGCCAACAGCCATCAGGATGATGGGGATGAAAAAATAAAGAAACGGACATTTTAGACTTTACCGAAAGTCCACTGGGTTACCAGGTATGGGAGCAAGCATACTGGTACAAGCAACTGGAATCAGCTGTCGCCTTAGCCTAGGCCACCGTTGCCTAGAGGTTATCACTAGCTTCCTAAGTCCTGCCCACTTCCATTCTCAGCAAGTGACATTTTCCACACGACAGCTGCAGTGACTTTAAGAAGTCTTCTAGATCACATCACTCTCCCTGTTTAAAATGCCCTGGAGGACAATGTTCACAATATTCACAACTCAAGATAAACGCCTTCCTTTGACTTTCAGCTGTAATACCTGCAGCCTTTGGAACCCCATTATCAACCATGCGGGCATTCCTTGGACTTGTGGAGCCTTTCCTTACCTGAGGGCTGTGGCATGAATGCCTTCCCCACCCTGACCTTCAGCTGCAATGGTCAGGAAGAAAAAATAAAATAGAGAAGCCTAGGGGCTAGCGCGGTGGCTCAACAGCTCAATCCTTCACTCTTGGCGCTGGCATCCCACATGGGTGCCAGTTTGTCTCCCAGCTGCTCTACTTCCAAACTAACTCTCTGTTTATGGGCCTGGGAAAGCAGTGGAGGATGGCTAAAAGCCTTGGGACCCTGCACCCACTTGGGAGACGTGGAAGAAGCTCCTGGCTCCCAGCTTCGGATCAGTTCAGCTCAGGCCGGTTGCAACCATTTGGGGAGTGAACCAGCGGATGGAAGACCTTCTCTATTTTTCTTACTTTCTATAAATCTGCCTTTCCAATAAAAATAAATAATTTTTTAAGAAGAGGAAGAAATTCAAAAGGCTGGCTCTCAGCTTGTAACCATTTGGGCCCAGGTTTGAAGGAGCAACCAGCCTCCAGGTTGTCACTGATGACTCCTTCATTCTTTCGTGCAGCATCACTGTCTACTGGTGCTAAGCGTTGTCTACTGGCCCACAGGATGCGAGACGGCAGGGCGTGGCTCTTCACTGAACTCCCAGCCATGGGGAAGGCAGACACGGAAGCAGTGCCACTCCAGTGCCCGTGTGGTACTTGAACATTCTGGAATGAGTGGAGCAAGAGAAGCTCGCATTCCCAGCGAGGCCTGGCCACCGGGCTTCCAGGCAAGCTCTGCAGAACGCACTGTCAGAGACATTGCTTTGTGCTGCATGGGCAGGGTCTGCTTCGCATCTGGAACACTTCCTGCTGCTGGGCTACAAGCTGGCTTCTTCTTTTTTTTTTTTTTTTTTTTAAGATTTATTTATTTTTATTGGAAAGGCAGATTTACAGGGAGGAAGCACAGAGATAAAGATCTTCCATCTGCTGATTCATTCCCCAAATGGCTGCAATGTTCAGGCCTGGGTCAGGCTTTTTCCTGAATCTCCCACATGGGTGCAGGGTCCCAAGGCTTTGGCCCGTCCTCTACTGCTTTCCCAGGCCACAGGCAGAGAACTGGATGGGAAGACGAGCAGCCTGGACACAAACTGGCACCCATATGGGATCCTGGCACATGCAAGGTGAGGATTTAGCCACTAGGCCATCATGCTAGGCCCCAGGCTGACTTCTGCTTTTCTTTTTTTTTTTTTTTAAGAAGAGGGATGTTCATAACATTTTGGTCTTACATACATTTGTATTGCAGAAGGAGCATCCATACACGTGACAAGGGTGACATTAACCAAAGAACGGAATACTCTGGACACACCCAAGACAGGCCCCTGAACCAGGAGGCCAGGGAAGCCCACCTGAGGTGGGTAGATGTCAGCCAGGTTTTTGAGTAATTGTCAGTGTGACAGGTTGTATGCAAAGAGAACAGGAACAAAGTCGGCCTCAAGAAAATATTCACAGTCCCGTGACCCGCTTCCACATTGGTCTGTATTCTGAACAAAAATACAGGTCGAACTTTTAAACTTCCAGAAAGTTCATTTAGTATCTAATAAATGTTAATTTCTTTGTTTCCTTAATTGGCAACATAATCAAATGCTTTACACTCTCACTAGAGCAGAACCTTGAAACATGGTAAGGCTGAAATTACAAAATAAAACCTGAAGTTTTTCTCAACACAAAACTTAAGTGTATGAGAAAATGTACTGATTAATCAGCTCTATTGGCCAGACAGCTGTTTGTCTGCACTTCAAAACATCATGGATACCACACATTTTTGTTAGTTAAACAAAAATAATAGTTCTTAGGAAAATAAAAACAATCATATTAGAGGCAAACAATTGAGCGTAAAAATATTGCAACTTGAATACTGTGCAACCCGATCCCAAGGACTGCTATCATTTCTGTGGCTTTCATTTAATCTGTGGAATATTCTAGAAGAAAATAACTCTTATCCCTTTCCAGAAATAAGACTGTGTTACAATGAAAGTTTCACTCATTAAAACAGCTGGCTTCCAGGCACAGAGAATAAACCTAATCCTTTGTAACTCAGGAATGGACTCAGGCTGGGCCAGGATTCCTGGCTGAACCCACTTTCCTACCCTAATCTCTTCACCCGGAACCCTCCATCCATAACGTTCGCTACTGTCTCTCCATCCTCACAGCCTACAGTTCCCATTATACTCTCGGAGAAGCCTGATGCCAGGTCTAAGCTAAGCCTAAGCCAGGAACTTCATCCTACTCTCTCACTCAGGGAGCATTTGAGTTATCACTGCTGCTTCGCCAGGCACCATAGCAGGAAGGTAGATCAGAAGTGGAGAAGCCAAGACTCAGACAAGCCTGGGATATGGGATGCCAGCACCATAAGCAGGGTCTTAACACACAGCTCTGTGGGGTCAGTTCCCCCATATCCCTTCAACCCTGAAAGGATGCAGCTTGAAAATCATATCTCAGCTTGTCCCTAATGACCTCAGCCCATGACGACTCTTACCTCCTCGGAATTCTGGAGGTTCTAATTGCTTATGACAAGGGTTTGGATCAATGTTATGTGTAATCCACATCTCTTGTCTTCTGTAAGACTGTAGAGGCCTTGAATGCAGGACCCAGGGACCTATTCCCTTTCCATTTACAATACTTGGCACATCCTAATTTCTGAATAAGCACTCCTTGAT
Source organism: Ochotona curzoniae (assembly GCF_017591425.1). Classification (NCBI taxonomy): domain Eukaryota; kingdom Metazoa; phylum Chordata; class Mammalia; order Lagomorpha; family Ochotonidae; genus Ochotona; species Ochotona curzoniae. The sequence goes on from NW_024466758.1 coordinate 199,739, forward strand.
CTAAACTGAACACAAGCATTTGGCATCGTACCTTTGGCGCTGTTTGAGATGCTCCCATTCAGGTGTTCTCCTGATTCTAGCTTCCTGCTAATGCCACCCTGCCAAGCAGCAGGTGAATCCTCCCATACTCAGGTCCCTGCCACCCCAGCAGGGGACCTGGTCTGACGTCTCAGATCCTGACTTCAGCCTAGCCCATCTCCAGCTGCAGGTGTTCCAAGAGTAAACCAGCAGATGGGAGATCTTTGTATTTGTGTTTCTCTACATTACTTTCGAATCAGTACAAGAAAATTTTAAATTGAACATTTATCTGCTGTGACTCCTGACTTTGGTTCATGATAAAAGCTTTAATGCTAGGGCTGGATCTCCCTTTAAGTCTGGCAATGCCCCACCAAACTGGAATAATTCAATGGACGTCCCCCAAATGCTGGGTCATGAATTTACAATGAGGATTCAATCTGCAAGCAAGCATCTTAACATAAGAATTTATATTATATGTGCAAATTACTTCCTTTCTATTAAAAAATCATAATTTATATGCACACTTCAAAATGAATAGGAGGAATTACACCAAATAATAAATAATAGTCTTCTGCAGTGACAAAATTATGGGTAATTACTTTTCATTTTTGGTTTATTTTTCTATATTTTTAAGTGAGCTCTACTTCTAATTTTCCACAAAGACAAGGCACTACTCAATAATTGGAATAAATTATGTTACAAGGTTGAAAAATCAACAAGTTAACATCAAAACTTGAAAAGAATCTATTCACCCCTAGATGCCATTGCCTTCTGTTTGGGCAAGCTCAACTTCCCAGGGCTCATCAGGCAGCTCGACTGCTAACGACACACAGCCGTTTGATTCTGAGTGCTTTGCACATCCCCTCATTGTCCCTTCTCCTTGATGGCTGGGGCCCAGCACCTCTTGAATCCCTGCAAATTTTACCGTGCTAGAAAAAGGAAAGTCAAGTGAATCAAATGTGTCACTTTCAAATTGGACAATTTCGCAAATAGATTACTGATGTAGAGCTGAATATATCAAACATATCGAATGACACTTTTGTCCAAGGCTCCTGGTTTTCCAAGCTGATGAATGCAGCGACAAAGGTTGACACTAAAATGAGCTGGATAATTTTAAAAGCAAAACAGAGATTAAAATAAGAGAAGTGGACGCCCAGAAAAATATCAAGAACAAATGACTTTGAAGTATTTGTGACTATCATGGTAAGTTTGCTGTCGTTATTGCTGTGGTTACCATTTATCATTAACAATGATGAATAACATCATTTGACTTTTCTTGCAGAGTTTTTCTATCTCTTTTGCTGAGTATAATTTCTATTATCTGAGGAGAAAAGTCAGGGTAATGTATGGCAGTATAGGCTGTGAATTACTCCTCTGGCTTCCATTGTATTTATGACTGAAATGTCCCACTTTGCTAAGATACAAAATAAGATCCTATTTCTTTTCATATCCTAACCATAGTGACTTTCAGCTCCCAAATACCCATAATAAAAGGAAATTAAACCTTTGTAGGTTTGTCCAGCCCAAATAACTTCAGACACTCTTTGGACCATTCATGTTTTATAAATTGGTCCCAATATTGATCTTTCCTTTTACTACTCTGTCCTCCAACCCCAGGATTCTGGAACTTCCCACCTCACTAGACCATCCTGGGCCTTCCTTCTCCAAGCTTAGAATCGGTGCCCTCCCCCACTGCCTTCTAGACAAGACTGTCAGTGATACTGGTCTCAGATACAACAAAATATCAGCATTTATAGAACTCAGTGCTAATAAATTGCTCTTTCATTACTGCCACCACTTGTACAGCTCACAAACCCTCACCCTCAAGCCAGCTTCACAGTCACCGCTCAGCCCTCAGGTGACTCACCCACCATCACTGATGAGACTCTCTCAAGCTATTTCCAGCACAGACCTGCGCTCCTAATCCTCTGGAACAGATAGTGCAAGTAAAACGGCAAGTTTTCTTCCCCAAAATTCAGGTCCTCTCTCTCTTCCCCAAGCACAACAGAGAGTAGACACCGCCAGGACCCACAGGTGAAGCATTCCCGCCCATCCACAGGCTGAACTTGAACCTTCATGCCTTAGCAAGACCAATGGTCATACCTACGCTGCTCATCTCCCACAGTCTTGTCTGTTCATTAGCAACTGTGGAAGACTCAGTCCTAGACAGTCCCAATGACACTTCCTTTCCCCAGTGCTTCAAGCACCTGCCCTGCAGTGGGCAGCTCAAGGAAGCATTTTGCTTGTTTCTCTGAGACTCAGAGGAGTCCAACTGGACCCTGCGTGTGTTCTACTGCCACCAAAGTAATGCCCACTCTTATGCCTCTTTGTTCATTCTAATGAATTCCTAATACTCCTGTGTGCCGCTTCTGGCAAATGGACCTTTGTTAAAAATCTTTCTCAGGCTAGGCACAGTGGCCTAGCAGCTAAAGTCCTTGCCTTGCATAGCTCAGGATCCCATATGGGCACCAGTTCTGATCCCAGCAGACCCCATTTCCCATCCAGCTCCCTGCTTGTGGCTTGGGAAAGCAGTTGAGGATGGTCCAAAGCCTTGGCACCTTACACCTGTGTGGGAGACCCAGAAGAGGCTTCGAGATCTTGGCTTCGAATCAGCCCAGCTCTGGCCATTGTGGCCGCTTGGGGAGTGAATCATCAAATGGAAGATCTTCCTCTCCATCTCTCCTCTTCTCTGTATATTTGCCTTTCCAATAAAAATAAAATAAATATTTTTTTTAAAAAGTCTCTATGGGTTCTGCCTTTCCAAGGAACCCAAATTACGATGGCTGACTTGTTTGCAAGAATTAAGGATCCTGGGGCAGGCGTGTGGCATGGTAGGTTAGCAGCACCTGTGATGCCGGCATCCCATATGGGTACCAATCAATGTCCTGGCTGCTCTGCTTTCCAATACAGCTCCCAGAGCATGACTTGGGTAAATCAGTGGGTGGTAGCCCAAGTTGCTGGAACCCTAACACCCATGAGGGAGACCCAAATGAGACTCCTGGCTCCTGGTTTCGGCCTAACCCAGTCTTGGCTAATACAGTTATTTGGGGAATGAACCAACAGCTGGAAGACTTCTCTCTCATCTTTCTCATCTCTGCCTCTTTTTATCTTTATATTGTCTAGCTCTGTGGCACCAGCATCTCATATGGGCGCCGGTTTGTGTCCCAGTTGTTCTACTTCCCATCCAGCCCCCTGCTTGTGGCCTGGGAAAGCAGCTGAGGCCAGTCAAAAGCCTTGAGACCCTGCACCTGCATGGGACACCCAGAAGAAACTCCTGGATCCTGGCTTCAGATCAGATTGGCTCCAGCTGTTGCAGCCATTTGGTAAGTGAACCAGCGAATGGAAGACTTCTCTTTGTGTTTCTCCTTCTGTTTCTCTAAAATCCACCTCTCAAATAAAAATCAATAATTCTTTTAAAAAGAAGGTGGAGGAGGAGAAGGAGAGAAGTGATGACTTTTAGTGGTATAATTAACAGGAACTAGTGTGTGATTATACTGGAGGAGGGAAGCTGTGGGAACAGCCTAACCCAATGGAGTGCTCTCATTAGTAGATCAGTATCAATCTCAATCACCGTATAGACTGAACTTACCCACACACCACAGCTGCACAGGCTGGTCCCAAGTGGCGTGCTCCAGGATGGAACCCCATTTTCCTTGCAGGTGCGTCAGGGCCTCACTACTCTCCATCTTCCCCTTCCCAACTGCCTCCACAGAGCATGCAGGGAATCTCAAAATTGTGTGTTTGACTTGGTTTCTGGAAAACTCTGAGGCAAGAAAGAAGGGAAACGAAAAATCCCTGGAGTAGGATAGAAAGAACATAAAGTGAAAGCATAGGCCAACTAGTTTAGAAAATTGGCATGGCAGGAAAGAGCAAACAACTGTGGAAGAACTGGAGTCTGTACTGCAGTTCAGTCCTTCCTAACCAGCCTCCTCTCCCTGCAAAACACACAATGTAGCTCATAGATTTTCCTATCACTGGGGACAGAATGCTGGTCCAGCTTTTTATTTTCACCTATTTACATCCTCGGGTTAAAAACAAATCCAGGGAAGGGCATTGCGAACAGCAGGTGACATGCCTGCATCCCACATTGAAGTGCCTGGATTGGTACTGCCTCCGCTGCTCAGTCAGCTGCCTACTAACAATACATGGGGAGGCAGCAGAAGATGCTCCAAGCACTTGGGTCTCCTCTACCACATGGGAGCCTCGGACAGAGATCCTGACTCTGCAATTCAGCCTGGTCCAATTCTGGCTCTTGCAAGTATTGGGGTAGTGAACCAGTAGATGAATAATATCTCTGTTTCGTCTTCTCTCTATCACTCACCCTTTCAAAAATAATAGAATCAGAACTGTTACTACTCGGTGGGAAAGAGAAAGCCATTTAGAGACAGTATGGTGACCCTTATTTAAAAAGCCATGAAATCGGGCCCAGCGAGGTGGCGCAGTGGTTAAGGTCCTCGCCTTACCCGTCCCGGGATCCCATATGGGCGCCGGTTCTAATCCCAGCAGCCCCGCTTCCCATCCAGCTCCCTGCCTGTGGCCCGGGAAAGCAGTTGAGGATGGCCCAAAGCTTTGGGACCCTGCACTCATGTGGGAGACCTGGAAGAAGTTCCTGGCTCCTGATCAGCATAGCATCGGCCGTTGCGGCCGCCTGGGGAGTGACTCATGGGACGGAAGATCTTCCTCTCTGTCTCTCTCTATATATCCGCCTTTCCAATAAAAATAAAATAAATCTTAAAAAAAAAAAAAGCCATGAAATCTCCAATGTTGCTTACCGCAGTAACTCTAGGAATTGCGGTTTAGAATGAAAAAGGTCAGTCACACTCACAAGCATGTTCTCTTCATATGAGATTAAACACTGTAGACAACAACAACAACAAAAATCAATGCTAGGTTTGGTGAATTGGGCTGGAGCCATGTGCACCCTCATTCAGGGGACAGGAAGCGACACTCCAAACTTGTGAAGTTGGCCAGGAGCAAAATGAAGAAGAGATAGCATCGGTAGTCAATAAAAGCTTGAGGCCCTCAACTCTGTGAGCCAAAAGAAGCATCTGTGGATACAGGTCTGAAAATTCACCTATATGGACCAAAGTAAGATCGCGCAGAAAGGGCTGGGAGAAGTAGGTTAGAAAATTCCAAAGAGGGACCAACCACCTTTGCACAGGGTTCCAGTAGATGTTCCGATTACACTCAAGGAAGAACAAGTACAAAGCAGCAGACATAGGAGCGGGCCCAGCACAATGGCACAGTGGTTAAGGTCCTCGCCTTGCACCCCCGGGATCCCATATGGGCGCTGGTTCTAATCCCAGCGACCCCGCTTCCCATCCAGCTCCCCGCCTGTGGCCTGGGAAAGCAGTCGAGGATGGCCCAATGTCTTGGGACCCTGCACCCGCGTGAGAAACCCGGAAGAGGCTCCTGGCTTTGGATTGGCTCAGCTCCAGCCGTTGCGGCTGCCTGGGGTATATCTGCCTTTCCAATTAAAAAAAAAGAGAGAGAGAGACTTAAACAAGAGTTAGAGGAGACCAAGTGGAGAGAGGCCTCAGAAAAGGAGATGAAGAAATATGGAGAAAGAAGAATTGGTGAGGACAAGTAGGAGAAAGGAACTCACACACAGCCATTCCAATGCAGCCATGTTAGGCAGGGGGTAGCAAGGAACAACTCCCTTCCTCTCCTCTCTCTCTGAATAGTACCTGTGATGGAACAATCCTCAACGCTACACCCAAACCTTCATAATGAAAAATGGGACCCAGCCTCTTGTCTGTCTCCCTTAGCCCAAGGCACCCTTGCCTGTCCTCTACCAAAAGGAATCCATTGATTTAAGGGTGTAATGCCACTGGACTTACAGGGTTCTAATCACCATACTCAAGGAGTCATTCGTTTCTCCAATGGATAAGAACGTTGGCAGGCAGTGTTGTCCGGGACTGATCTGTGTGCAGGAATTCCAGGTCTGGCCAGAATGTTACTGCCACATTATATAACGCCCAGACCAATGGGCGCCTACCTGATCATCATAAATTGCCTATACCAGCATCCCATATGGGTGTCAGTTCATGTTCCTGCTGCTTTGTTTCCAGTATAGCTTCCTGCTGATGTATCTGGGAAAGCAGCAGAAAATGGTTCAAGTGGGTCCCTGCACCCACATGGGAGACCTGGATAAAATCTCTGCGCTCCCGGCTTCAGCCTGGCCCAGATCCAGCCACTGCAGCCATTTGTGGAGTGGACCAGCAAAATGGAGGACCTCTCTCTACATCTGCTCCTCTCTGTAGCTCTGTCCTTCAAATAAATGCAATCATTCTTTAAAAAAAAAAAAAAAAAAACGAATTCTGCAGATATACAACTCCTACTAAGATCATGCTGGCCTGGCACTTTCAAATGACGGCTGGCATCACAGATGTGGCATAGTTATTTTTAACAATGGATTCCAGGTAAATCTAGCCTAAGGACGGCTCCTTCTGAGACCTCTTTGTTGCTCAAATGTGGCTAGCAGCATTGTGACACCTACTCTTGGTTGTCAATCATTCCCCCTCTCATGGGACCTGGGAGGACCAAATAACGAGGACCAAGTTCATCCTGGTGATGTGGAACAAACAGAGCCTTGCCGAAAGATGACAGATCAATGGTGATCTCAGGAAAAATATAACAAAAGGAAAATAGGGAACTTAAGACAGAGTCACTTGGTGTCAATCCTAAATGAAGAAACAAAATTGAGGTTGTAAGAAAAGGGTTATTATGCATGATTACCTGACAGTAATTATCACAATATATTCTGCCAGAGCTGCTCCACTACAGAGGGACTGTCTTTGAAATAACAACATTAATAATCATTCTTGCCTACTAGATGGGATGTTTGCTTTTTTCCCACGTGAGGCCGGAACCTGTGTGCAGCACCATGCTGCGGTGCTAGGAAAGCTCTTTGACTTTTTTGCAAACAAGAGGCAAGGTTGAGAACTCAGAATATGGATTCAAAAATTAGAAGAAACGCAATTCCCTGTGGTGTGCTTTCCAAAGGATCCATATATTATCACACAACATAATGCGGTTGAGAATGGTTAACAGTGACTTACCAAAAACAGACTAGTTCATTTTGGGACAGCCCACCACAGGGCGTAGTGAGTGCCGCCACTTCTATAACAGTGGGGATGTTATTAGCTCACTTCTGGCTATTTGGGAAGCATTAAGCCATATTATTTAATAATATAAATGTTACTCTAAAAGCTAACTGATCATTAGATCCATTCCTCTGGTGTCCAGGCCCCCCGGGGAACCTACACATGAGGGCTTGTAGATAATTGAGGCAGCGTGTCCTAGGAGGCTGCACCTGGCCAATGTGATTTTACAGGTGCAGATCTGGAACTCTATGGGGATGAAAACAGTTTCCCAGATCAGCAAAACCACAGGAATGGCTATGCAGCCGTGACTGTCCAGGAAACCTTGGAAACTAGAGCATTTCCACCAGGTGTCTTGACCAGAAAGCTGAACCCATAGTCCTTACCTCTGCCTTACGCCCTAGGAGAGAAAAGGGGTAAACATTTACAGTGACTCTAAGTAACGAGAGAGGAATGCTGATGGCTTCAATTGCCCGAAGATAGATATGAAGGAAGATGCACTTTGAGTTTCCTGTAGCTACAAAGAAGATGTGGGGGAAATGAAAACATAAAAAGCCTGATAACCTACTTCACAGATAGACCAGATCTGTCTTTCATTAGTATAATGTTTGGCGACCCATTCTCACTCCAGACAGAGAACTGGAGAGTGTAAATTTCTTACAGAACAGCCTGCAAACCAAGTTGAAGGAATTGCTATATATCCCCCAAACTGGGTTTGCTCATCTGATGCACAGAAAACCCATCACCGACATCAGAATGGTGAAGGAAAGGGGGCTTTTATTGCTAAGTTAAGACCCAGACAGCTAACGCTCAATTGCCCAACTCCCCAAGGAAGTCAAGGCAGGGAACCATCAAGTTCAAAGTTGGGAGATGAGGGCTGCAAGTTCAGTGGCTGTCTAGGACCCCTCTTGGAAACAAGCATCTGTGGCCTTTCTCAACTGGCTGGTGAGACCATGGAATTTATAAAGGAAAGGGGGCTTCCCTCCATCTGGGACTAAAGCTAGCTGGCACATGCTTCCTGCCACAGGCTGGAATAACCCTGATATGAGACCCTCTGATACAATGCCATCCAACAACATGTTCATTATGAAAGAATTTTGCTGAGCCAGTTATAACCCTCTATTTCCCAAAGTACTATGAGCAAAGCTTCCAACGCACAAAGCCTTGGACAACAAACCACATGCAATCTGTAGGTGAATAGTTTAAGAAGTATAATAAAGGCTTTTAAGTAATGAACTAGTAAGCTATCTCTGTATGCTTAATATGTATTTTTTTTTAACGTTTAAGGAAATTCTAGGTGGGAACAGAAAAGCTTTTCTTGGTCTCCAAACCAGCTGATGACACTGACCAGGTTGAGATGGGAGTGCACAAAAGCCTGGGTCTGTGGGGCACACTGTCCTATGTCTACTGCAGACATGCTGTCCTTAAACAGGTGTTAAGGGCCTGTCTGGAACCACCACCATCCCAAACACTTTGAATTTATTTTTATAACTCATGATTATCCTAAAATTTCCTTGTATTGTTTCCATAAAAATTGAGAGGGGGTGGGAGGAATCTGGTGTAGGAATTAAGACGCCACTTGGCATGCCAGTGTCCCTAGGTTCAAGTCCTTAGCTTCCCATTCAATTCTAGATTTCTGCTAGCGCAGTCTGGGATGCAGCAGGCAACGGCTCCAATACTTGGGTGCCTGTCACCCACCTGGCAGAACTAGATTGGGTTCAGAGTTCTTGGCTTCAGCCTGGCCCAGCCCCAGGTGTTACAGGCATTGGGATAACAAAGCAGCAAAGAAGAGTTACCTACCTTGCAAGTAAATTAAAAATTAGGAAAAAAGAAGAGCTTAGAGGATGAGGTACAAGCATTCTGTGACATAACCTTGGAAGTTTAAAACAAAAAAGTATATAGCACATCAACTATTTTTCATCCACCCCTTTCCCATAAGAGTAAATGAAAGCTCCCCAAAAAGGACAGTATATTTTTCTACTTTTGGATGAACAATAATGATACATATTTATGAACTCACAGTTTCTACACAACAAAGAAAACAATCAATAGAATGAAGACACATCCAACAGACATGGAGGAGATATTTTCAGGCTACTTATCTGACAAAAGATATATCAAGAATATATCAAGAATTCAAAAACTTAACAAGTAAAAAGAAGTCCAGTTAGAAAATGGGGAGAGAACCTTCTCCAGTGAATATGTGAAAAGAACAATAATTTAGACTGAGTTTTACATAAAAATGAGTTTGCTGTACATGCATATGCAAATTTTAGAAATCCTGAAAAAATATAGAACCATTATTCGTTTTTTTCTTTTTTCTTTTTTTCTTTCCTTTTTCGCTTTTCAAAAACAAAACAAAACACGGGATTCCCAGGGATATTGACTGAAACATAGTTAAAATAGACCTAAAAAATTTTCTTTCAGAAATGTATTTTCTGAAGGCTTAAAAGCCAAATGTTCTGGCTACAGTCTCCTTCAGCAAGGGTAGGACCTGGATCTGGGGAGGGCCAGACTGGGCTAGACTCCAGCACCCACTGGTACACATGCAAATCAGCATGTGTGTAGAACAGGCTGGACTAGGTCTCAGCTCCTGCTGAACCATGTGAGAGCTGTGTTTGGGCATGGACTAGGTGTGGCTGGGCTGCAACACCCAACAGTAAGAACCAGAAAGGGTATGGGCCAATTGGGCAAGGACACCATTCCTGCCAGGACAACAGGTGGACAAAGCCTGGGCCAAGGACCAACCAGTGTGCTTGAAATCTGCCACTGGGAGGAGACAAGATAGAGGAGCTTAGGAAACTCCTTTGTCAGGTTGCAGTCCATACAGGTAAGAGCAAAAACCAAGGAAAGGGGCAGCCCAGACCAGACCAGATTACAGTACCCGCCAGCATACAGGTGGATCAGGTCAGGAGGTGGGTCAGGCTGGGCCAGTTCATAACATCAACTGGCAGATCCAAGAACCAGGATGGGGTGCAGAAGGGACCAAGTCAGGCCACAACACCAGCCAGTTCACATTCAAGCCAGAACAGGGGCTGACTGGGCAAGGCTAGGCTGCAGCACCAACCAGCACAAGCTGGAACTGGGGGCAGGTTGGATCAAACTAGGCTGAAGCACCCACTGGTGGATGCCAAGGAGAGATGAGCCATGTCAGTCTGGGGGCAGTGGGTGCCAGATCCATGAGCCCCAGGGATGGAGGGGCCCTTGGGCCCACCAGCGAGGTGGGTGCTGGATCTGTGAGCCCCAGGGGTGTGGGGTTCAGCAGGTCCCAGGTCACACAGCCAGGGGCCCTGGGCCCACCTGTGTGGTGGGGGCTAGATCCATGAGCTCCAGGGGTGGCAGGTCCAAAAGGACCCGGATCTCCTGGTCCAGGTCCTAGGGCCCACTTGTGTGGTGGGTGTCAGATCTGTGAGTTCCAGAATAGAGGGCCCAGTGGAGCCTGGGTCTCCTGTCCCAGGTCCTTCTGCCTGCCTGCATGGTGGGTACTGGATCCGTGAGTCCCAGAGATAGGGGGTCTTAAGGGATCTGGGTTTCCTACCCCAAATCACTGGACCTGCCTGTGTGATAGGCACTGGCTCCATGAGCACAGGGGCGGGGGTTTATAGGTATTTTTAGTCTACAAATAGAAAAAAAACGAAAAATGTCTTAAAAGATTAGAAATCTAGAATCTTATTTAAAAGAAATCCCAAGACAGAGAAAGTTCAGGCTAATTTAATGACTCAAAAACATATCAGAAATCTGGGCTATTTCTATCTTCTTTTTCAGCAAGTTGACTATTATTCTCATGATTGACTCTAGTTGTCACAAGATTGTTGCCACAGTTCAATATATCACATCGTCACACAGAAACTTGGAAAGAACTATTTCTCCAGGCTAGGTTAGAGGCATGGTGGGTAAAGTCACTGCTTGTGATCCTACATGGGTGCCAGTTTTTGTCCCAGCTGCTCCATTTCCCATCCAGCTCCCTGCAAATGGCCTGGGAAAACAACGGAGGATGATGGCCCAAGTCCTTGGGATCTTTGACTCACATTAGAAACCCAGAAGAACCTCCTGGCTCCTGGCTCAGCTCCAGCCATCTTGTCCTTTTGGGGAACCAGCCCGTGGAAGGTCCCAGGTCACACAGTCAAGGGTCTTGGGCCCACCTGTGCAGTGGTAGCTGGATCCATGAGCTCCAGGGGTAGGGGAGCCTGGTGAGATCCTGCCTTGTGAGTCTGGCTCTCCTTTTCTCTGTAAACCCATCTTTCAAATAAAAATGAACAAGTAAATCTTATTTAAAAATATAAATAAATACAAGAAGAAACCCATTTCAGAACTCTCCCAGATTGTTCTTCAGATAGCATTGCCCAGTCATATCTCAAGGCCATACCGAAATGAACTGCCTGGAAGAAGAATTTTTGGCTTTCAAATTAACAAAGCAAACTTCGTAGAGCTAAGATGGGAATATCCCTAGGGCTCTGACAATGTCTATTCTCATCTGAAGAAAGATGCAAGGAGGAAAGGAAGAAGAGAACGAAGAGCAGATGGAGGGGAAAGAAGCAGAAGTTAAAACGACTTACTAGAAAGACTAGCCCGGTGCACTGGCGGTCCAGCAGACAAAGGCAACTCTTCGGTCTGGAGGAATCAGAAAGAGCTTCCCACAACAACAACAAGAACTGAAGCTGGAGCTAACATCAAACACACCTTGTGCCTCCACATGGAAGAGCCACTCCAACAGAATCTAGAACGTCTCTCCAAAGGTCGACCAAAACCACCTGTACATCCCTGTCCCCAAGAAGCTGCTGGTGTGGTCAGGCCCCTCCCTTTCCAGACCTCAACCATGGCGTAGCCTCAAATCCTCCCACTGCTGCAGAACGCAAAATTATTTTCTTTTTACTATAGATGTAATTAATATTAACCTTGAAAGATTTTTTTCCCCTAACCTCATGCAAAACTCCTTAGTGTCGCGGACACTGTCATTGATCCTTTTCAGAAATGCAGACTCCTACGATGGCAAGATAAGTCAGGGTTCGCTGAGCCCAGCAAGCACGGAGCAAGAGCCCGTCGGGGGGAAAAAAAAGAAGGAAAAACATCAGATTCACACCAAGTCCGCACACAGTTCCACTTGAAAAGAAAATGGAACAAAGAGGAAAACAGAGAAGGCACGCAGCAAGGCCAGGAATCCCCAGCCCCGCTGGTAGGAAACGCAGCGAGCCACCACAGCGCAGCTCCGCCAAACAGCTCGGGATGCCATTTTCCTAATTGTGTTTGCTATGACACCAAGCGCCGCTTTGCCGGGCTCCTAGCGCGTCTCCATAATGACAATCACTTGCCAGGAGCGAAAGTGATTTTTATTTGATATCCATACAAAGCGAAAGCAAATGAATTACCATAATGAGAAGCCACATAATGATGTAGAGATGTACAAACTGCCATTGTGTTTAATAACAACAAAAGCCTTCCCTTTTGAATTAAATTTGCAGGAAGGTTCTTAGTGAAACATCATTGTACTGAAACCAAGTTGTTTGGAAAACACACACACACACACACACACACACGCACGCACTCCAAAGTATTTCAGGCCTGTGATTATTGGCAAGGTTCTTAGAAAAAAAAATTTTCCCCCTCTCAAATTTTTATTCTCAGTCAGATCGACTTCGTTGTAGCATTACACAGCTGCGATTTGTGAAGTAAATGGCAAAGCTAAATGTGCAGAAACCCAACATGTTCCCCGAGCAACAAAGGGATGGAAGGCAAATGTTACAGTCTTATTGACAACACTGGTAATGCTTATATAAGCATCTGCTTCATAAAGGGAGGAAAAAAACCTACATTATAAACAAAAGGAGTTCCCAAGCCTGGCCTGCCATGTCTGATGCTGGTGTGGATTTGAATTTTCACTAGGGCTAGCATAAACATTTCCTCTTTTTTTAACCTCTGATTTGCATCCTAGAAACCTACCCACCGCTGCTGGAGTCCTCCAGGTTTCTTTCTCTGTCTAACATGACTTCTCGTATTTTTCTTTTCTCTATTATTTCATTTTCCACAGTGGATAAAGATATCATTGAATAAGTGTTGCATTAATTTAAGTCCATTTCCACGCTCATTGGGAGGTATAATCCTCCCCTCACACTCCAGAGTCTGATGTGCGAGCACAATGTGTGTCCTGCTGCCCTCTGCCTCCCTCCAACCTGTTCAAAGCTGGCATTTGAATCCACTCACACGCACATAAACACCAGTTTCATTAATGAACAAAGAGCCTGTATCCAATTAAGAAATCTGAAGTCAAACACGAAGGGACTGGAAGTCATGGGTCCCAAGTCTAGTCCACCATGGCAAGTGATGGGGGCAAGGCAAAGTCCTTGTGGATATCTCAGTTTTCCATGCTGTAAAACAGGCATAATGTCTACCCCAGCTATAACATAAGGGTGTCTTGAGAATCAAACCACATTCAGGTGTTTGTCAACTGTTATGCCTGTATTCATGAGAGGCAAGAGGAAGTCTTTTAAATAGCCCATAACACCCGATGAAAATCACATCACTCATAATAACCTAAATTTTAACTTTGTATCATTTTATCATCTAACAAATATTCACTGAGCTCCTATTTGATGCACAGCACAAACACCAGGGCTAGGGAAATACATGCATCAGAACACACAGAGGAGGTTAGAAAAAAAGGTGAGACTGAGAGGATGGCTACGAAAAGAAAAAAAGACACCAAGAAACAGCCCACACAGAGGTACCACATGAAAGGCACAAAAACAGTGATAAAAAGCACTGATGTGGAGCAGGCTTGTCGCTTAGTGGTTAAGGTGCCTACTCCTCATATTGGAGTACCAAAGCTCATCTCCTAGCTGGGGTTCTGAGCTCCAAACTTCTTCCAGCGTGGAACCTTCGAAGGCAGCAGGTTAGACAGCTCCAGTGGTTGAGTTCCTGCCACCCATACAGAAGACCAGAATTGAGTTTCTGACTCCTATTTCCAGCCCAGGCCACTACAGTGAACCTGAAGGTATCTGGGTAGTGAACCAGAAGGTCAGAGCTCACTCCACTTGTCCCTTCTACCTCCAAAATAAATAAATTCAAATTTTTAAAAAATGTTGATGGAGCAGGGGGTTGGGGGTGGGGGAGACCAGCTTTGGTGACAGCCTGAATCTAAGCTCTGTCATTGACTTGCCATATGATGTGGAGCGTGTTCAATAACATCTCAGTGCCTCAGTCCCCTCTTGGGGAAAATAGGGAAAAGAACTGGGGCTACCTGTTAAGCTTGTTGAGAGAGGCAAACGTGTTAGCACATCTATGATTCTCAGAGAAGTATCTGGTGCATACAGTGGACACGACCCATGTTAGCTAAAAAGAAAGAGGACATTTAGAAAGAAAACACTTACATCCTGTAGGACAACAACTGAGAAGGAGAGATGGCATTCAAGATTGGCGATCAAGAGCGAGTCAAGGGCCCCGAGTGAGGGCTGGAGACATGACGGGACAGACGGGCACTGACTGCAATGGAAATGGCACATGTCTGCATGCATCTTCATGATTGGAAGCTGGATGACAACGTGGTCGTCATACTTTGTACCTGCCCACAGACCTTCTGGCTCTCTACAGGCTATAGCTTGAATTTACCTTCAACAACATAGTGTCTTTTTGTTTTGGAAAGCACACGAAAGCACTTTAATGGGTTTTTTAATTTGCTAGTTTGTAGGGTTTTTTTGGGGGGGAGGGGGCAGAGTTTTGGTCATACCAATCCTACAAAAATAAATTTAATGTACCATAACTGGAATTACAAGGTTTTTGACAACAGAACCTAAACTGTTCTCTTTGCTCATTAAGGCTCAGTTCATCCCACCAGGCCTGCACAAAATGCACAGGACATTACCGACAGACTTCTGGAGAAGGACGGAGCGAAGAAGGGAAAGGCTGGGATCAAAAAGTGGGTCTCTGGATGGTGTTCAGTCCTGTGGCTTACCCGGTCTGAGCTTCCCATTTTGGGAAGATCAACCTGACACCTGGGACCAGGGCTTCATCAGATGCTCTCATAAGGCAACGGTGACCTGCTGTGAACGTGAGCGGCAGGTGGACGCTGGCAGGCTGCCTAGAAAGGTGCATGTCCTTGTAACACACCCCTCCTCCAGGCAGATTCCAGGGTTCCAGGGTTCATTTCCTGTAGACTTTGCTATTCACCCTGACTTCAGAAAGATCCAGCTCCACTGTAGGACAGGCTATTTTCACAGCGAGCAGATTAGATTCCAGCAGGTTAGGTTTATAGCAGGGAAGAGACCAAGGAGACAAAACGGGAGGAGGAAAACGGGCCTTGTTGGATCCTCTCGTTTGTGTCCTGACCTGAAAACAGGGAAGATAAATGCTAAAATTCTGTCTTTGGGAAGAGAGGTTTCAGATCTCTACCAAAGGGCTACAGAAACAGGACAGACCCGAGTGGGCTCCTGTGTGAGACATGAGCCTCCGCACTGCCAAGGTCTTCATGGTCAGCCCCTAGAACCAAAGGAGAGGCCTGCGTTTGACCTCCTTCCACGTTCTCACTTCATGTGTAAGGCAGAGTGCAGACAGCTTCCAT
Organism: Ochotona curzoniae; assembly: GCF_017591425.1. Taxonomy (NCBI): domain Eukaryota; kingdom Metazoa; phylum Chordata; class Mammalia; order Lagomorpha; family Ochotonidae; genus Ochotona; species Ochotona curzoniae. The sequence continues at coordinate 215,411 of NW_024466758.1, forward strand.
CCACTGGTTCACTCCCCATATGGCTGCATTACTCAAGGATGGACCAAGTCAAAGCAGGGAATCTGACCTCCACCTTCTTACAGATGCTCTTATAAGGCAACGGTGACCTGCTGTGAACGTGAGCGGCCGGTGGACCGCTCACCGGTTAAGCAGTGAGTATCTGCTTTTCATCATGAGGTTAGACCTAGGCTAGGTGTGGGATCAGGCAGATTCGGAGGGTAAATGGAGCAGGCGCCTCTGGATGTCAAGGTCAAGAAGATGAGTGCATCCATCCAGGAGGAACCCACCACCTGGGTGCTGGGGCCCTTGGTTAAAGAGCTTTGCATTCAACATGTCCTATTTCTGTTTACACCTGAAATCTGCAAGCACGTGCTAAATGAAAGTTATTGTATAACATCCCTAAGCCGATCAACCAGGACATCTGCCTCAGAGATGCGACTGAGTTCAGACAAAGGGCCTTTTTAGGGTTCATACCACACCCTTTTATTCTGTCCCTGTCTGGAACAATCTCATCCTCTAATGGTTTCCAGTCACATATCCATGTTGGTGACTCAACGCTCCAGGCCCAAACCTCTCCCCTGAGTCCCAGAACCCACATTTAGTTTGATCTCTTGACAGAAGTCTAATAAAATATGTTCCTATGGATTCCACAGTCTAAATATCTCTCCCATCTGCTACTGCCCTCTGCTGGCCAGGTCACCACATCTATCTGCAGGACTCCCTGCAGTTTTGTTCCCACTCAATTCGTCCTCCGAATAATAGCTGGTGGGAATGTGCTCAGACCACTGGTCCTTCCATACTCTGCCATTTTTCGGAGTGAAGCCTCGTCCCAACTCCTCCATGGCATGCGCGAGCCTTTCTTAACTGGTGCCCGTGTGTATACTTCTGGCTCAGGTCCCCCTTTTCTCCTTCCCCAGTCAGCTTCAGCTAATTGGGGTTCTTCAATGTTTCTGCTCTCCCTCCAGCCCTTTGCCTATCCTGCCCCCTCTTCCTGGAAAATCTGATGCACTCTTCACCTGCTAAGGTCTCCTCACCCCTCAGTTCCTGGCTGAAACATCACTTCCACCAGAAAGCCCTGCAGCCGGAGCCTACCTGGGCAGCACACTGGGCTCTTCTCAAGGCCCTGGACCATCATTTTATCTCTAGGAAAGTAGAGCCAACAACAGCACACAGGACTTGGAGACTGTCAGTGACTGGTAGAGAAGACCATCGAACTTTCTCTTTTCCTATTTCCTCTTCCTGATCCCTTCATTAATACCTAACTTGGGTTTCACATGTCAACAAGAAGATTAGAACTGCTTCATAAATCCTGGTCCTACTGTGCCAGGCCATTGGCAAAAACTTCCAGAGACTGCAGTCTCGACTTGCTTGTTTCTGCAGAAGAGCCCACTCCAGGAGACCAGGGCATAGAGCAGATCACTGAAAAGCAAATTACATTTTCCCATAGGAGCCATGTTATAACGAGAGGCTGTATTCCTGACAAAGGACTCGGCTTTACAAAAATAGTAGACATGAGCAAAAATATGTCACTAAAAACAAAGATTCGAGTTACTTAAATCCTTATGGTTGTTTACAATAATACAATTACCTGCAAGTGTCATAAACCAGGCCGGATAAGAGGAGCACCCATTGATTATGGAGGGACTCCAATGCACTGTAAAGTGCGTATTAAAACCTAACTACTGTGTCATAAATTAGAACGTGAAATGAACTTTACTACAGTCATTATATACTTAATTAACAATGGCAAGGCAGTGAAGTGCCAGGGCTAAAGTGTGGCACAGGGGAGTTACAACACAGGCTTGCCCTGTGAAGTGTGGGGTCCTGGGAGGGGAGGCTGCACCCACCCAAAACAGAGAGGGTACCCACAGCAGAGCACAGCCCCTGGTCATTCTCTACAAGGTACAACCCAGGTGTGTGCCCTTGGAGCACTTGCTCTTGGAACCCAGGTGCCACACTGTCAGGAGCCAGCCCAAACCCCATGGAGAGGCACATGAAGGAGAACCCAGGCATTCTGGGAGAAGCCTATTTCCAGCACTACTGGCTAGTCATGAGAGTTCAGAAACTTGCACACTGGGCCCGGTGCAGTAACCTAGCGGCTAAATGCGCCATCATTCTGTATGGGCACTGGTTTGTGTCCCGGCTGCTGCCACAGGTTCCCATTTGGCTCCCTGATTGCCTGGGAAGGCAGTGGAGGATGGCCCAGAGCCTGGGACTCTGCACCCTGGATCCTGGCTTCGGATTGACCAGCCATTGCAGTCACTTAAGGAATGAATCAGCGGATGGAAGGTCTTTCTCTGTGTCTTTCTTTCTCTCTATAAAGTCTGACTTTCAAGGAAAAATTAAATAAATCTTATAAAAGAAGAATCTTGTATCCTGCAAAGCAGTTGAGCTCCTGGATGACAAGAGCCCTGACATCACAGTGATCAGAAGAGCCTCCCAACTATGGGCCTGACAAACCCACAGAATCATGAAAGATAAGGCAACAATGACTATTTTAAGTCTCTACATTTTAGGGGACATTTCATCATAGCTAAATGGAAATAGCAGAATGTAACTTAAATGTCTCTGGGCTTTTGTAAAACATGAACTGTCCAAGGCAGATTGAATAATGTGTGTTTTTCTTTCCATGAATTTTCCTATGCTGAAAAGCATCCAAAATATTCTATCTTAAAAGTAGACTCCAAATACCACCATAGCAGTATTCAATAAACATTTGTAGTGGATAAAGATGTTTCCTCTTCCTGAAAAAAATATTTTTCTACTTTACCTTATCTTGAGAAAGTACAGTTGTGCCAAGGCGCCATCAAATAAAGGTCACGAGGCACTGCTCCCTGCTATCCGTCATTCTGTTTGACACTTTGCGGAAAGCTCTCAGGACATTTCCTCGCTACCGATAAACCACAAAAACAATTATCAAGCAAAGACTTGAAAACGAGAGTGTAGGATGGTGTCTGATAAGGCGGAATCTGACTTTCTCCTGATAAACTGTTAACACCTCGAGGTAGAGAGCAGTAGGAAAACGTGTGCGAGACCCCGAGTTCTCTGAAAGTCAAGCCTCCTATAGCAGACAACCACATATGCTAGCTTAAATGCCGTTGACATGGATTGCTGAGAAGGTCAACATCAAGGGGCCGGCAGAGTGGTGTCCAGGGAGGTTCTATTTTCTGTATCACAGCTGACACCTTCTCACTATGGCATCACACGATGGCAAGAGATGAGGCAGCTCTCTGCCAACTAACCCCACGCCAGAGGGTCGCCATCCTCTCCTTAGAGGTATCACCCCCTAGCGTACCACCTTGGCGACTAGGATTTCATCCTAAGGATTGAGAGGCATACACACAGACACTCAGCCCACAGCAGGATGAGAACTGCCAACCTGCAGCCAGGAAGAGTCGGAGTTTGTGAAACCTGTCAGGGTGACATTAGATCAAGGCTCAGCGATAGACAATGAGAGTATTGAAATACAGCTGGCCTGCAGGATCAAAAGAGCCTAGGTCATGGGGCATCCTTTGTGCAAAGTCAGGTGGTCAAAGGAGTAGTGTTTCTGGATATATTCTGTGCTCTGCAAGGGCAGCTGCATCAAGAATTTAAAAATAAAAATCTACCAAGCTGGACTGTCTACGCCACTTTGCTCTGCCCACTCCTACAGAAGAGGTGGAGGAGATAAGCTTTCCCCAGACCTCAAAGCACCAGCTTGGGAACAGACACTGGACTGGAGCCCTGAGGTGTCAGCCACTTTTCTTGGACACAATCACAATGACAGCTCAGAGGTGGCCGTGAGTCAAGATGGCACCCTTGGCTTCCCAGGTTTTGCTGTGTCTGCCTCTTGGCCATGCACTAGCTCACAGAGAGGCAAATTTCCAGCAGCGACTACCACCCCGCCTCACTTGTCATAGGGCTGTGTCGGAGCCAGGCTCTAGCAGCGTGAGAGGTCCTTGGCAGCCTAAGGTTCCTCTTGATTATCACAGGAGGGTGAGAGAAGGATGGCCGACCACCTGCTGGGTGAGACGGTCAAGCCTTTTCATTGGAAACCTATTTTAAAAAATATGGCTTCCTTGCATATCTCTAAGGTGCTAGCATAGGCTCTGTCCATTGGGGACACTTTAAAACAGCTCTCAGCTTGTCTAAGGCAGGCATAGAACACAGGCTGAAACCATATAACTGCTATGGGTTGAACAGTTTGACTCCCCAACTCATGCAGATATTTAAACTCCCAAACCTTATGTTAGCAGCTAATGGTTGCTGGATTCCAGGAAGTAGTCTGGATCCCATCATGGTTATCTGAGAGTTGAGCTGGGACGTAGGTCTACAGGTTATGGGGGGCTTCCCTCAGAAGGCAGCTCTCCCCAGAGGACTGGTTACATAAGGTGAGCAGGTTCACTCTCTCCTGCACACACACCATGCCAGCTCCTCCCCCACCGGATGCCAAGCTCACGGGCACTGATCATCTTGGATATGAACTAAATCCTTGAACAAACTCAATCTTGTCCTCCAAAAGGTCGCTCCTTTCCAGAAACTTCAGGTGTAGTGATCAGAAGCGGAATGATACAGTCATCTTTAGAGAATTCGTCTATGTGCCAGGGCACTGCTCCGTACTCTGTGGGGATTCACCCGTGATTATGAGAGAAGATTTTACACATGGGAAACGGAAGGAAGTAATATCACTTTCTCCGGGTACCCAAGTAGTGAGTGGTCAAGTCTGAATTCAGATGAAGTCACACTCGGAACTACCAGGCATGCCTCCTTCCTGACTCCCCTGAAGGCCTGAAGGGCACACTTGGCTCCACTGGATTTAGGAACCGTATCACTAAGGAAGCCTTCCACAGACATGAAAATGAACGAGAACCATGGACACGTAAAGCTCTGCAATAATTATCCGGGACTAGCTGCTTCTGGGTCTTCCATTCAGATTTAACTATTCCACCAAACCAGCTTCATAAATGAGAACACATCTGCTTTTAGCACCTGACCCAACATGGGGCCCTCACCAGTCCTGGAGATGACAGAACTGTTGTTTCCGGAGCTTGGTCCCACGGTGGAGCCCAACCTCCCAAGTCCAGCTTCCCAGCCCTGCTGGCTGGGCCCATTCGCCAACCTCTCTGACACGCAGCTCCCTCCAAGCTCCAGTTTCTGTGTGTGGGCTGTCATTGTCAGTTAGCTGCAGTGCTCACTGTTGATACAGCACCTCACATCCGTGAGCCCTTGCCTCGGCATGGTTGTGCACGGCTGGTCTTTACGGCTTCAGATCTGTTTGCACTGACATCACCTCCCCAGGATTATTCCTATGGGTTAAATGATTTGCTTATGGCAATTGCAGAGGAACGTGTTGTAGAATACATGATGAGCCAGAGAGAGAGGCGAGCAAAGGCACAAAGCGGTTGAGGGCAGTCCGGTAAGCAGTTCATGGAGCCGAGCAACTTGACTTCGTGCGCTTCCAGGAATGATTATTAAAAATATGATGATTAGTGATGCTGTTCTCCATTTGGTAGCTCCATTTCAGCTGAGAGATCCCAAAAGGTTTTTGCAAACTGTGTGTGCATAGTTTTTCACCATTTGTGTAGAGCCACGGCTCGCTCTTCTCTTGCAGGGAGCCTCCTACTAACAAGAGCAGAAGCCAGGATGGGAACACTAATTACCAGATCAAAGTCCAATTCAGGCATTCTAATTTTACCCCCCAACTCTTTCCCAGAGTCTCGCAGGGGCTCATCTTTGCCCCGTGGATCCACTGCCTTTTCTAGGCAGAAGAGCAGGGTGATGGCTCTGCATCCCATTGGCAATGGCTGAGCGCCTTCCTACTCGCACCGCTGGGGACAATTAGAGCAAAATGAAACTGCAAGCCTCGGTAGGGGCGAGGCTGAGAAGAACTCGTAGCGAGCGTAAGATTCGCTCCTGTTCGTTGCAGTGAAATATAGATTTTAATGCCCTGAAGATACTAAAACCATAATGCCGCCTCTGAGAATGTGAAATCCAGCAGCAACACAAGACAGAATCTAAACTCAGAATGAAATGTGAAGGAGGTAGGTAGCAGGTTGAAACAGAAGAGCACAGACGTGTGCGGTGTGAAAGCAGCAACGTCTCCAGGCTAACAGCGCATTCACGGCTCTGAGTGGGCATGGAATTGCAGGGGCCTCCAGCCGGAGTCCCAGAAACACAGACAGCCGGCAGTCTTGGGGGCTTGTTTGCCATTTGTTATCAAGCTCAGCTCTCCGTGGACCCACAGTCCATTCCTTGAGAATCGTCATCATCAGCTTGCATTCCAAGGAGATTCTCACTTCCCTGCAAACTCTCCAGGCTGTATTTGGCACCAGCTATTACTAAGTAGCAGAGGAGAGGGGTGAGAACTATGGGTTTCTTTATTCCTTATTCCTCCTTAACAGAAAGTCAGGACAGATTAGCAGTTAATATCCCAGCTAGGGTGCCTGCTCCAATTCCTGACTCAAGCTTCCTGCAAACCTAGCACCCTGGGAGGTAACAGTGATGGCCCAAGCACCTGGGTTCCTGCCACCCACACGGGAGATCTAAGGTTGAGTTCTTTGCTCCCTGCCTGTGCCCTCCAGCCCGGCTTGGGGCTGTGTGGGCATCTGCTGGTGAAGCAGTGTGTGGGAGCTCTCTGCACATACCCATCTCTCCCTGTCTGTCTCTGAAATAAGTAAGATTTATGCAAGGAATCAATTGGCTAAAATCCAGAGTTTGGTTATACTGCATTTTATTCTAAAATAACTATTTAACAAATACTTTCATGCCACTTACCAAGCGTCAAACACTGTTTAAGTGCTTAGCAATAACATCTATTTCTTTATTTAAAGATTTATTTATCTTTATTGGCAAGGCAGATTTACAGAGAGGAGGAGAGACAGAGAGAAAGATTTTCCATCCGCTGGTTCACTCCCCAAGTGGCTATAACAGCCAGAGCTGAGTCAATCCAAAGCCAGGAGTCAGGAGCCTCTTCTGGGTCTCCCACACGGACAGGGTCCAAAGCTTTGGGTCGTCCTCGTCCGCTTTCCCAGGCCACAAGCAGGGAGCTGGGTGGGAAATAGAGCAGCCGGGACACAAACCAGTGCCCATATGGGATCCCGGCATACGCAAGGTGAGGATTTTAGCCACTAGGCCACCGTACCAGGTCCCAATATCATTCCCTTAACTGTGATGACAACCCTAAGAGATAGCCAATGTTCCTTTACTGATCAGGAAGTCTACGGATGAGGCACAGAGAAGTCGAGTAACTTGTCTAGGATCATAGGGCCAATGAAGTCAGAACTGAAAAACAGTCTGGGGCCCACCTTTTAGTGCAGTGGAGTAAACTGCTGCCTGCTACCACCACAATCCTATTTCAGAGTAGTGGTTCGAGTCCCAGCTGCTCCACTTTCAATCCAGCTCCCCACAAATGCATCTGAGAAATCAGTGAAAAACGGCCAAACTCCTTGGGTCCCTGCCACCCACGTGGGAAAGCAAGGTGGTGCTCCTGGCTTCTGGCTGCAGCCTGACACGGCCCTAGCTAGTGCAGCCATTTGGGAATGGACCAGCAGACAGTCCATCTCTGCCTCTCCTTTCTCTGTCACTGTATCTCTCAAAGAAATAAAACACATCTTTGAAAAAAGTTCAGAGTCTAGCTCAAGTCCATGTTTTCAGCACTATGCTATGCTATCTGAGGGACCTTTAAACAGTTAAGAGAAAAACTGAATTAAAAGATGTTTATTTTGGTGCAAAAATTGTTTTTGAAATCCATGCATGGTTTTCTAGAATACACATTTCCCTAGATGATAAAGTATGCTTGCAACTTCAGGGGTTCCCAGAGTTATTCTAAAAAGTTGCTTAGGCCACTGACAAATCTGAATTAGACTCCCCAGGGAGGTGTTTTGGGCAGCTGAGCTTTCTAATATTCTCTGGTGATTCTTATATATAATGAGCTTGAGAACCACAGTTACAATACTTGCTAACTTTGTAATTTCTGAAATTTTGGGGGAAAAAAAGTCACACCAATATTCAGTGGCATGATCATCTTAAATATAACAGTTTCTGAAATTTTTATATATATCTTTTTATTTACTTGGAAGACAGTGTTACAGAGAGAAAGGGAGGGAGAGACAAATTTATCCCTGCAAAGGTTCTGTATACAGATGGTTGTGATAGCCAGGGCTGGGCCAGGGGGAGACCATCCAGGTCTCCTACCTGGGTGCCAGGGAGGGATCCAAGGATTTGACTGCCTTGTGCTTCTTTTCCCAGGCCATGAGCAGGAAGCTGGATGGGAAGCGGGGTAGTCAGGCCTCCAGCCATCAAAACCACACAGGTGACTGGCATCACAGGCAGTGGCTTTACCCACTGTGCCACAACGCCCGCCCTACATTTTGTGAATTTTAAATGGCCAGAAATCATAAAAAGAAGTACACCTTCAGTTTTTCTTTTATTGTCTTGAGCTAATTACAATTCAAAATGGTTACTGAAAACTAAGATAAGATTACTTTCAACAGGCAGATAAATGAGTTTAAAGTAAGCTGGAAAAATAGAGGAAGAAGAAATAGAGGACAAAAGAGGGAGTCAGGCTGAGTTAATGTACACATTGTGAATCAAAGTGAAGTTTTTAAAGCCCATATGTCATGGAAAAATCCTTTGGAAGGGAAGGGATGCCCTAGCTTCAACTTTTAAGAATAGCTGGGCACTGCCCAATGCAAGGCAGACAGCAAGCCTAGATACGTGATTAGCATGGTAATGTCAAAACCACATCATAAGAGGTGAAAAAAGCTTATGGGAAGAGATAATCAGCATGGGAGGAGGCCAGGCCAGCAGCCAGCACCAGTTCTTGTCAAAGCCAGCGACAGTTCTGAAAGTCATCAAAAGGTAATTGCGTGACAGGGACCGGGAGGGACAGTTACAGAGTCACAGTCCAGGCCTTCTTCTAAGTAGGGAATGGTTGGCAGACATGTCCTTCCCTTTTTACTCTCACCAAAAAAAGAATCTTTGTGTCAAATGAAAAGTTAGCTATTTTAATCCCACAAAGAAGACCTTCTGCCAGGATGTGCAAGTGTAATTGAGTCTTTTTTATAATAGCTAATGAACACTCCACATTTCAAGTGGTTTGACTATAGCTTGCGACTCTATATCTAGCAATTCCCAGGTGGTCCAACATTTAGAATTTAGCTTCTAATTTCCCTATAAAACCTTGTATCACACTTCCAGCCCTTCTTTGGAGGCTTAGAAAATTTCCACACCTTTGTAAGGCTGACTAGATAATTCATTTGTGAAACTCAAAAGTGGAGTCAACCATATTTGAAAAGTGGAACAGCATCGAGAGTCTCAAAGCCAGGGAATGACCATCAAGACAAGCAAATGATATGAACTCAATGGATTTTAGTACCCCTGCGCTCATGCGGGACCAGAACCAGGGCTGAACAAATGAGGAGCTAATCAAAGCTATTCAATCTGGTTTGAAGAATTAGCCCCAAGCCAGAAAAAGGACTTTGGGTGACAGTGAATACAGCAATATAAAACAGTAACAACTAACAACAATTTTCCAAGACCACCGAGATGGTGGCATAAACTAGAAGGCAGTGCAGCCCCACTGCACCAGCCTTGCCTCATTTCACTGAAACAGTAATTTGAGTGGTATAACCCTCCTTATTGGCTTCTTTGGGATGTTGTTAAAATCTTGTGGACTTGCTGGAGGTGGAATAGTACCTATCCCCCCAGAACCTCACATAAGAGATTAATCCCTCATGGGTTGATGTTCATGGTCAATGGAGTCAGGGTGAAGAGCAAGCCTAATGATGGTTCCTGAGAGATAGCTCATCGAGGGTGTGTCCTTCCTGCAACAGGTGTAATGATCTGAGTTCAAGTTTGGTGTAGGTTTACACTCTCCCTTCTTGCGGGCTCACCATGGGACTGCACCTCCACAGCCACCATGGACAAGCTCCACAGCCACCACGGACAAGCTCCACAGCCACCACGGACAAGCTCCACAGCTGCAGCTCTGTGACCCTTGGTGTCATCTGCAGCTGTGAGCTGACTCAGCCTTTCCCTTCCTAAAGAAGCTCCTCTCAGCAATTCTGGTCAGAGCCCCCAAAACAGACCATTGTAACACCTTTAAATCCAATTCAATTCGACTGCAACCTTTTCTACATGTGGATATTAAATCATTTTGATATAGTCCAGACGTAAAATAAGAACTTAGGTAAGAATGGGATAATGCTACCACAGAAAGTTTGGAAATTCCTGTTCTGGGAAAAACAGGTGGTATTTCACAGAGCACTAAGGCTGGCTTCCTTCAGTACAGAAAGTTGTCTGAAAAGATTCATGTACGAAGACATATACAGTGAGTTCAAATACCTAAGGACCTGTTACACCAACACAGGACTAAGGCAAATTTGCGGGAGGAAGTAGAGAGCTTCAAAGCAAGAGTGGAAAAGGTGCTACTGCATGATGCACAGAGCAGTCACAGCTCACGTATAGTCAAACTCGCTGATAACATTTCCTAAGAAAGAGAGAAAACAGGGGCTCATGGTGCGCCTTCTAGACAATGTAGCTTTGCTATTTTAGGCGTGATTTCTAGTTTTCCAGCCCAGGCTCTTCGGCTCCTTTGTGATGAGAGTTAAAGAGAAAAGAAATCAACAACTGAACCAAAATGAAAACAAGCAGACATGCACACAAGAAGTGACTCTGCTTTCCAACCAGTACCTCCTGCTGGCTTCAGCCACAAGGCCTTCATAGGCCCACGGTTGTTCGCGACATATTGTCATCCTAGTGCTCACGTGGACAGTTGATTCTGATTTTTCTTTGTGCAGCTGTGCCTCTAATTTGACTACCCGGAAGTCTCACAACTCTGCTTACAAGCACGAACATCCTAACGGAATTTCCAGTCCTCATTGTCAATCCGTCTTGGAGCATCTCAATACACCCAGGTGTGTTGGACACCTTTCAGATGAGAGCCAAAACAGATCTGACTTCTCCAGTGTTGTGGACTAGAATGTGGTAGTTACAATTTGAGTTGGGGGAAAGAACGGGAAGATAAGATACCTGAGAATTACATTTTATGCCTCCCTTTAGCATCAAATGCCATCCATTTACAAAGACCTTTGGTCTGGCTGGCTGGGAAGGGAGAGAGCCAGGAGAGTTGCCTGGACCAGTTAAGGATCGGGCAGAGCTGCACTTCCCCACCCCCCATGAGAACAGACAAGGCCTGACCCTGACCTACTTCCTGGGTCACTCTGTGTTGCGTTGCCTTCCAGGGATCTTTCTCTTTCTGGAATTAGGGGGCGGGGCAGGGGGCGGGGTCTCAGGTGTTGACCTGAGTCCTACTCCATATGGCTAACCACAGCCAGCCAGTTACTTTCACGGGGAAAAGATAGAAGAGGAACTAACAGCTATTTCTGCTTTTCCTCTCAGTGAGCACTTTTTTTTTTCTTTCCCTTGCATTATCATGTTGCAGTACTTTCAACTTCTCCCATCATTAAGCCTTCTGAGTGAAATATTGAACTGATTAATGTGGCATTTTCCACTAAACTGTTTCAGGAAATGTTGCACCTTACCAGTGGGATGCTTTTGAATAATGTAATCTCCTTAGTATAATTAAAACTAAGTTCTGAAGTTAGTACCTTTTCTCCCTGGAGGCACTCATCAAAATGTCAAGTGCTCCTTCTAGCAGAACTGCAATCCCATAGTACAAACAAATATATTACCCACCGCTCCTCTATAGCAAGAGGCCCTTGCTACATTTTTTTCTTTTTTTTTTTGTCACTTCATTTCAAACCTGAGCAAGCAGCATGAGAAAGGCGGTCTCCAAAAGCCCTAGGACCCTGGTACCCTGAGCCGTGTTCTGCACCAGCTGCCTGCTTCGCACTTACTGAAATTTCTTTCGACCATTTGTCTGCGACAACCAAACTTTTTATTGTTGTTACCTGCGCTTCTAAAGCTGTATGGATCTGAAAGTGATCTGATGAGTTTGAAAAGGAAAAAATAAATAAATCCAGGGAGGCAGCGCCCTCTTTTGGCTGAGAAGCATTTTGAGAAGGTGTGCAGATCTGAGTGGCGTTTTTGACCCGGCTTTTGAGGACTGTTTGGTGTGCAGTAAATAATAATATCTAGAACCAAGACTGTGGTCACAGTTTGCAACATTATCCTCCTGGGGGGGGCGGGATAAGTCCTGGTGTCAGCAGGCGAGGTCCAGCTCCCTGGCTGTGAGAGCTCCTGGAGACACACAGCTGAGTGGGCCACGCCCTGGGAGAGGAGGAAGGCTATGAGCCAAACTGTGCCAGGAGTGGGGACCCTCTCTGGAATAAACAGTAAATCCAAGACAGGGATAAGTCTACTCTACAAGCCTTGGAGAGACCTCTTTCTGAATGGATGAATACCAGAGAGAACCCAGAATTTCTTGAAATACTGGGTTTCTCTAGAAAAATCTAAGAGTACTAAAGATTTCCAAAGAACAACCTATTGGTTGCTGTCTTATGGTGACAATGACCCCAACAATCTGCTTTGTGACGTGTGAGGGACCCATCTCCCAGAGCCCACAACTGCTTTGGAGGGGCTCCTATCCCCAGATGAAATGGCCCTTGCCTTTTTCTGGGAAGGAAGGAGGAACACTGACAGAAACAAGGCACAGACACTTGGCGGAAGCAGAAACCCAGCAGGACTGTAGAAGGGCAGTACTCAGCGCCCGAACGTGCCCAAGCAAGATTTTCATTCTCTAGCAAGACAGGCTGCTTCTGAGTCTGCAGGCCGGGCTGGCTGTCACTTCTCTCCTTGGCTGCCAACTAGTCATTAGCAAACAACGAGCGACAACGTGGTTGCAAAAGCAAAAAGAAACGGGCATGTAACCGCAGCACAACAGCCCTGGGAGGGGTTTGCGCTGGAGGCTGCCTTCCCAGGGGGCTACAGGATGAAAAGAAAGGTGGGGCACGGAGGTGGGGGCTTAAGGCACACCTCATAAGGGCCTTGTGTGCGTGCAAGTGTATGCATGTGGGATGTGCACAGCCGTGCCAGTGTGGAGGCAAGATATTTCCTGCATCTTGCCATGTCAGAAACGCCTATAAATAACGGTTTCTAGCACATCCAGGTTGAAGCTCCTGGGATAGCAATCAGAAATTCTCTTTAGCACGACTTCAGCAACACGGGGATTTAGTAGGCAGAATCCTGGGCGCGTGTTTCCCACCGTCCAAAAGCAGGAGCAGAGTTAGCAGGCAGGAAAAGGAGCAGGTGTTGTGCTGCCCCCTGCATCTCGTGGCTCCCAACACTCTGCTTACCCTCTGGTCTTGCATTTTTCCTCCCATCTTTGTCTTTGTTTAAGGTTGACATACTAAATATGGGGGGCCACAGCTTAGGTGTTTAATTGACTTCGGTCCAAATAATACGTAAACCTGAATTACTGATCTCTTCATTTCCATTACAAATATCCAGGAAAAATTATTTTTCCCACCCTAAGAAGGTAAAGCCCCATACTGCCACATGGCTTCAGCGCTCACCCTACCCATGGCATCATTCTTAAAATGGAGAGGGTTAGCGACTGCCAAGAGAGCCCAGCAATGAACACACCCTCCCATTGACTCAGTGTCTTCAAACACAACTGAGATGCACTAGAAAATGAGAAATTTGAGGTACTGAAATCTTTCCTGCCTCCTCTAACTTTTTTAAATGGAGTGGGGATGGGGAGACAATTCCATGGCAAAGTGGGCTAACCTTCTATCCGCAGCACCAGCATCCCAGATGGGTGTCAGTTAGTGTGTTGACTGTTCTACTTCTGAGCCAGCTCCCTGTTCGTGGCCTGGAAACATAGCAGAGAACGGCTCAAGTGCTTGGGCCCCTGCACCCACATGAGAGACCTGGAAGCAGCTCCTGGTTCCTGGTTTTGAATCTGCCCAGCTCTGGCTGCTGCGACTTTTGGAGCGTGCACCAGCAGATGGAAGATTGATCTCTCTCTCTCTCCTCTCTGTAACTCTGCCTTTCAGACGAACATAAAATAAATCTTTAAAATAATACATAATTTTTTTTTAAATGTGGGGCGATGGAGGAAAGAGCACCACGTTGTATTCTACTGTGCAGTGGAAATGCACCGGATGTGGGAGCCGGGAGGCCTGAGGACGGCTCCTCCCGATCCCTACGACTTCTGTGTTGACTTCTGGCCTCAATTTTCTCATCTGTAAAAGAGAACAGCTTCCGTGTTCACATGCAAGGGCTGCAGAAGAGAGGACATGCAGCCGGACATCCAGGGGACATGCCGACAAAGTCAAGTGTCGGTATCACACAGTTCATAACCACAGGCCACCCAAATGGCACGTTGCGTGACTCCTGGATGTCAGAGAAGCAATGGACGTGCTCCAACCACCTCAGAACCATGGAGGAACTGAGCTGCAAATTCCTGAGAGAATTAAACTCTGACAAAACCCTTGCTGAGAAGCCATGCGGCCCCATGTGACGGGTCAATGGCTAAATCTTCACCTTACAAGCTCCTGGACCCCACATGGGCACTGGTTCTAATCCCAGTGGCCCCACTTCCCCTCCAGCTCCCTGCCTGTGGCCTGGGAAAGCAGTCGAGGACGGCCCAAAGCTTTGGGACCCTGCGCCCACGTGGGAGACCCGGAAGAAGCTCCCAGTCAAAGCATGTTGCTTAAGAATCTGTTTAAGTGAATACAGTAAGGTAGATTCTTTGAGAATATATGAAATCTTTATTTCATGAAAGATAAATGAAGGGACCTCAGAGAGAAAAACAATTTGTTACTGATTTGTTACTCAGTTCCTAAGTACAGGTTTGCAGATTCTGAATTCAGGAGACTTCGATAAAATTTTCCATTCACCTGCAACTCCTAAAATGAAGCTCTTCTAGCCAAATTCACTAGACCCTTACATCATATATATATGATAAATCAGAATAATAAGAAAATAGAAAAAACAACCCTATAGCATCAGCTTCTGAAAGGAAAAGCTTGCACGATGATATTTTTCACTTAGGTTAGTGCACATTAGGATTACTACTGCTATTTGTCTGTGGTTTCCAAGAGCGAGGCACTTTGGGAGAGGGGAAGTGGTGATGCTCAGAGCCAGAAGGCCTGAGGTTCGACTCTCACCGGGCTTAGTTGTGTGTGACCCTGGGAAGCTAATGAGTGTTTCTAAGTCTAGGAAATGGGAATTGTGTCACACACCCTTACCACTCCAAAGAGCGAATCTGCAGAATGGGTAAGAACTACGCATGCTAGACAACAGCCAAAGTTGAGACAGGCAATAAGCCAGTTTTAAAGATCACAGAATTAGAATCAGAAGGGAGCTTATAGGGAGGTTATGTTCAAGCCAATGGAAAATTATATTCATGATAATTTTATTTTGATGCAAAAAAAAATCCCAAATCCAAGCACAGTGTTGTCATATTCATTTTTTTCTCAGGAATTTTTTAAAGACTCATTGAATGCATGATACTTCTAGAAATTTTACGCCAAATTTTTCTTCTCATTCCTCTTCCAGTGAACATTTTGCAGTGCCCTCATATCACCCTGCCTTAATGTTTTCAAACCTCTTAAAATGAAGGATCTTCTGGTGCTGTGGCATAGGAGGTAAAGCTGCCAACCATTGCACCAGAGGAGTCACCCACAAACTAGGTGATGCTGGGCACCCAGATTCACTAACTCACAACCCAGCCCAACGTCCTAGATGTCAGCTGTGGAAATTGAGGCCACAAGGCTCTGTGCATGTAGATTTTTCCAAACACAGCATGGCTAAGTATGGAAAACCTATCAGCGAAAAGAGGAAGTTGCGTTTGCTTATACTTGGTTTCCCTTAGCCACAGGGGGCCAGACCCTCGGAAGGAAATAAAAGGAAAAGCCCTGGGCTGGGCTGCTGCCCAGGCAGGAACCCTCTTAGCTTTGTTAAGAATGAATAAGTACCAACATGGCTCTCAGCTGTGCGCCACTGCCACTCTCCTTGCAGCCACACTTAGACCTCCACTTCCATCTGGAGGAGCTCAGGCCACCTCTGCGTTTCCACTGTATTGCATGTGTGCTTTCTCAGTGTCCCCGATGAGCCTCCAGACTTGTTGAAAGTCTTGGTTTGGTCAAGAATCGTTAGTAGTGCCACGTTAGTCCGTTCAGGGTGCCATCACAAAAACCATACACAGGCTTGGGGGCTTAAACATTGCAGTGTATTTCCTCACGGTTCTTGCCACTGGGAATCCAAGATGAGCATGCCAGCAGGTGTGGCGTCTGCTGGGGCCTCTCTGCCTGCCTGGCCAGCAGCCCCCTTGCCTCCAGGAACTCACATCACCTTTGTCTCTGAGCTCACGTGGACAGGGCAAGGCTTCAAGGGTCTCCATCCTATTGGATTAAGACTCGGGTCCCACTCTTAGCATGCCACTGAATTTAAATACCTTCTTAAATGTTGAATCTTCAAATACACTCATAGCAAGGAGTTAGGGCTTCAATATCTCATCTGTGGAGGGAATTCACTTTAGGTAGCAATAGGTATCAATTCCATATCTTGCTAGTGCTGCACAGGGACCGTCTACCCCTTCATCCTGCCCATCCCTCAGGGATGAAAGATGTTTTTAAATGCCCACTCTTGGCAGATACAGAGGGCTTACATTTCTGATTACCAAACTGGCACATTTAGGGATGAAAATTCAAGGACACGTATCAAAAAACCAACTTTTTTATATTCCTTAATTCAGACATTCCTTCTTCTGTCATTTATCCTACAAAGGGACCAACGTGTAGTTACCAGGATACTGACTATAATGTGAAAATTTGAAACATTCGAAAGTATTCAAAATGCTTAATAATAGAAGACTGGTCCATCATATGATAAAGTTATCAGAAGTTGTTACTATCATATCAGCCAAGGAATCGCAAAATATGCACATGACAGAAGTGAACAAAGCTTCTGTAAAGACCCACGGAACCCCATTTTCATTGACACACAACATTGTCAGTTCCAGATTGAAGGCACAGTTAAGAATGACTTCTAGTTGGTAAGATTAAGGCTAACATCTATTTTCTTCTTTCTTTTTAACTTCGATTTTCTACAAAGGACAAGTGTCACATTTGTAGCCAAAAAAAAAAGACACACAGCCCCACAGACATGTGTGCGATGTGTGTGCACGTGTGTTTGAACCACAGCAAGAGCAGAAGTGTAAAATAAACCAGATCCTGTGTCCAAAATGCTTACTTGCCGCCATCACCCGCTCCCTGCACCGTCCGCGTGCCACAGCTCCCCAAGGGACAGGTTTCTTTATTCAGACGCGAGAGAAACCAAAGGCTTCAAACAATTATAAAAATCGGTTTCCAAAGAGTTCAACAACCAACCAACACCGTCATCCTTTTCTGCCACCCACTCCACCCAAAGAAACAATCAAGGAAAGAAAGGGGTGGGGGGGCCGCAACACAGCCTAACAGCATCACTTCCTTAACAGAACAGCTTCCTGTTCCCCACAGGCCCGGCAGCATGAGGAGCCAGGGAGCAGCCTCGGGACCGCGCTGAAAGGTGTTCTGCGAAGCCAGCATTGTTCTTGTCAAGTAAAGACAGCTTTTCCTTGGGAGACCCAAAAGGTTCCTTTAGAGCGAGCCAGGTCTCCGAGGCAAATATGTATCCTGGCACTGGGGTGGGGAGTGTTTGCCAGGTTGCGTTATCTGCGCCCAGGTACACATGCCACTATGTGTTTTTGCTGCAAATGTTTTCCCAGTAAACAAGAATGAAGCCATCAAAAGAATGGAGCACTAATTTTAAATCAATTAAATTCAAACAGAAATGCTTCCTTGGGGGATACTTGCCTTGTGGTAAGTACACTCCTCTTGGAGACCTGGAGTATTTACCCGCCGATGGTTTTGGAAGTGTCTCAGTGGTCTCTCTTACAACTCCTCCCTAGGCCGTGGATTACTGAGGGCAGGAAGTAACGGGGCCGGTACCATTCATCACCTCGTGCGTGTGAGTACGTGTGCATGCCCGAGCAGTGGTGAGCAACAAAGCATTTGCAGATACTGTTCAGTGACACGGAGGGGGTACTGGGGGTAAATGGAAGCACCAAGGACCTTCTGCCAGCTCACAGTAGGACCGCTAGATCTGGGGGTGTTGCAGGGATGTCCTTGACCTTAGCCGTCTGGGAGGGAGAATGGATTCTGCCCGAGGTCGGGAAGGAAGAACGCTTCATCCACAACCTGCTTCTAACTTTAAGTCACCTCATTCGCCAGGGCTACAAGGGAAGGGAAGGTTAGCAGAATTTGCATCCATCCCAACCCAAGTCAATCAAAGGCTGGGTCACACCCTGTAGCCAAAACAGGAGGAAAATGCTGGATCGCTCTCAAGCAGAAACAAGACAAAACACAAAATCCTCCCGGAGCCTTCTGTGGCGCTCAGCCTCTTAACACCTCAGAGCGATTGCACGGACGCTGCAAACAGCCTCTCACCTGCCACCACAGGACTAACGGACCATCCGGGATTCTGGGTTTAGATGTGCTGGCGCTGTTTTCATTCTTGTCTGTGCTGAGTTATTGAAGGGGAAGCCGTTTGGGACTCTTCTTTGCTCCCTGGGGTTCTGCAGCCAGAAGCAAGGGTTGGGGCGTGGGATTCCGTCCGATGATTCACTCCCCAAGTGAGCCCAACGGGCCGATACTATGCCGATCCGAAGCCAGGAGCCTCTTCCGGGTCTCCCGCGCGGGTGCAGGGTCCCAAAGCTTTGGGCCGTCCTGGACTGCTTTCCGGAGCCACAGGCAGGGAGCTGGAAGGGAAGCGGGGCTGCCGGGATAGAACCGGCGCCCATATGGGATCCCGGGCGTGCAAGGCGAGGACCTTAACCACTTGCGCCACCGCGCCAGGCCCACAGGGGTCAATTCTAATCCTAGCATTCCTGCTTCCCATCCAGCTCCCTGCCTGTGGCCCAGGAAAACAGTCAAGGATGGTCCAAAGCTTTGGGACTCTGCACCCATGTGGGAGACCTGGAAGAAGCTCTTGGCTCCTGGCTTCGGATTGGCTCAGCTCCAGCTGTTGCAGCCACTTGGGGAGTGAATCAGCAGATGGAAGACCTGCCTCTCTGTCTTTTCTCTGTATATCTGACTATCCAATAAAAATAAGATTAAAAAAAAAAAACACCCAACTCTCTCATCAGAGTACCTGGGGCCAATTCCCAGCTCTGGTTCCTGACTCCAGCTTCCTACTGGCACAAATCTGGGAAGGCAGTAGTGGTGATTCAAGTCATTGGCTTCCTGCCACACGTTGAAGGGAGCTTAGCTTGCATTCCATCTCCTGTCCATTGCAGGCATCAGGGGACTGACCCAACAGAGGGGAATACTGCCTCTGTCCACCCTCCTCCCCTCTCTCTCTCTCGCCCGCTCGCTCTCTCTGCCTCTCCAACATTTTCAAAATGAAGAGTTGCGCCGCTGAAATCTGCAGCAAACCCCAAATCCTGTCAGGATTACGACAGAAGTTACAAGTACAGCTTTGACCTCTTTGGGAAAACCCGCTGTGTGAAAGGCAAGAACAGCGGGCACCAAACGACGACCTCCCCCCTCCCCCAACAGACCCAGGGCCGTGCCGGTCACACGGAAAGAGAAAGCTCATCCTCAACTCGGATTCACTCGAATAAATCTGTGTGTAAAACTGCCTTACACCTACCAACCCTAACTGGCAATGGTGGATTGCTTAGTAGTCACCCAGCCCTCTTCCGGACCTGCTTTCCTGTGACCCTCACACTCTCCTGGGACAGCAGGTGGAGCGGAGCATCTTACCCTTAGTATTGGAGCCCTGTTAGGAAGCGGTGTATTGAGATCCTGCAGGACCAAGTGTGGCGCCCGGAGCGCGCATTGGAGCTGACAGGGCTGAGCCTGACTCTCGGGCCCGCCACTTGCTGCTGGAAGAGACTTGGAGTACTTTTCTGACTCTCCCCGAGCCTTCGGGGAGGTGGAAATGGGGCACTTTAGGAGCGGGGTCAGGCACTCACCCACTGCCTCTCAGTCCCGTCCCTACGTTTGTCCCTGGTGCTGCGGGAAACCCGCACCCGACCCTCCGCAGGCTCCCGCCTCGCCCCGGACTTCCCTGTGCGTTTCCACCAATAGGAAGCAAGGGCGCAAGGTCAGAGGGTGGGAGCAGTCGAGCACCTTTACCTCTGGCTGGCCGGGGCAGCTTCTCCCACAGTGGGCTTCTCTCCTGGTAATTTCACTTCCTTTTGCTCCCCACCGCCTCCCCCGCACGCACACACACACGGAAGAAAGGCTCAGTCGCTCGTGTCCACGCCAGAGCTCTTCTTCTGCGGAGACACATGGAACGTCTGAGTTGAGCGGTTGTCTGGCTCCCATGCATGAGGAGCCACATCCCTGCGTCCCAGACGCCAAGGACAGGAAAAGGAGCGGCGGGAGGGTGATGTGAGTGGACGGAGAGAGGCGGGTCCGCAGTGCTGCGCCCATGCAAGGCCCTTGGTCCGGGTGTTCTGCAAGGCAGCGAACACGATGGAAGGCCGCCACCACCGGGAAGGCCTGCGCGCGGAGGTGAGAGCTGTGCCCACGACACTCGTGAGCACCCAGGGACAGGAGTGGTTCCCCACGCAGAGCTGAACTCTCCTCTCTCAGGATGTCTGCCCCAGGTATGTGTAACAATTCATCCAAACCGTGAGAAACCTGTTTCTGGTGTTGAATGTCTCTTTGGGGATTGGTGTTGTGGTGCCGCACGGAAGCCCTCCGCGGGCTACAACAAGGACCGCCACTAACTAGCCTGCAAACAGCCACAGGATTAAAAATTAAAAGGAGTTCAGCATGTTGCATCTGCAGAATCCCAAGTGTAGCTTCCTGGCCAAGGCCCCCTCGCTGGGGCTCTGTGTTGGGCGCAAAATGCTTTCAAACGTCAGGAAGTTTTAAGATTTTTTTTTTAATGATGCATGCCTTGATTTAATGTAATTTCTAAAATAAGGATGATAAAAAGACTGACCTATCTCATGGAGCTGGTTGAAACAACTAATTAGCTCTCATAAAACACTTCAACCACCTTAAAAGTACCCCATAAAAGTTTATTATGAGTAGTAATACTAATAGTTAAACATATAATGATGGGCATCAAACGTGGGCACGCTCCATGAGTTGATGGTGTTTTAAATTCTCTTTACGAGCTCACTGTTGTTTAGCAGTTCATATGTTGAAAGCTCTTCACAGCTGTAAATTAGCTAATCCCCACGGCACTCACTCCTGAGGGACGGGTCAGTATTATTTTCTGTCCCTATGGCAACAAATCCTACGTCCATGACCAATGATAGAAATGGAAGATGAGAAACAAGGAAGGTTAAGCAACTTGGCCAAGACCACACATCAACTAGGTGGCAGGGTCAACTTTAAAAGACACAAGGGCTGGCCTCGTAGGGCGCTCGGGTCCAACCGGCCAGCACCGAGTCCTTCCTTGACATTCGTTTGTTTAGTAATTCAGGGTAGCAGAAGACATCATTATAGTCCGCAACTGGGAACACATACAAACAGTTATCATTCTAATCACATAATTAGAGATGGCGTGTTTTGGATAGTCCATCAGCGAGAGGCAACGGGGTAACACAACTTCCGAAGACAGTTCAGAGTCATGTCTCAGCTGGCTTCTGCTGTGGGCTTGCCATGCAAACCTGGACAAGCTCACTTTCTCAGCACCTCCGTGGCACATCCTAATTGCGGTAAAACGAAGCTGCATCTAAGATAGAATTCATAGAGCTGCTGGGAGGACTTAATGGATATGGTGGAGCAGAGCTAAGCACACAAGCATTCCGGAAGTGTCAGCGGATAGTAGACAGAAATTTTGGACCCAGAGCGGTAGCCTGGCAGCTAAAGTTCTCACCTTATACACGCTAGCATCGCATATGGACACCAGTTCTAATCCTGGCAGCCTCACTTCCTATCCAGCCACCCTGCTTGTGACACAAGAACTATTTATTGCTTCGCAACCATGTGGGTTTGAGAACAGAGAAGCTGAAGGCCAAATCCTCGCCTTCATGGAGCCTTCAGTATAAGTGGTTCGCGGGATGTGTCAACTTGCTGAATAATGTACAGCGATGGGAGTTGGCGGGAGCTGGATGTGGAAATGAGGGGGAAGCAGGAATGCATGTTTGCAAAGGAAAGGATGCAATTCCCAGTTCTCTGAGAGGGAGGCCTGTCTGCTCCCTCGTTCTCTTGACCTTGAACTCCTGTCTTCATTCACTATTTGTTTCTATACTTTTGCTAAGTGAAGTTCAAGTAAATGGTCATAAAACGATTCATCAGGCTCAGAGAAAATCAATCATTCCTGGCTAAGATATTCAGGTGACAGGTGGTACTTAAATTTGGCATTTTTTTGTAACGATTATTTTCTTTTGGAAAGGCAGATCAGAGTTGCAGGGAGAAGGAGAGAAAGCTCTTCCATCTGCTGGTTCACTGCCCAAGTGGCCACAGTGACTGAAGCTGAGCCAATCTGAAGCCAGGAGCCAGGAATTTCTTCTAGGTCTCCCACACAGATGCAGGGACCCAAGGCTTTGGTCCAAAACCATCCACTACTGCCTTCCCAGGTCACTAGCAGGGAGCTGGATGGGAAACAGGACCACCAGGATTAGAACTGGCATCCATATGGGATCCCAGCATGAGGCAATGCAAGGACTTTACCCACTAGGCTATCATGCCAGGTCCAGGGTTTTTTTTTTTTCTTTAAAATGTATTTATTTTTATTGGAAAGGCAGATTTAAAGAGAGCAATAGAGACAGGGAGAAAGATCTTCTATCCACTGGTTCACTACCCAAATGGCCACTTCAGCCAGGGCTGAGCCACTCTGAAGCCAGGAGCCAAGAGCTTCTTTCAGGTCTCTTGCACAGGAGCAGGGTCCTAAGACTTTAGGCCATCCTTTGCTGTTTCCCCAGGACATAAGCAGGAAGCTGGATCAGAAGTGGAGCAGCTGGAACTCAAACTGGCACCAATATAGGGTGCTGGCACTACAGGCTTCATGTGCCACTGCTGAAGCGCCAGTAATTCCATTTTCTACTTTTTTAAGAGCCATCATTCTTGCACCATTTTCCTTAGCATTTGCACCATTCTATAGTTCCACTAACAATGCATAAACATCCTCTAGCTCTCCCTATCTCTCTCTCTCTCCCTCTTTGTCTGCCTTTTAACTACATAGAAAATAAACAAGGTAAGTTTATTTTGGTACAGAAGAATTTTGCATCCCACTGCCAGGATCTGACTCTCAGACACCAGTGGTCTTGAGCCTGGGTCCAGTTAACTTTCTGAAACCTGGAAAAGGGTATGGAGTTGGGTAATTGATTGTCTTATCTATGACTATTATGAGAAAATACCATAGACTGGGTGACTTTTAAACAAAAGTTTATAACTGTTCTGGGAACTGACAGTTCTGGAAATTCAAGATCAGGATGCCAATAAGATTGGGTTATGATGAGGGGGTCTCTTTCGGGTTTCCTATTGCTAATTTCTTGCATCCTGATAAGGCAGAAGGACAGCAAGAGAGCTCTCTGGTATCACTTTTATAAGAGCACTGACCCCATTCGTGGGGGCTCCGTTCATGACCTGCGTATCTCCCCAAACTTCACTTCCTAATGCTACCACACCAGGGGCTAGGATTTCAACATATGTAATTTGTGGGGGATACGAACCTTATCCGTTGAATTGCCACAGGACATATTTCAGCACATTCCTGGTACTAGAAAGTAGATGGCCACCTGCTGATGAGTGAAACAGAGACGTGAAATCACAACTTAAAACATCTGGGATGGGCCCGGTGCGGTGGCACAAGTGGTTAAGGTCCTCACCTTGCACTCCCGGGATCCCATATGGGCGCCGGTTCTATCCCCGGCAGCCCCGCTTCCCTTCCAGCTCCCTGCCTGTGGCCTGGGAAAGCAGTCGAGGACGGCCCAAAGCTTTGGGACCCTGCACCTGCGTGGGAGACCCGGAAGAGGCTCCTGGCTTCGGATTGGCTCAGCTCCAGCCATTGCGGCCGCCTGGGGAGTGAACCATCAGATGGAAGATCTTCCTCTCTGTCTCTCCTCTCTGTATATCCTCCTTTCCAATAAAAATACAATAAATCTTTTTAAAAAATCATTTAAAAAAAAAAAAAACATCTGGGTGAGAAGTTTCCAGAGAAGGTGGAATCTGGCCTGCCTGGAGCACTGTGTCAGACAGAAGGCCATGCAAAAATGGTGAACCGTTAGGAGGATGCTCAGGATGTCTACATGCAAAATAGCTTCACTGGGAAACTCCGCCTCCATCCTCCAGCCTCTCGCTATAGCCGGCCCAGCATTTATCCCCCCACAAAAATTCTAGAAAGTTCCTATTTAAAGAAATTAGGTGAACCATTGATAGAAAGAAGTGGGATATTCTGCTATAAATGCTACACATTTGCACAGAGGTAAGTTCTCATTTTGATCCAAGGGGAGACCGCCAGCCTGCTTACCACAGAGCTAACCCTGCCAGTGACGTGTCCCCAAACTGCCAGTACACAGTAATCGGGTGGAAGACCCGCCTCCACAGGACAAGGAAATCCTTATAAGCTACTTCGTCCTTCACTTTCAAATATGAATGAGCAACGCGAGTTCATTAGATCCCACGGGGAACAGGCAACCGCAACAACAATCAAAAGATGTCTGAGAAATTCATGGTTCATTTATGAAGCATTCTAGACTTTAAGCAATTATTGTGATACAAGGACAGGAAAAACTTTTGACCTTGAAGCTGCGATTGTATCTTCCATGTCCCAGGGGATATTTCATAATGCAATGGAGGAAATGCACTCTAACATACAACTGGCTTTGCTGTGAACAGTACTCACAGAGATATAATCATGTAAATGCAAGTTTTGGTTTTCAATCTAAGGCAAAAGTCTATACGAGTTCATTAGAGTTTTAGGAGTGTTAGAAATGTTAGCCATCAATGGAAAAACTTAGACAATGGGTAGGCGTTTTCAGGGGAGGAATGCTACAGAGATATGCGATAAAGATGGTAAAATGAGAAATAGTACATAATGTTACTGTCACAACACTATCTGGCAAAATAGCTCAAAAATAACAATGTGAAGATCCAAAAGTTTAAGAATAGGAACTGTCGGGCCCAGCGCGGTGGCGCAAGTGGTTAAGGCCTTGCATGCCCGGGATCCCATATGGACGCCGGTTCTATCCCGGCACCCCCGCTTCCCTTCCAGCTCCCTGCCTGTGGCCTGGGAAAGCAGTCGAGGACAGCCCAAAGCTTTGGGACCCTGCACCCGCGTGGGAGACCCGGAAGAGGCTCCTGGCTTCGGATCGGCATAGCATCGGCCGTTGTGCTCACTTGGGGAGTGAATCATCGGACGGAAGACCTTCCTCTCTGTCTCTCCTCTCTGTATATCTGCCTTTCCAATGAAAAAATAATAGAAGTAAATTTTTTTTTTAAAATTTTAAAGAATAGAAAATGTGGGTTATAAAGTTAAGTCCTTGCTTTTGTGACTGAAAGTCAACATGTATTGTCTAAGATTATTTTAGAAACCAGGCCATGGAAGTTTATTATTCAGAAATATAGAGGTAATTGCCACAAGGCCTGAACCCAAAGGAGAATGGAGAAAAGGGAGTTGAAAATTAACTTGTTGGGCCCGGTGGCGTGGCCTAGTGGCTAAAGTCCTCACCTTATTCCCATAGGCACCGGTTCTAATCCCGGCTGCTCCACTTCCCATCCAGCTCCCTGCTTGTATATCTGGGAAAGCAGTCGAGGATGGCCCAAAGCCTTGAGACCCTGCACGAGAAAGTTCCTGGCTCCTGGCTCCAGATCGGCATAGCTCCAGCTGTTGCGCTCACTTGGGGAGTGAATCATCAGACAGAAGATCTTCCTCTCTGTCTCTCCTCCTCTCTGTATATCTGACTTTGCAATAAAAATAAATAAGTCTTTAAAAAAGAAAAGAAAATTAACTTGTTTATTAACTTCTGACATGTCTTTAGTACATGCATGCATTTCTCTAATAAATTTATCTTTAAAATGATAAAGTACAAGGGCCATAGTAGATTCTTAATTATTAACAGTCTAATGCTATTTTTCCTAATGATACAGTATTTTTTAAAGATTTATTTTTATTGAAAAGGTAGATTTACAGAAAGAAGAAGAGACAGAAAGATCTTCCATCCATTGGTTCATCCAGATAGCTTCAATGGCCAGAGCTGAGCCCATGTGAGGTCAGGAGCCTCTTCCAGGTGTGTCACATGGGCTCAATGGCCCAAGGACTTGGACCATCCTCAACTGCTTTCCCAGACCATAGGCAGGGAGCTGGATCAGAAGGGGAGCAGCTGGGATACAAACAGGTGACCATGTAGCACTAACAAGTGGAAACTTAGCTTCCTATGCCGTGGCACCAGCCCCATAATTCAGCATCTTTTATTATATTTGGGTCATTAATGAAGGACTGATCATGGTAATATACTACATTTGTAGACTTGCTGTATTCTACATTAATAAAGGAGGTGCAGAAGAAGAAAACAAATAGCAAGGAAGTCAGGACAAAAGAGCTGTTGAGAGGGTCACACTGGTGAGGTCAGATTCAAGGTGGAGCTGCTCTCGAAAGTCACAGAAGTTTAGAAGTCTTGTCTGAAATCTCACCTGCGCTAACCTGTAAGCTTAGTGTGATGGCAGCCACGTGTTCTAGTCTAGTCCCCTGGCTAGTTTCCCAAGTAAACTTCCTCTTGGCATTCTGCAGCCCGAACCTCTGTCTACCTCCACACCTATAAACACCAACTTTTTAAGCTCCCATCCCTGCCTCCCCAGGCAAGGTCTTTCCCAGGTGCCCCTTCCCTTGAAGGCTTTCCCAGCAATCTCAGCCTCACCATTGTCCCTCTTGCCAAACTCCATGAAACTCAGTGTGTCTGAATCATATACACCACTAATAATCTGGGTATTCTAATGCCTTCTTCCCAACTAGACTGTAGAAATGTCATTTTAAAGGAAGAAAACCCAGGCATCGTTCTTTTGCCTCTCCTTAGAGAACCTAGAATGGAGTCCAGCTTCAAAGAAGCAATTGCCTTTCTACTTACAGCACAAAGAAAATGGGTGAACTTCTTATTTTAATTAAATTGAAACAAACGTATCCCCTACCTCGGATTGAACTGTTGGAAATCTCACACACATTGGTAGCACAGTTGTGATTGATGGGGACCTGCACAGAACAGTCACCTTTTGGTCTCTGATGCAAGCAACCTAGAAAGATGAGGTTTGGGGACCTGGGAAGGAGGAAGCGAAGCATCATGGCTGCCTTTTGTTCCAGCAACTACGGCCTCTCCTGAGGATCAGAATCAGCCAGAAAACAGGCATGAGCTCAGAATTCAACAGACAGAGCAAGGCAGAATCTGAGACTGCTTTTGCAGCTAGAGAGCAGAGCTCCTATGGGAGACCTGAGCACAACAGCCCATGTCTTCTCCAGACGCTTGCTGGGTGGCCAACGTCTCTACTTCCACCAGCCCTCCTCCCTCCCTCATCTCCCATCACCCCCAATCTCTCCATACAGATGCCACTGCCTGAAATAGTTCCTCCAATTATTTTCATGTCTTGCCAAGGTCACTTTTGTGCTACTCGTTTTAGCAGGCTTCGTTCAAGCTCAGGTCAGGACCTCCGCTCTCAGAGGAAGGATGTCAACGTCTCTTCCCCTCGTTGCCCTTCACATCATGGCAACCGCTCACAACACGTGTTTATTGGAAAAGCCCCAGGCAGCCAACATGCGCAGACAAGCCGAACAGAAAACGCCACTGTGTACAGGAGAATCGAGTTTTTGGCGTGCCCCGTGGCCCTGAAAACAACAATGGTTTTGCTATGAAGTTATGTTCACCATCAAAACCTTGTTCCCACAAGGGTGCAAAAGTGCACACACACTCCTGACTTAATGGCCTCTCGCCCTTGTTCACAAAAGAATTCACAGACAGCTCATTCCTGGTGCATCCATGGGAAAACAACTCACGCTTCTTCCTCTGACTTCTTTCCTTTTGACAGTCAAGTCCGAATCAAAGGGAACAACGTTTCAGCCTCAGTGGCAAAGAAACCTAGCATCAAGAAGCAGGGGATGATCACATGATGGGTTTCTCGTAGTTCCTACGTCTCGGTGCTTGTCCCCAGAGCTTGCTCGTAATTGTGCTCTGGCACCATGCATTATTAACAACTGCTTTGTTTTCATTTGAGATCAGGCTTTGTCTAAAAGTCCGTTCAAGACTGGCCCTATTGCAACCAAGGGCTTCTCGAAGCCTCCATTACTCTGCTATATGTCAAATGTCATTATGCTACAAACCCCACACCCAGGATGGAAGCAGATATAGTCAGCTCGATTCAAAAGAAGCTGCACAATCTCTTAACGGAAGCTTAGAAGAGAAAGACACAACGTGCCCGGGGTTTGTGCTGCTGCCTGGTCTATGCAGCACTTGGCTCTGGCCCACGAATATGTACGTCTACTTTGTGGGAGTCTTGCTAATTACAATTATGATTGCTTACTATGGTTTCCAAGGTAACAGTTGTCACTGCAATGCCTCACTGCCAACTCCATTTCCATTCTCCTGCTGATATAACAAATATTATGTGACATTTTAACTGAAAATATCTGTAAATGGGCGTCTGAGTGTGGTGTGTTTCTTTAAAGGGGAAGGAAAACAATTATTAGCTTTTCATTATTCATCACAGTGGCACGTTTGATCAGTAATTATTTGCATTTTCTACTTAGAGAGCGATGGACTGGGCTCCCCCAGGGACTTGAATTCAGAGGTTCTGGGTTCTGATCTGACCTCTCCCATTGATCTCCGTGACCTTGATCCGGGAGCCCAGAGCTGCTTCAGAAACAGCCAGTATCACTGCCCAACCCCTCATTTTTTTTTTTCTCATATTTGAGGGGCAGGGCCCGAGGGTGAGGAGACAAAGCAGGTGGTCTATTCTGGTCACCCTCCCCGCCCATCATCCACCAGAAGCAGCTTGGGGACAGGCGGGGGTGCCTGCCGCGGATTCTGGGAGTGGCCCCACACTGCCACCAGAGTCAGGGATCAGAAGCAGCCCCTCTTGCTGCCCTTTGGAAAGCACCTGGGGCCTCAGCGCACGTCCCCCTAGCACGGGTATTGCAGACACACTAGACCTCCTCCTGAGGAGGACGTGCTCACCGTGCCGTGAGCTTAGGTGGCTTCGGGCAGAACGCCGTGCTGCAGCCACAGTCCTCGCTCAGCCCTGCCTCCTCACGGGCCAGACTGGCCACCTGCCTTTCGCCTGGCTTCCAGTCCTCCTACCTGAGCGTAACCGGACCCGCCATGCCCTCCATTCGCTGTGTGTGATCTGAGTCCTGGTCCTGATCTAATGCATGCCCAGGGTCACCTGCCAGGCTCAAGCTATACCGTCACTCCTGTTCGATTCTTTTACTTCCTGATTCCCCAGACCTGGGAAACCATGCCTCTACCTTTCTTCTACTCTCCTAAAACAAAAAAAAAATAGTGACTGTTTAGGGGCTGATAGTTCGTGCAGATTAAAACGCCACTTGGGATGCCTGCATTCCATCCTGGGGTGCCTGGGTTTGAGCCCCGGTCCTGCTTCTGAGTCCATGTTCCTGCCAGCGTGGGAATCGACCTAGCTCAACCCAGCCCTTGCCATTGCAGGATCTGAGGAAGGAACCAACAGACGTGCGCTCTGTCTGTATCTCTCTGCCTCTCAAAAAACAAGCACAAAAGCAAAATTGCCCCAACTCATAATTCTCTTGTCCTACTCTCCATAGGCAGGGCATGGACCAGTGTATGTTTAAATATCAGAGCTAAGACCTCTTCTAGCCGCTTATTTACAAAATTTGTGTTACTTGCATTGCTTAAAAGGAATGGGTCTGTGTTTCTTATAAAAGACTATTTTTAAGATTTCACTAACTTGAACAAGTGTTAGCACACCTTATGCGTGTCTTGTTAACATAATTTCCAAAGGATTTATTGTATATTACATGTTTATTTTCCCTTAGGGTGATCACAATCTGCTTTAAAAATAATGTCACCGGGGTCCTGCGCCATGGCCTAAAGGCTAAAGTCCTCGCCTTGAATGCGCCAGGATCCCACATGGGTTCTAATCCCGGCTGCTCCACTTCCCATCCAGCTCCCTGCTTGTGGCCTGGGAAAGCAGTCAAGGATGGCCCAAAGCCTTGGGACCCTGCACCCATGTGGGAGACCTGGAAGAAGTTCCTGGCTCCTGGCTTCGGATCCTCTCAGCTCCAGCCATTGCTGTCACTTGGGGAGTGACTCAGTGGACCAAAGATCTTCCTCTCTGTCTCTCCCCCTCTCTGTGTGTATCTGCCTTTCCAAGAGAAATAAAATGTTTAAAAAAATAATGCTACTATCTTGATTGTTCTATCGTGTTGCATGCAAATTAATGGAAATATAAGTAGGTGATTGATTTCAGAAAAGGATACTGTAAATACATTGATAGGATGATTTTGAAACATTTGCCTAAATATGAATATTCTCTTACAGCAGGGAGAGAGAGTAAGTATCCATTTACTCTTTTTCTTTTAAAGATGTATTTATTTTTATTGCAAAGTCAGATATAGAGAGAGGAGGAGATACAGAGAGCAAGATTTTAAGCCTGGTGATTCACTCCCCAAGTGACCGCAATGGCCAGAGCTGAGACAATCCAAAGCCAGGAGCCAGGAACTTCTTCCAGGTCTCCCACATGGGTGCAGGGTCCCAAGGCTTTGGGCCATTCTCTACTGCTTTCCCAGGCCACAAGCAAGGAGCTGGGTGGGAAGCAGGTTGGCCAGGATTAGAACCGGCACCCATTTGGGATCCCAATGCAATCAAGGTGAGGACTTTAGACCCGCTAGGCTACCGCACTAGGCCCTTCATTTACTCTGAATATGCTTCTGTTCATTTCCTATTTCTGCTATAGCTACTTCCCACACTTAGTGGTATGAAACGATACAGATTTACTGTCCTGTGGTTCTGGAGGTCAGATGCCCAAAAGGAATCTGACAGGTGCAAAATCAAAGTGCCAGCACTGCTGCTTTGCTTCTCGCAGCTCTGCTTGCCAGCTTCAGTGTGCTGCCTGCAGTCTTTGGCTCATGGTCCTGTCACTCCAACCTCTACCCCCTTGACACACAGCTCCTCTCCCTCTGGGTAAAGAGCTTGTGACTGCATTGGGCTCACTTTGATAATCCAGAATTATGTGTCCAGCCTCATATCCTTAATCACACCTGCAAAATGTGTTTTGCCTGAAAGGTGACAGTCGCCGGCTCCAGGGACTGGGACATGTACACCTTTGGGTTGCGCAGTCTGCTACCAGGATGCTCTGCTGTCTTGCCTGTGAAGTCAGTGTGTTAGGCAGCTGTTTTTGTAACTGTGTGTGTAACTACTTCAGAACTCGGTGCTTTATAGAAACAGTTATATGTGTTTCTCATCTGTGAGTCGCAGGTCAGCTGGGGTGGCATGGCTTCAGACTGGGAGTTGTTGGGGTGATCTTTGCTCCAGGATGAAGTCTGGCTCTGCGCTCCTGGATCCCCAAAAGTTTTACATTTCAGAACTAGAGAGGGGATTTTTTTTTTTCCATCCTGGTTCCAAGCAATGAACCAGGCCAGCAAGGGCCTGTGCTTGGCAAACTCCACCTCTCTCTTTTTTGTATTCCTTGTGTAACCCTCATCCCTTAAGTGTGGGCTGAATGAACGGACTCAGTTCTGATGAATTAAATAGTGATGAGTAGTGAGATAGCACTTCTGAGATGATAGAGGCTTTTATATGAAACACAACCTCTCTCTTGAATTCTTAACCCAGGAGTACCCTTCTCCATGTCACCAAGTAGCCCTATCCCAAGGCCTCGGTGACAAGGGATCCAGACCAGCCAACAGCCATTTGTGCAAGCTTGGCAGTGGATCTCTGCCCTAGTCAGGTTGGATCTTCAGATGATACATCCCCTCAGCTGACAACTTGACTATAATCCTAGTTGAGATCCTGAGCAATGGACACCTAGCTAAGTTAGAAACTAAGAGATGGTGTTATTTGAAGTCTTAAAGATTCAGAGTAATTTGTTTTGCAGAGTGAATATTCTCAAATAAGGACAAGTTATTAATGAGACAGATGGGTAATCTACTATGTCTACTTAGTCTGGAAAACATTTTCAAATACTTTTATCCCAAATGATTAAGCAAGTTTCCTACCTAAAAAGAAGACCCCCAGCCATGTAGAGTTAGCTGTCCAGAATGCTATGAACCATACAAATTCTGAAATATACGTAAGCATGACGTGTCAGTCTCCTCATTTGGTAGCTCTGCTGGGTGAATTGTCCACGCCTCTTGAGTTTTCTCCTTCACCTGCCTGAGTCCTTCCTTTTCATTCTTTCACTGTTGATTGTCATCCTTACTGGCAAGGGGGGATACCACGCAATGCAAGCAGCTCTACTCTGCTGCAAATCTAAAGCTCCCACCGCAAGGCTGCAGGGGAGCACAGGTAGAAACAAAGTCCGTTTAGTATTCTATCACACTTTGGTTTGGTTTTCCAAAATAGCTTTCTTGAGTATCGTGAGTAATTAGAAATTAAACATTGAGTCTTCCACTTCCAGGTATTCAGGTCTTCAATTCTGGCACAAGTGCAACCTGGAGCTTCAGGCTTCAGTGAGCACTCTGGGTTTGCAAGACATATAGGAGATGAAACGGTGGCAATGGACAATCTTTAACAAATCTGGCAGGCGTGTGGGAAGGAAAAGGTTTAAACACAAACCAACTTTTGCAAAATAAATACATTGTTCAAATCTAAGTGGCATTGAAGGAAAGCAAGAAGTCTACATGCAGTGGAGTTGTCAGAAAAGACTCAGAAAATAGGAAGGAAGGGTAGAAAGAATACAGAAAGAAGAAAAGTTAAAGGGAGTGTATACAGAAGACAGAGAAAAAATTCTCAAGTCTCATTTATATTTTCTCATACCTGAATCTATTATTTTTGGCACAGTGTCTCATATTTTTTCAGTGTAATTATGTTTTGTAACCATGATGCTTTAGGTCTGGAGAAAGAAGGGCACCCTGGGGCAGAATGGGGAACGAGGAACGCATGTCTCTTTTTGAATTCCAACACTGGCATTCTAAACAAGACGGTCAGGCGAAGAAAACCCTTTGTCTGTTGTCTTGGTTCACAACATGCCCAGATTCAACCTCCTCCTGCGCCATCAATACACGGTATTGTTACCAATAGAAGTCTGTCATTTCTCTCTCTTCTTGAGCCCATCTGGCTTCTGGCCACTTCTCTGCGTGTCATCGTCACCGCCCTCATCAAGTATGCATTTGAACACTGGCATCAAGGTGCCCAGTGGAGGGAATCTGGGTGGCTGGGACACAGCCAAGCTCCACGGCAAGGCTGCACTCACTCTGCAGAAGGGGTATCGTCTGCAGTTCCTCTGTCCAGAGAAGCAGTGGGGTCAAGGTAATCTACACAAAGGCATACTGGCTACTGTACAACATCAATGGATCTGACAGATAATGCAGTAACATGGATTCCATGTATCAACTCAGGGTCGGAGAAGCTTCCTCTAAGACAACAAGGAAGTATGTGTTCTTGCCAGGTGGCTCAGGGTGCTGTGTGTGAAAATGCAGGATGCCTGCAAAAAGATGTTTCCCCAGACCCTACGCCCAGAATGGCAACCTCATTCTGATAACTACTGCCATCAACAAAGAGTATTTGCCAAACCAGTGGAAAGAAATCACTTGGTTTATGAACTAAAGGTTTTGCTACCATTCAAACTCCCAAAAAACTGATCTGCCACAAAGCTCTCTTGTTGCATTGAATAAAACCTTGCCAACAACAAAAGAAAAACTACTGAAAGATTTTAAAGAAGCATTCATCCAAAAGGAATAAAGATAAATCATTTGCTATCTCAATGGGCTTAACTGATCAGGTCTTTTCGAAACCAACATATAACGTGGTAAGGATGGTCATACATCTTTTCTTCTAAAAACGCCTTTTCGGCACAAACTTGAGCGACCACTTCACGAACAATTGGGCACCCAAATAATTGGAAATATTTCAGAAGAGCAAATGAAGCAAAAGAGATCATGGAAAGCAGGAAATATATGGATGCAATTTTGAGCCTAAATGAACATGCAGCGCCATATACAAAATAATCAGTGAGATGTGAAAAGTGATGTGGATCCTTTTGATTTGAATCAACAGCGTGTGAAGGACTCCTTATTAAAGGAAAACCTTGGTACCAGCTCGTCCTTGTCCAGGTCCAGAAGCCCACATTTCCCAGCTCGGGAAGTGCTGAAACCCAGGGCTGAGCCACATCCCGTCGGGCGTCTGGAAAGCTCTTCTCAGGCCACCCTTTCTAGCTAAATGTGACTCAGAAGCCTTCCTCTTATTAGTGTTCTCCTGAAACAGTTGCCTCCCTTTAGCACTGGTCAGTCTTGTAATGTAGAACCTCAGATACAGAGAACAGAAGTGCCCTGTGTTTTTTTTTTTTTTTGCATTGAGTCCAGTGAGATCGGTTCACTGTGGCATATGACAAAACCATATCACCACTCTTTCCAGAAAACTCCCCGAGGGCAAGGAAGAGAAGCATTCTTCTGCTCCCCCAAAAAGACCACACCTTCAGAACCCCAAGTCCTGAAGACCTCTCCGGAGGCTTCCAAACTTTGCTCAGCCAAATACCAGGATACGGAATTGCAACAACCAGAGAGGAGGGTGGCCTAATAGTGGCATCCCCAAAAGAATTTTTAAATAAATTTTAAAAATATTGCTTGAGGCTTTCTTCAAGGTCACCTTAAAAATCCTAGGAAAAAAATTAACAAAAATCTGTACCTTCACAGGATTTGATCTTAGAATCTGAATCTGTGTACAGATCCTGTCTTTCAGCTTTCCCCACGTTCAAGGTCATATTTTTTATTTCTTAGCCAAAATGAAAGGAAAACCAAAAGTCAAGGTGCCAGCCTAAGAATGGAACCTTTAAAATAAAAGAAAAAAAAAATTACATAAGCCTTTTTCATTTAAAGACCAAATGGAAGAACGGGTAGGAGAACAAAGAAGTGTGTTTGGGAGAATTGTAAAGTGGTTAAGGACAACGTCTAAGAAGTCCTCCACGTGGAAGAGATCAAAGAGACTTGCTGAAGAGAGTGTTCGAGGTGACCCAGTAATTGAAGACAGTCACCCAAGAGACTTGAGAATCACCAAGTCTTGCAGAACCGGAACTGGAAGATCTGGTGTGCAGTGGGCTAGGGTGCCACTTGTGACATTGAAATCCCACACCTGGATGCTGGTTCCAGTCCTAGGTACTCTGCTTCCAATTCAGCTTTTCGCTCACACACCCAGGAAGACGATGCAAGATGCCCCAAGCGCTGGAGCTCCTGCCACCCTTGTGGGAGACCAGGCTGAAGTTCCTGGTTCTTGCCTTCTGCCTGGTTCCTGGTCATTGGAGTCATTTTGGGAGTGGTTGCAACGTGTGTGTGTGTTGCTTTACCTTTCAAATAAATAAATCTTTTTAAAAGAAAGTGGGAGACTTGAATACCAAGGCTGTGGTTGAGGATGAGAAAGGCTTACTTGCTTCTAGATCTAGGTGGCAGAAAAAAAAATTTTTTTTAGGAAATTTTCTTAGTTTCCTTTGAGCCAAAACAGAGGTGGATATACTGTTCAGATTCCAGTCAAGCCATCACAGGAAAATGCATAGGAGCAAGCGAGACAGAAGAAGGATTAATTGAGCCTCGGGTGAAAACACCCATGTGGATAATTAACTGACTGAGGAATTAAGAGTAACCCAGTTCTTTTTACCTTACAGTTCAAGGAACATGCAGAGATAAGGCAATTGGTCCTGCCATGCTTTCTACGTCCTCTGTGGATGATGAAATCCCATACTGATAAACTGATTTTCAAAGATGCTATACAGAGAGATGATCACTTGAGCGCAACTACTATGCCAATCTCTTCCGGTGCGGGTGCAAAAAAGATTTGCATCTAGATCATGAACTTTTTTTTTTCACTGAACTTGCCTTTGATCGAGAATGAATGCCTGGTCATACGTACAAATCGCACCAAAGTCTGTGGGAATAATAAAATTCATCAAAAACCATTTGCCACCTGATAGATCTGTAGACCTTGTGTTCACCAAGAATGCTTTGATCCAAAGCATCTGTCTCTTGGTGTTCTCCCTGTGTTCAACAAACTGGGGAGGACGGGGCATCTGTAGCCAAACTGAGCAGCTCCTATAGAAAGGTAGACTCACCGACATTTCAACAACAGTTGCATAAAATTGCCTTGCACTTCCTATTGGGCAGCAATGACATAGGTCAGAAAACCCAACACGAGACAGATGCAGGCACATCCAGTGATTTGTGAGTTAGGAGTTTAATTTCCTGAAAAATTTAAAGAAATTGCACAACTATCAAAATGGATGTGCTGTGCTGAAGAGACATAGCTCATCTAGAGTCTCCACATATAAGAGACTTACAAAATAATCTCACTCATTAACCAATGAATAAGGTAGAAATCATTTTGCTTTTGTCCCACAATTTAGGATTTAAATTGGTATGTTAAAACATATATGGATATATTATAGAATTTAAAATTTGTGCCTATTTCTGACACAAAAAATTAAGGGGGCAGGTCTAGTAATTAAGATGTCAGTTAAGATGCTACATCCTCAGGTTCATGAGCCTCAGGGGTGGGTGGTCTGGCAGGGGTTGGGTCTCCTGGCACAGGTCCTTAGGCCCACCTGCGCTGTGGGTGCTGGGTCTGTGAGTCCTGGAGGCAGGGGTCTGGTGATGGTTCGGGTCTCCTAGCCCAAGTCCTTAGGCCCACCTGTGCAGTGGGTGCCTGGTGTGTGACCCTTGTGTAGGGGATCTGAAGGGCCCGGGTTTCCTGCCCCCTGGTCCTCCTCAGGGGAAAAGATGGAGCAGTAGATGGCAGGCTATGATGAACATGGAGGATGTGGCAGCCCGCTGGGGCCTGCGGATGACATCTGGTACCATAGCAGAGGAAGGAGAATAGAACAAATTGGACAACCACCCCAACCAAACAATGACAGCAAAAATCTGGATGAATGGAGACTGTAAGGTCAACTGTGTCAAGTCACAGACATTGGAAGGATTTCCTCATTCTTACGTAAGCAAGGTCAACAGCATTTCAGAACTATCCAAACCACCTGGGCAGAACCCTTGGGTTCACGACCTTGGGTTCATCTCGGGCGGCCGTTCCCCATCCCCAGGTATTGGGGTGGTTGGGAGGTTGGGCATGGCTTCTCCCCTTATCTCCTCCCTTTCCCCAGAAACAGGAAGAAGAAATAGAAAATTTGGAAACAATGATCACACCCACTTTTCCCTAACCCTTGATCCTTCCCATCCTGATCAACTATGTAAACATCATCCAAAAAAAAAAAAAGATTCTGCACTCCATATTAAATTGCCTAGGTTTGAGTCCTGGCTCCACTGCTCTATTATTATTTTTATTTATATTATTTTTCTGTGATACAGTTTTATAAATATAGAGATTTCCTCCTCCACCTTCCCTTCCTCCCTCCGCATTTTCCCCCATCCCACTGTTTTCCCCCATATGATTACAATAATACAGTGCTTGGCAACCGTCACAAGTCCGACATTCTGCTATTTAAGTGTATTATGCCATTACGGGTATAGACAGTGGTACACCAAGTTGAACATCCTGTCGTAAAGGCATATTTCATTGGGAAGGCCTGCTTTTATTCAGGAGTAGAGATGCATAGCACAGTGTATCTTTATTTCCCAGTATGCTGGTTTCCATTATACAGTTCCTCTTGATGAATATATGCATATACATTTTTGCCTATATATTTATTGACTTTGTAATTTGAATGAGGGTTGTCTTATATCAGACAGAACACATGATGCTTGCCCTTTGGGGATTGGCTTATTTCACTGAGCAAAATGGTCTCTAGTTGGGACCATTTGGTTGCAAATGGTAGAATTTTGTTCATGCTAAAGGCTAAGTAGTGTTCCAAAGAGTAGACGACCGCAGTTTCTTTATCCACTCCTCTTTCAGCAGGCATCTAAGTTATTCCCACATCTTCAATCCTGTGAATTGTGCTGCTATAAACATAGGGTTGCAGGTCACTTTTTCATGTGCCGATTTCACTTCCTTTGGACATGTTCCCACGAGTGGGATAGCTGGGTCATGCAGTAGATCAGTCTGTGGTTGTCTTGGCACTCTGTACCGACTTCCGTAGTGGCTGCACTAGCCTACAGGCCCACCAGTGGAATAGGGTGCCTTTCTCCCCACATCCATGCCAACAGGTGTTGTTAGTAGAGTTTCAAATGTGGGTCCATCGCACAGGATTCAGGCGGAACCTCAGTGTGGTTTTTGTTTGTATTTCCCTAACAGAAGGCAAGCCTGCACATTGTTCAACTGTCCAGTAGTCATTTGAGTTTGTTCTTTTGAAGAATACCTACTCATTTCCTTCTTTACAGGGTTGTTTCTTTTGCTCTCACTGAGTTTCAGCAGCTCTTTGTAAATCCTGGATTTGAGTCCTCTATCGGTGGTGCAGTGTGCAGATTTTCTCCCATTCTGGGGGTTGCCTCTTCACTTGCTCATCATTTCCTTTGCTGTATAGGAGCTTCTCAGCTTGATGTAGTCCCATTTGTTTATTCTGGCTTTGATTGCCTATGCTTTGGGTAACTTTTTTTTTTTTTTTTGCCTCTGAATTCTGCTACATTACAGTTTTTTCTTTTTAAGATTTTTTTTTCTTTTCATTGAAAAGGCAGATATACAGAGAGGAGAGACAGAGAGGAAGATCTTCCGTCCCATGAGTCACTCCCCAAGTGAGCGCAACGGCCGATGCTATGCCGATCCGAAGCCAGGAACCTCTTCCGGGTCTCCCACACGCGGGTGCAGGGTCCCAAAGCTTTGGGCCGTCCTCGACTGCTTTCCCGGGCCACAGGCAGGGAGCTGGAAGGGAAGCGGGGCTGCCGGGATTAAAACCGGCGCCCATATGTGATCCCGGTCATGCAAGGCGAGGACCTTAACCACTGCACCACCGCGCTGGGCCCAACACAGTTTTTTTTTAAGATTTATTTATTTTTATTAGAAAGGCAGATATACAAATAGGAGGAGAAACAGAGAGTAAGATCTTCCCCCAAGCAGCCACAATGGCTGGAGCTGAGCCAATCTGAAGCCAGGAGCCAGGAGCCTCCTCCGGGTCTTAAACATGGGTGCAGGGTACCAAGGCTTTGGGTCTTCCTCAACTGCTTTCCCAGGCCAAAAGCAGAAAGCTGGATAAAAGGTGGGGCCACCAGGATTAGAACTGGTGCTCGCATGGGATCCTGGTGCTTGCAAGGTGAGGACTTTAGCTGCTAGGCTACTGCATCAAGCCCTGGGTAACTTTTCTAAGAAGTCCTTACCAATAGCTATATCTTGAAGAATGCTTCCTGTCTTCCCCTAATAATTTGGTGCTTTATGGGTGCAGATTTAAGTGCTAGGTCTTAAGCCAGAACTGATTTCTGTATAAGGCAACAGGTGGAGGTCTTGCTTCTTACTTCTGCAGGCTGCTGTACAACTCCCCATAGCATTTATTGAGGAGACCAAACTTATTCCCTGGATTATTTTCAGTTCTTTTGTTGAAGATTAGTTGGCTGTACATGTGTGGGCTCCCTTCTGGGATTTCTATTCTGTTCCATTGATCTTCTCCTCTGTTTCTGTACCAGAACCAGACTGTTTCGATAACCACTGCCCTGTAGTATGTCTAAAGGTCTGGAATCGTGATTCCCCCATCTTTATTTCTATTCTTTAGGATGGCTTTGTCTGTTGTGGTCTCTTGTGTTTCCGGATGAACTTTTATAAGATCTTTTCTATTTCTTGGACAAATGTTGGGATTTTGATCGGAATAGCATTGAATCTGTTTATTGCTTTTGGTAATATGGATATTTTGATGATGTTGAGTCCATTGATCCAGGAATATGATATACTTCTCCATCTTTTAATGTCCTCTTTTATTTCCATTTTCTAAAATGTTTTATAATTTTCATTATAGAAACCTTCCATGTTTTTGGTGGCATTATTCCAAGATATTTAAGTTTATTCTCTGCTGAGCTGGGCTAGGCTATAAACCTCACCAGTGTCAGCTGGAATTGGGAGTGGGCCAGGCCAGGCCAGGCTACAACACCCACTGGCAAATGCCAAGGTGAGGTGGGCCGTACCAGACTGGGCTGCAGTGCCCAACCAGCACATGTGAGAACCAGGGAGAGAAGGGGCAAAGCCGGTAGGGGGATGTGGGCTCCCCTGCTGGACAGCCACTCCCACTGGAGAGCTTGAGCTGGGATGGGGGCAGACCAGACCAGGCAAGACTACAACACCTGTGGGCCTCATGTGAGCTGGATCAGGGAAAAGCCAGGTTGGGCTGATTGTTCCTACTGGTGCAAGCAAAAATTACAATGGGTGGAGGCTGTTTGGGCTTTGTCACAGCATCAGCTGGCAGAGGCTGGCAGTGGGAGCTAATTTTGTCAAGTTAAACTGGAGAACCACCTGGAGAGTGGCCTAGGAAGGAAATAATGGGCGCCTCTCTCTTTTGTTACTATTCCCACTGGAGAGCATGAGAACCAGGACTGGGGCAGAGGTGTCTAGATAGAACGGCAACCGCCAGCATGTGTGTGGGCTGGATAGTAGGACTGGTTGGTTGCACAAGGCTTCAATGCCCATTGACATGTATGAAGGCTAAAATGGGATGTGGGACAGACTGAAAAGTCTGCAGTACATACCGGCAAGCATGGGAACCAGGGCAGAGCAGGCCTGGTTGGGGTTATGAGGAGTCGCCCCAACTAGGCTGAAGCTCCCACTGGTTTGCCTGAGGGTCTAGTATGAAGTGGGCAGGATCGGGCTGGACTGCAATACCCATCAGTTTGCATGGAAGATAGGGCTGGAAACAGAACTGACCCAGCAATTGCAATGACCAGCATGTGCATAAGCTGACTGGGGCAACAGAAGGTGCTGGACCCTGTACTGGCAAGCACACAGAAGAATCAGGTCTGGGATCACCTCAGACGAAGTTTCCCTGGGGATCCCTCCAACTGAACTGCTGATCTCAGAACCCCAACCATGAAGAGACTGTGTCAGCCAGTGGATTCTGAAGAGATTTCATTGTGTTTGGAGTGGCAAGATTGGCAGCAATTCAGAACTGTTGAACTATCAAAACTGCATGAGCAGGACCCTTGGAGCATGCCTCACATCAGGGACCTGGGATGGGTGGGAGGCTGGGTGGGGCTTTTCCCTTTGTTTCTCCCCTGACCCCAGATACAGGGGGAAAAAATGATATTAGTGTGGAAACAATGGTCTTACCCACTTTCCTGTAGCCCTTGACCCTTTGTGCCTTAATCAACTATGTAAAGATTACCAAAATAAAAGAATTTAAAAATATATATATAGATGATCCCAAACTCCCAGAGATGCCAATTCAGTTGCCCACACTATTATGA
Source organism: Ochotona curzoniae (assembly GCF_017591425.1). Classification (NCBI taxonomy): domain Eukaryota; kingdom Metazoa; phylum Chordata; class Mammalia; order Lagomorpha; family Ochotonidae; genus Ochotona; species Ochotona curzoniae. The sequence goes on from NW_024466758.1 coordinate 256,727, forward strand.
ATACTTACTGAGAAAGTAAGAAAAATTGTCCTGAAGCCTATTCTTATACACAAGAGTCTAGCAGATGTAAATTGCTCAGCTTTCATGACTGTTCATGCCAGAAGAGATAAGGCAACAGTTAAAGGTCCTTAGAACATAGTTTCAGAGATGTCATCATGCAGTGTTTGAGGAAAGGTAGTGCCACAGACAGCACACAGATCCAGCGGCTGCAACCCAACCTACCTCGTGCAATGAGCAGACTGTAAGAAAAGAGGTGCTGCCTGGAATCCACACGTGAGGTCTGCTAAAATAAGATACTCATGAGTTGGTAGAGTATGTCAACTCAGCATATTTCAAAAGATGGCCATGTTAGCTCCCTTGCAAATCACTAGTCACTTTATCATCAACACTACCTGTATTTTTTCCTCTTGACATGGTGTCTTTGGCTGAGACACAAATGCCACTGGGAGGAAGGAAAGAAGGAAGGGAGGAAGGAAGGGAGGGGAGAAGGTTAGTTCTGCCTCTTCCCCTAGCCAGCCTCAATTTCCCCTTCAGCTTCAGGATGGATTCTGCTATGCACTGCAGTCTTCTGCCTTCAATGCCACCCCATGCCTGCCTCCCCAGCTGCACTTAGCTGTACCCACGATTTACATGATAATCAAGCCTATAAAAATAATACAAGGAAAAATGATTTTGCAATGAAATGAAAACTTCAGTAATTTAATTTGCAGGAAATGAAGAACAAAGTGTCATGACCCAAGCGCTTTTAACTAAGTTATAATTAATTATACATGCATTTATGTTTGGATGCTCAATTTCTGACTAATTACACAGAAAAATGTGATTGCATGCGGAAGTATTCAGTCATTCCTTCTCTTTCACTCTTATTTGTGCCAGCCAGGAGTTGTGGCTTGTTGTTGTTGTTGTTGTTAGTGGCATGTGGCACCTGTTGGAACTGTCAAAATGTTGCCCAAGACACAACTAACAACAAGAGCTCGCCTACAGTACAGTTGTTTCTATTGAGAAAATTGCAGAAATACTGAAATCGGTTTTTTGATTTGTCCAATTAAATGCATTTCTACGTTCTTTTGTCCTCGGCTGAAATATAGTTACTAAGAAATCACATTAGGCACATCCTGCCAGCTTCATTTCTCTTATAGATTTGCAATATAGACTTTTTATTTGCTTCGAAGAGCCATAAAGCTCAAAGGAATCATGAATGACCACTGCATTTATGTCATCCGAGACAGGTTTCTTTTTAATGACACTAACGGGAATTTGTAACCTTTTCTCCATCTTAAGATGCCTAATAAAGTGAATATCAAGGAAGCAAAGGAAATAAAATCAAATTTAAAACTTCCTCTGAATAAGCCATGGGAATAACCACATTTGTGAATATTTTCTCACTGAAGAGGGGTTGGGGGGAAAAAGAACAAAAGGCAAAAAGAGAAAAATCAAATGCTCTTATAATACTTAAGATAATGACTGTTTTATTGTGTTTTTCCTCCTAAGCAAATTTTACTACGTACCATTGTGTTTTCCAAGGGAAGCCAAATAAACTCTCTAGTCTCTTGTAGCCTGGTCTAAGAATAGTTTTCCCCATGCCTCTGTATTAATCAGCTTTTTTGTTGTTGTTACCTGGAGGAACTACCCGACGATTGTCTGGGATATGTAGTTTCAGAAATAAATACATTAAAGACTCAGCACAATACCCTTGGAAATGCTGGGATCCCATATGGGCACTGGTTCGAATCCCACTCCCTGCTTGTGGCCTGGGAAAGCCGCCGAGGACAGCCCAAATCTTTGGGATTTTGCGCCCTTGTGGGAGACCTGGAAGAAGCTCCTGGCTCCTGGATTCAGATTGGCTCAGCTCCAGCCATTGTGGCCACTTGAGGAATGAACCATTGGATGGAAGACCTCCCTCTCTGTCTACCTTTCTCTCTGCATAACTGCTTTTCCAATAAAAAATAAATCGATTTTTTTTAAAACAACAAAGACATCAGCTTGAGCCTCAAAAAGTTTGTGTCTTCATGGGAAGACAGGACACATTCACAAAAAGACAAATATCAGTAGAGGATCACATTTAACACAGGCCAGACAAGCAAACTTCATTACAGCTCCGTGATCTGGGTGGGCTGAAGTGACCAAGGACACCCATGGAAGAGGAAGGTTTGGAGCTGGGCCCCAGTGGCTGTGTGCAAAAACATTGCAGAAAGAAACGCGTGGCCAGTCTGCCTTTATAGTCCAGGGATGAGTCGGAGTGCTTGCCCACAGGACTATAAAAAGGAGATAGTCTTGGTGTGGGATTAAACCATTTCCAAAGCCACTCGGTTGGGAGTGGAAGGGGTGCAGTGCTCAGGTCTCTCAGGGATGCTTGCTTGATAGTGGTAATTTCACACCTCAAGAAGAGCCCTCTTTCATCTCTCTAATCACAAGAGCATCTAATCCACCCCCATCTAAATGAGAGTAAGAAAAGTGCATTATGCAGATAGCATCCTGCCCTCGAGGGGATTACAATCTAAAACCATCAAATCTGCAGCCACCAGCAGCACAGAGGCACAATTAACACAGATAAGGATGAAGGATGCATTTCCCCATAAACCTCACCACCATCAGACAAGCAGGATTTGTGGTCCTCCCTGATCTGAGCCGAATTCAAATTAGTGACCCGAAAGCCCTGCTGGCTGGGTGTTATTTTCAATCTCCTTAGCGATCCAATCTCCACAAGTTTCATTTTTCATTCTTACTGTGCAGTCATCATCAGCTACCACCGGGAAACAGTGCAATCCAGACGCACTAAAAATAGCCTTCTTGCCTTCTGAAAAGCCGGACTCGGATTTATGGCAGTTTTACAATTTGATTCTTCCTCCTCAAAGTTCAACATTTTCTAAGATCTGTGCAGAGTAATCCCTACCTGGTCTTCGGAGCATGAAGCGCTGTAACTCGATACAATGGGAGAGCGGGCCTCTGTGTAATCCGTTTACATTAGAGCGAGATAGCGTGTTCTTCTGCTTGACAGGTTGACATGTCTTCGTGTGTTTTGCACTTAATCAGCAGAATCATTAAGGCACTAAGGGCTTTGATGGTCTCAATAAAAAACATCTATTCTGTACAACCTATCACTATAAATAATTTAGCAAACATACCCCTCTCCAAAAGGCTAGAGAGGGAACTACTTAAATCATCAACCTCTCAGAAGTTGGGCCAAAGGGACTCCGTATTTAAGGCAACGGCAGCAGGATACGGGCCAACTATCAATGGTAAAGTTCAGTGCAGAGCAGCTTACGGAGAAGTACAGTCCAGTTTCTCTTCTAAGTTTGTGTGTCTGTGTTTACATTTATACTTTCATTAAAAAAATCTCTCGGAGAATCCCATCAAGGTAAACTACCAACATTATTCGGCAGAGAGGTGACCTGGGGAAGAAGAAATATTGACAATTCTCTGTCTTTACAGTAATGTGGCATGAGAAGAAAAAAAAATCAAGCTATTTCCTTTTAGGAAATAGACACACGCCTATAGATTGTGCACGGATCCATGTGTGTAACCGGTGCAAATTCAAGTGGGGTTTCCCACCTCCTTCCGATTACCAGGCTATCAAGATTTGATTGTCCAGAGAGCGACATTAGCCTGGGAACCCATGATGGGCTTTCACAGAGCGATTCCAGGGAGACACTACAGGACGTAACAGCCAGTGGCGACAAGAAAATGGACACATGTTCTTGCCTTACCTGCTATACTAGGTCACAGGTCCTTTAGGACAATTCATCTTCATCCTCACAAGGTTGGCATAACACTTAAAATTCATCCTGCTTTCTACCCAGGTTCTTAGCTCTCCAGACATCGATTCTGAGAGAAAGAGACAACCCCAGTGTCTTAGAAAGGGGAGGCACCCTTTTCAAGGCCCCCTCTGATCTCATCAATACTTTCCTACTAACTTCTTCTCTCCCATCTTCACCTGCACTTGGCTGATGATAGCTCAACCCAAGCTCCCCTGAAGGTGAGATAAGACCTGCTCTTCTCCTTGTTAGTGACAAGCAGCCATCCTATCAGCTCTCTCAGACTCCTGGAGAAATGACTTCAGGCCGGTTGGAATGACAATTTTCCAATTCTGAAGAAACTCTGAAAGAAAGGGGCTGGATTCAGAGGGTAATCCAGGAGGGCACTTCGTTTTTCCCCTCCCGGGCTGTCCTCCAGGCCAAGTCCACGGTCGGACAACTGAGGGACAGTGGCAAGAAGAACATGGAACTCAGTAATAACCTGGGAGTCTGGAGTGTCACCTTTCTCCACCAGCCATGAGAATGGGGTTCCTCCTGCACTTATACTACATGACCAATACCAGGATATTGCAGGAGATCAACTTTTCATCCTCAAACATAAAATGAAGAAGAGCCTCACTAATAAAACTAAAATGATTGGGGCCAGCATTGTGGCATTGCAGGCCACATTTCTGACTGCTGCACTGGCATCCCATACCACCACTGCCTCATTTCCTGGTGTCTCCACTTCTGACCTAGTTTGAGAAAGCATTGGACAATAGCTCAAGTCCTTGGACCCCTCCATCCATATCAGAGACCCAGAAGAAGCTCCTGGCTCCTGACTGCGATTGTGGCCATTTGGGGAGTAAATCAGTGCATGGGAGATATTTATCTTTCTCTCTTTCTGTCTGTAACTCTGCCTTTCAAGTAAAAGTAATAAATCTTTTTTATATAATAAAACAAACTAAAGTGGTTGATTTCTGTGTCAACCTGGATGAGCAGCAGTCCCCAGGCACAGGACCAGACGTTGTTGTAGATGTTTCTATGGAAAGCTCTTATGGATGAGGTTGACATTGAAGTTGGCAGTTGCTGAGTGCTGCAGGGTGCCCCCCATAGTGCAGATGTGCTGAAGTCCAAAGAAAAAGACTGACCTTCCCTGATCAAGAAGGAATCCTGCCCAAAAATCACCTTTGAACTTGAACTGCAACTCTTCCATTAGCCTCCAGCCTCCTGGCTTCGTCTGTCCTAGCAAACGTTGTAGTCACATGGGTCTCTAAAACTGTAAGAGACAATTCCTTAAATTGTCTTGCCTTTCTTTCCCTCCTCCTCCCCCTGCCCCCAACAGAAAATCCATCATGGAAATCACAGATATAGATGTTAGGAAAAGGGTTAAGAACAATCAGGTAAAAAGCTTTCTTTGGCAAGCAACCTGGCTGTAGTCCAGGTTCCCCATGGATGGGAGTGGGGACCATAGAGCTTTACCTTCCACTCCAACAAGAGTGAGAAAACCTTTCAAGGAAGCTCACTCAGGGCCCTGGACTGTGTTCTGTGACTTGGTCTGGTGGCTAAGTTTGACAAAGCTCTAGATGGATCTGATATAAAACTCTCTTCCTCCCAGGGAGATTCAAGGGCAGCAAAATGGACCAAGCAACTCCTTAGGTCGTGGTTCTGTCGAAGGGCTTTGTCACTGGGATGAGTCTGCCTCCCCAGTTCGTTCATGCTTGGGATGAGTGGCTGTGCCCTGGGTCTATGCAGGCAGGAGGAGAAGGCCAGCAGAGGCTCTGTTATCCAGTGAGTTCCCTGGAGAACTCAAGAGGCCTCAACAGGAGGCCAAGCAATGAGCACCTCATGTCCACAGAACAGTTTAGTCCCTCTCGGGAGCTCACAGGGAGAGAAGGTTCCAGCAATGACCATCTATCAGTACTGCACCAGGATGTCAGCTCCCACTACCGCTGTGCCTGGAAAGCCATGAGCCAGCAAGGCAAGCTGAGAATGTAGCCATTTGCCATTTCTCTTCTTTGCCTCCTGAACAGCAAGCTACTCCTTGGAGTGGACAGTAAGGGCTAAGACCAGGAAAAAGGCAGATTGCTGAAAGACTTCTTCCTCCTTCCAACATTGAGACTTCCAGAAAGAGATGCAAAATAAGCCATCTTACAAATTGGGGCTTTTGGTAGTAGCACTTGACATGGTCATTGTAAAGTAGATCTCCAATCACAACTTCAGTTGACTCTAGGATTCTTTAGAGCAAGTTGAAAAATCAGCAGTTGGATAGCTTCAGCCATGCTTAGGGGGAGATTTCCCCCCCACTGAAGAGAGTTTAAAGAATTAGGAAGAGGAAGAGAAGTTGTATTGTGTTCACCATCCATGCCCCTCAATTATGTGGCATGCCAGCTCCATTTGCTTGCCCAGCTGGTGGAACTCTTACGACAACAGGCCTCAGCGCTCATCCTGTTTAAATGACAAATGATTGAGATGATTGTTTTTGCTTTTGGAAAAAATCCCCCAAAGAGGAAAATGCCACCCATGTGAATTGGAGAGAAGCACTCGGTCCAATATGTAAGAACAGGATCTCGTCCAGGAACAGAGGGAGGAGTCTCCAGGCTTCCCAACTCTGTATATCTCCCTTCACTCTTTGCTAACGCTACCCATCCCCGAGCCACATTAATGGCATAAAGGATGCATGATTTTTCACCAAGATTCACTCTGCTTTAAGAGGACAGCAGATTTCTTTTATCCTTCCCCTTAGCATCTCATTGCACCAGCTGTAACCACAAGAACTCCCAAGGGAGAGACACGGAGGCTCAGGATGGATGAAGGTTATCGGACCCTGCGATGGGTGGGAAAGAGAAAGACAGCGTGAAGGAAGGTGGCAGCTAGGCTGGTGACGACACATCAGGGAAGGGCGGAGAAAGGAAGGCACATCTTCAGAAAGGGCAGTGGGGAAGCCGAGCACGCCAGTGGCCACTTGTCACCTCGCTACAGGGAGCCTCCATCGAATGAAGACCCCACGCATACAGAAGGGACTAGGACAGGCTGCAACGTCCCGAGGCTGCACAGGACCCATTTTCCTTCACAATCGTGGCTTACCCATACTCAAGATGAACTCTGATCGCAATGCGCTATAACCTGAATCACTCTCCTGAAACTGACAGTCAGATAAACCTCATTTCATCAGCAAAAGAAAAAAAAAAAAGACACACTTCTTAAACCTAGTTATTATAACACATTCTGATCAGGATAGCTTTAAATTTATACACATGTACATTTCTTACTGAGGGTGTTATTTAATAAAATCTAAAATAAAGTTAAAAGCATGGTGAACTTTTGGAAGTATTTATCTTATGCTCCTGACCAGGAAGATAAATTTAGTAGCTGTTTCTCGGGTAACTCAACTTTTGATATCCGACTCAGTTTTTTTATGTATTTAATTTGCCTTCAAACTTGAGTTTTGTGCAAAGCACCATAATAGCTTAAAATATGGGTTTCATTGGAAACATGAAAACTGAGAATGCAATCAAATTTTTTTCTTATTGACTCAATACGTGATACCAAGGTGGAAGATGGAAACAGAACAGCCTGCTACCCAACTGAGAGGAGTTGAGGCCAAGTCACGGTTTCTTCCTGTAGCCTAAAAGTAATGGCAGATCCACAAATAATTCCATTCTCTATGCTCAGCGTTCTTGGCTTTTTAGAGTCGTCAGATGTTTCCTTGCCTTCTTCCTCAGTTGGTGGAGTTTTTTGTGGGAAGATGAGAGGGAAAGGAAATACTTTTAACTCTTATTGCAAGAGATATCTGTAGCCAGCATGGTAAATGAATGCTCTACTTTTCCATTTCTTGAAATGTATTCTATTTGAAAGACAGAGAAATTTCCCACTTGCCCCGGTTCGCTCGCTGAATGTCCTCAATGATTGGGGCTGGAGCAGGCTGAAGCCAGAAGCTGGAACGGGACTCCCAGTAGGTGACAGGGACGCTGGGGTCATCCTCTGCCACCCCTGGTGGTGTGCATTAGCAGTGATCCGGAAGCTGCGGTGCAGCCGGGAAGTGAGCCCACATACCTGGTGTGGAACGCTGCTCACATAACTGCTAGGTCGAAGGCCCGCCCTGACACCTTCACTTTTAAGGATCTTGGTGTTGGGCCTGGTGCAATGACTTGATGGCTACATCCTCACCTTGTGAACCCTAAGATCCCAGATGGATGCTGGTTCATGTTCCGGCTACTCCACTTCCCACCCAGATCCCTGCTTATAGCCCGGGAAAGCAGTAGGCAATGGCCCAAAGACTTGGCACCCTGTACCCACGTGGAAGACCCGGAAGAAGTCTCACAGGCTCCTGGTTTCGGATCAGCTCAGCTCCAACCATTGTGACCATTTGGGGAGTGAACCAGTGAAAGAAATATCTTTGTCTGATCTTCTCTCTGTAAATCTGATAAAAATGAGTACATTTTTTTTTTTTAAAGAAGAATCTTAGTGTCTGAGGAAACTACCATCAATTCTTCAGACTGACTCAAATTCCAGAATACTGAAATACCTCACCATTAGCGTCTTTTGCTATTATGGATTAGTCAACCAGGTAAACAAATAACCATGTAATATAAAATAGATAGTAACAAAATTATAGTCATGATATAATACATTTGAGACTAAAGGAATCTCTGGAGTTTAACTTAAGAGAACCACATGGGCAACTTCCACTAAAGTCAGTCTGGCTTTCATCCTTAAGTTCAATGGAGGAACTCCCTGAACAAGATTTTTCTCATCTTAAGACACTGGAAATAACCCCACTGTGGTTTGAAAGTGATTTGGCCCTTTGCACCCAGAGAGTTTAACCCTCAGAATCTTGGTCCAACCAGGGTATTTACAGGTGGAAAGTGACTGACTAGATTTAGCCAGGAGGCTAGGGCCCCCACGACTGAGTCCCAGTGGCTTTACAAAGATGGGGAGAGAAACCACAGAGATGCAGAGGGTCGCTTGCACCCCTTGTCTCTTGCTGTGTGATGTTCCAGGCCACCTTGGGACTCTGCCAGGAAAAGACCTTCACCAGAGGAGGCTCCAAACCTTGTTCCTTCACGAACCAAGGAGCCAAAATGAACCTCACTTCCTTGTAAAGTAAGTCTGGCTTAATTGATTTTGTAATAACAGTGAAAAAAAAAATGCCTGATTACAAACACCTGCCTTGGGAGGTTACACGAGAGAAGGGTGCGTCCAGCACATGGGGAATCACTCTGTCCACGCTGGTCTCCTTCACTTCCCACGGGCTCACTCACTTGCCAGCACACGTGGTTAGCTCTTTATCCTGGACAAAGAGAGGCAGGCGAGGCCATTTCAGGATCACACAGCCAAGGGCTCACTCACGGTCACATCAGCCGCTTGCACTTCCCCATTGAAGCGCATGACCGAACGTTGATGACAACGGTGGGAAAAAATGACAAAGACCACGCCTCCCCACCGGTGCCTTTTTCACAGCAAGGGCTCTCACTTCTCAAGGGCCATTTACAGACAAGAATGTCCACAGGACTGAGGACATGTGACCAAGTGACATCACTGTTAAATGCGAAAATTACCAGATGCTTCTTTTTCAAAATAGCCATGATCTGAAAACCAACAAAAACTGCCAAAATTAAAGTCCAAATTCTCACTCTTTTTTGAAGTTTTATTTATTTTTATTGGAAAGTCAGATATACAGAGGAGGAGAGACAGAGAAGAAGATCTTCTATCCATCAATTCACTCCCCAAGTGACCACAACGGCCAGTGCTGAGCTGATTCGAAGCCAGGAGCCAAGAGCCTCCTCTGAGTCTCCCACGCAGGTACAGGGTCCCAATGCTTTGGGCTGTCCTTTACTGCTTTCCCAAGCTGCAAGCAGGCAGCTGGATGGGAAGCAAGGCTGCCACCAGGATTAGAACCAGTGCCCATATGGGATCCCGGCACATTCAAGGAGAGAACTTTAGCCACTAGGCCATTGTGCCGGACCCCCAAATTCTCACTCTTACATAGTACTTTAGAGAATAAGCACAAGCAAATATGACTGTGTCTGAGTCTTTAGAGAAGAAGATATTAAGATTGGATTAGGTCCCGAGATGATGGCTCAATGGCTACATCCTTACCTTGCACGCACAGGGATCCCATATGGGCACCAGTTTATGTCCCAACTACTCCACTTTCCATCCTGCTTATGGCCTGGAAAAGCAGTAGACAATGGCCTTGGGACCCTGCACCCACATAGGAGACCTAGAAGAAGCTCCTAGCTCTTGGTTTCAGATTGGCTCAGCTCCAGCTATTGCAGCCATTTGATGAGTGAACCAGCAGATGGAAGATCTTTCTCTCTGTCTCTCCTCCTCCCTTCTTAAATCTAACCTGCCTTCCCAATAAAAATAAATAAATATGTTTTTTGTGGTTTTTTTAGTTTTTTTTATTATTTTTTTTATTGGAAAGGCGGATATACAGAGAGGAGAGACAGAGAGGAAGATCTTCCGTCCGATGATTCACTCCCCAAGTGAGCACAACGGCCAGTGCTGAGCTGATTCGAAGCCAAGAGCCAAGAGCCTCCTCTGAGTCTCCCACCCAGGTGCAGGGTCCCAAAGCTTTGGGCCATCCTCGACTGCCTTCCTGGGCCACAGGCAGGGAGCTGGAAGAGAAGCAAGGCCGCCGGGATTAGAACCGGCGCCCATATGGGATCCCAGGCGTGCAAGGCAAGGACCTTAACCACTGTGCCATCACGCCGGGCCCTCAATATGTTTTAAAAAGAGAGAGAGAGATGCTACTTGGACACTCCCCTTTCATGTTGAAATGCCTAGGTTCTAGTCCCAGTTCTGCTCCTAATTCCAACCACCTACTAACTCACATCCTTTGAAACAGCAGGGAATGGCACCAGTCCCCAGGCCCCCCGCCCTCCTCAGCTCTCTGCAAGCGGCTTGCCCAGCCCTGGGGCACCGTGGCTGCTTAGAGAATGAATCAGGGGGTGGGAGCTATCTCTACACCATCTCTCTTCCTTTCGAATAAATCAACATAAAACAATGTTTAATTTAAAAAGTAATACAAAGACATCTTCACTTGTGAAAACCCACCGGGCTTGAATTGTGAACAAGAGTGGTGCTCCCAGCTGTAGCGCTACCCGCCCAACCCCTTGTATCCCTCTCTCTCTCTCTCTCTCTCTCACACACACACACACAATCAGTTTCTTCTTTTGCCTTGCACCTAGCTGCCACCACTCCCTTAGTCCTGTCACTATGCGTCGTCCTTCCCAAGTCCGACTCAGCCAGCCCCATCCCACCAGGGGCCTGAGTGGTTAGCAAAGCTCGACTATCACTGAAACAAGTTCTTCTGTGTTCTAATCTAGAAAGTACTTCGGTGACATCATTAGGGCTTTTTTTTTTCCTTCCAACAAATAGAAGCAGATTACAAACTAATTCTTATTTACTGTTTAAATTAATGCTGCAATCTGTCACTTGTTTGATGCATAACATCTGCCCCTCGGAGATGACAGAATCGATCTGAATGCAAATGAAAACACGATTTCGCTCAGTGATGGTTTGTGCTCTGTGCTCCCCATCAGGCCACATCGCAAGCCTGAGCACAAACAGCCAGCAAGTGTCACTGAGAAGCAAACTGGGACTCTAAACAACGCGTTCATGTGTCGGGGGGGTTATGTCCATTTCATGGGTGGTCGCAGGCTCATCACCTCTTCGCACAGTGTTGGCAAGTCCTCTGTTCCTTCTCAGTATGTTCTTCCGTTCTGCCAAAGGAAGAGAATCTTTGTCTTGTTCTGACTGGTAGCAAACCTAGGCTAAAAAACAGAATCAGCACACGTATTCTTGACTATCTTGTTCCGCTTCACTAGGTACGAAATACTTCTGATCTCTTTTTACAGCTGCAAATGACCATGAGACCCAATTATGACCAAAAAAAAAAAATGCAAGGAGTAGTTTCTCGGATGATTTTTATGATATTCTTAATAAAAAAGGATCTATATAGGAAGCTGTCACTTTCCTTCCCCCCTTTTCTTTAATGCGGTTGTAATGTGTGGAGCTGTGGCAGCTATCTTGAGAAGATGAGGTAACAAGCAAAAGGTTGCAAAGTCATCACATGGAAGGTGGCAGCGGAGGAAACAAGATCATTTTCAGACCCCCCAAGAATGAACTGCATTTCGAAGTCTCGGAATTATAGAGGGACTGGCAGTGTTACCTAGGCACTGCAATACGGAACGAATTAAAATTCAGTGCTGGATTTCTCTAGGTGCAGCTCATTCTCATTCACATTTGGTATCACTGTAAATCACTGTAATTTTTTTGGAGCGCAATTTAGCAATATATGTGAGCGTTTAAAATGCACAGATCCTTTAAAGCAGCAATTCCGCTATTGGGAAATTATCCTTCAGAAAAAAAAAAAAAAAAACCACAGGTGCCAAAAGACATATGCCCAAGATTATTGATTGCAGAATTGTTTCAAGTTGCAAAAATCAGAAGCACCGTGCATGTGAAATTGGAAAAATAAATTAAAGGAAGATACATCCATGCACGAAACACTACGCAGCTGTTCGAGAAAGAATAAAGCAGTAGATAAGAGAGGACATGGAAATATGCCCAGGAGATACTCTGGAGAGGAAAGAAAAAAAAAAGCAATGTGTATATTATAATCCCAGTTGTGTTTAGAAAACACACAAAACAAATTAAAATCATAAGTTAAAATGTTACACGTTACTCATCTACACATAGAACAAAGTCTGGAAAAGAAGAACCAAGCCCAAGCAACACACTATGTTTTCTAACCTGCCTCTTCTAACCACTAGCACTGATACGGTAATCAAACGCACACAGTAGGACTAACTCAGAGCCTCCTCAACAGGAGTGACCAAAAAGGAGAACACCAGATTTGAAGTTCAAAAAAAAAAAAAAAAAAGAATTATGGGACCCAATGCAGTAGCCTAGTGGTTAAAGTCGTCACCTTGAACGTGCCAGGACCCTATATGGACAATAGTTTGTGTTCCAGCTTCTCCACTTCCCATCCACCTCCCTGCTTGTGACCTGGAAAAGCAGTAGAGGGCGGCCTAAAGCCTTAGGAAAATGTACCCATGTGGGAAACTTCTGACTCCTGGCTTCAGATTGGCTCAGTTCTGGCTGTTGAGGCCACCTGGGGAGTGAATCAGCAGATAGAAGATCTTCCTGTCTCTCTTCCTCTCTGTATATCTGACTTTCCAATAAAAAAATAAATTCTTAAAAGAAAAGGAACAAAAAGAATGAATTGTGCTGACAGGTTTCAGTGAGGGGAACCAGTGAGCACCACAGCATTACAGAAGAGAAGGCTCAAGACAGTCAAAACCGAGAGGCAGCAAAGGTCTGGGAGGGAGTGTGTGTGAACCCAGGAGAGACGCAGGAGACAGCCTTGGAGGACAAGAAGACTGGACCCTCTGGACCCTTCGTGCCTGATTCTCCAGAGCTAGAGCGACCCTGAGCCATGACAAGGCTCCAGGAGGGACCGTGCTGCAGCTGGCTGGAGGGGCAGCCACAACATCCGGTCCTCCCCCCAAGGGCCACCATCGACTACACTTCCCAGCAGCATCCGTCCACTTCCATTGGCTTTCCACCCGAGTTTTCTGCTTCGCTGAGCATACACGGCACTGTCTTGAGATGTGCGTCCTTGCCCTTCTGTCCCCAGACAACCTATGGTGTCCGCTAGAGGTTTCTAAGGGACTTTATTACCCTAAAGTTCCGAGGATGACAAAGCAACACGTGCTGCTGATCTCCATTGCTGGTCCATGGAAGGACCCGTTCCACCTTTACAATAACGTTGCTGTGCATATTAACACCTCTTTCTTAGACCTTGACCATGAACTCAGCCACTGGGTGTCCACCTGTCTCTCTTTTTATGGCTAGTCACATTTTTAAAACTCCCCTTGCTACCATCTTTCCTAACATCTTTGAGTTATAACATTAATATCCAGAAAGCTCACTCGTTCGTACAGAGCCTCGTGACATTTTGGAGCAAGTCTCGGCCCTGCTCCTCCCTTCTCAGTATTTTCTTAGTTGCCCCAAAGCCAATTTCCAAAGAAGGACACTGAAGTTGAAAAAAAAGTCCAGTGGGTCACCCGTGTGAACGTGGAGGTTTTGAATCAAACGGTTTGGTAGCTCTAAAAAGTGATTCGGTAAGTCAAGCGACAGCGGCCGTGCACTTGAGGGGTGCCGTTCGGGTCAAAGGGAATGTTGCTGCGGAATCACGGTGAAGGAATTGTGAACTCTAGAATGCGGGCGAAGAAGCTCTCCCCTTGCTCGGCAGTGTGACGGGAAATGACCCCCCAAGGACGAGATGTTTAGGAAAATGGCACCAAACAGTGGGAACCAAGCATATCCATCATGGTTTTCAACTGTAGCGCTCATTAATCAACTGCAGATCATTTATATTAGAAGAAGAATTTAGTAAATTTCTTGAAATTCACTTGGCTTACGTAGTCCTCAGCAGGATGGAAGAAACTAAAGAGTCAAATAAAGAAAATGGACACATTCCCACCAGCCCAACTAACCAAAACAAACAAACAAAAAAAAGGTGGGAAAAGATATAAATGAATAGAATCAGAGATGAAAAGGAAAAAGAACAGTGGATATCTTGGACACATGCAGAGTAATCAGGAACTGTTACAGGCAACTCTGCACCAACAAACCAGAAGACCTTGAAGAAACGGATAGATTTCTAGCACAAACAATCTACTGAAACTGAATCAGGAGCCAAAACAGCCCTATAGCCAGGATGGAGATTGGATCAGGAATGAAGTCCCTCCCAACAAAGAAAAGCCCTGGACCGGATGCCTTCCCTGCTGAAACATTCCACCAACTGTTTCAAGAAGAGCTTACCCCAGTCCTCCCCAGTAGAAAGGGAGGCAGTCCTTCCAAACTCTTTCTATGAATCCAACATCGTCTTAATACCAAAGACAGAAACACAACAGAGAAAGAGAACTGCAGGCCCCTACCCCTGATGAGATGCAAAATCCTCAACAAAACACTAGTCAACAGGATCCAATACGTCAGACAGACCATTCATCCGAACCAGCTGGGATTCATCCCTGGCATACAGGGATGGTGTAACATATGTAAATCAGTAAATACGTTATACCACATCCAAAGCCACATGATCAGCTCAATAGATGCAAAGAAGGCATTTGATAACATCTGGATACAATGGATACACAGTATGTTCTCTAATATGCCGTTTTTTAGCCTGCATTACTGGTGTAGCAATATTAACCAAAAGCAGAGAATAGGATTAACTTAAAAATCTAGGTTTAGCATGAGTGTCAGGGGGAATAGAAAATCAGATTTCAATTAGCTCAAAACAAACAAACAAACAAAAACAAAAACAACCTGTCTTTCTGACGGACGTCACTACACAGAGCTGGTCCCTTGGCTGCTGGACATCCCACTCGGCTCACACCGCCAACACCACACGTGGGACCACCAGCAGGGGACCCCTGTTCCTGGTGGACATTCCACTCGGCTCACACTGTGGCTCCAATGTGAATTCTGCCAAAGTGGATTCCCTGCGGTGTCGGCTATCGGGTTCAGAAGCCTGAATCCAAGGAAGGCTGAGAAGGGGCCATGTGGCCAAAAAGAAACACAGTGCCGGAAGTGGGAATCAGGACTCAGAACCGGAGTGCAAACACAGCCTGGGGAGGCGTTGCATTTACATAAGCAAAGGAGTATTTGCTACAGTTCTGCAAAAATCAGCCACGAGCCCGGGGCTAGGCAGGGGTTCTGCTGGGTCTTGGGGGGGGGGGGAGAAATAAG
Organism: Ochotona curzoniae; assembly: GCF_017591425.1. Lineage (NCBI taxonomy): Eukaryota > Metazoa > Chordata > Mammalia > Lagomorpha > Ochotonidae > Ochotona > Ochotona curzoniae. The sequence continues at coordinate 272,230 of NW_024466758.1, forward strand.
GAGGGAAGAACTTCCTCCAAGAACATTCACTACAAGACTTTTTCTGATTAAAGCAAATAAATATTCATTATCTACAAAATGTTGACAATGTAGAAAATTTCACAGCGAATAAAGATGAGCCGTAATTTTCCAACTTCACTGCTTCTAACATTTAAACTATCTTTCATGTCTCTAGCTAATAGACAGAACATATGCTTAATAATATTTTGGCAAGTTTTTTGCAAATTATTTTCATGACTAATAAAATTCCATTCTTTGGTACACCGTTCCTTTTTTAAGTACATTTTTCTTTAAATTCCTAGAAATGGAAGAAATGGTCAAAAGAGTATGAATATTGACACATGTCATGTTGTTTCGTTGCTGTAAAAATCATGCATATCCAGTCAGAAATTGGTGAATATTTAATTTCTCTGACGTTTCAACGCTATATACTCTTAATTGGAAGATCCTCTTGGTTAGAAAACTTTTTATTTTCACTGTGTGTTTTATTTACTAAGGCTTAGCCTATTTTTTCACGTGCATGTTGTCGCATCAAAACAAATTTGACCTAAACCAGTCTCCAGACAAGAATTATTAAATTTGGTCCCAAGCAGCCTCCATAGGTAGTAACAGCTTAATGCTTAAACAAATTGCAACCTAATCTAAGATATACCCTATCTTAGTATAATCTATCTAGTGCCCCTGTTACCAAGCAACTGAGTCTAATAGAATCACAACAGCTAAGCTTCAGCCAATCACAAACTATCAAATGAGCAGACCATGCCCATATAAGGCAAATTCCAACTATAGCCCTATAAATATAATCTGCCTGAGTGGTATGGTAGAACATTCTGGAATGTCTTTGGTCTGGATTGCTGCCTAATTTTGTTCAATTCTACTGCTCTTGGTTTTTCTTCTAATATATACATTGCCATTTACTATTTTCCCTTTTGAAAATACATGTTTGATTGATAAAAAATTTCTTCATGTAATGATATGAATCCTTTATCAAGGGAGTTTCCAACACCTCAGCTTTCATTAATCTTGCAAGTTTATCTCATACGCAGAGCTTCTAAGAGATTTATGTAATTAAATCAATCTTCCACTTTATATTATCTACCTTTTGATCTGTGCCTTGTCATTCAAGGGATGACCTTTTCAATCCAACTATGAGTTTGATTCACAAGCATAAAGGACACAATTTGACTTCTCCCTCAATCTTCTCTCTCAAGAAGGGTCCATTCTTTCATTTCTGAGACATTCATAGTTAAAATCGGTATCTTTCCCCACTGCTCCAGTCCTCAGATCTACCTTTAAAACATCTAGAGTCTGACCACGTCTTTGTGCTACAGCCGCCACCACCACCTGGGTCCTGCATGTAGCTACTTCTCATTGGAAAATCACCTGTCCAGCGGCTAACTCAGCTCCCTGCTCCAGGAAGTCTGCTCTGCACACAGCAACCAGAAACACCTGTTAGCCTGAAGCTCCAGTTACCATCCTCCTCCGGAGCAAAAGCCAGTCGTTGCAATGAAGTACAAGACCTGGCCTAGAGGACAGCCTGCTCTCTGCTCTTCTTAGATCTCTCTGCTCCTCACTCCTCTCCTCAACTGGTCTTGACAAAGGTTCTAAAACTGCGCCTTGGAGAAAGAATGGCCTTTTTGATAAATGTCAGTGAGGAGATTGCTATCCACCTGCAAACGAATGGCACTACACCCCTGCTTCTCACCATGTCAAACACTCAACACAAGATGGATTAAAAGCCTAAACACAAGACCTAAAACTTTGAAACTAGAAGAAAAAAAAGTAGGAACTACACCACAAGACATTAAAATGGGCAATAATTTTCTGGATCAGATCCCAACAGCACAGGGGAAACAAGTACAAGTACATAGAAGAAATTTAGTCTGCCTAAAGAGCTCGCACACAGCCAAGGAGCAATCAACACGGTCAGGAGATAACTTACAGAACAGGCGAAGCTATTTCCAAGCTGCACCTCTGACAAGGGGCTAACATCCAGAATCTTTAAAAAAAATCAAGTCACTCAATAGGGAAAAAAAAAATGAGTGATCCAATTTTTAAAATGAGTACTAAGTCTAAACTGACATTTTTTCAAAGGAAGACATACACATGGACAACAGGTACATGAAAAAACAAATGTTTAACATCACTCACCATGAGGGAAAGGCAAAGTGACACTGCTGTATCACTCCATTAAGATTGCCTGTTATCCAAAGGCCAGAGGACAAAAGCGTTGGTGAGGAGGTAGGGGAAGGGACGCTGGGCACAATGTTGACCGGTTTGGACCCTCGTGTACACAGCGAGCGTGGGAAACAGAGGCGAGGTGCCTCAAAAAACAGAATTGCCCAGCACTCTTGAGTATCCCACTCCTGGACATATATTCAAGAGATATCACCAAAGGAAATGAAATCCAGCTGGCAAGAAGATACCTGCCGTCTCCACATTCATTAAGCACTTTTACAAAAGCCAAGAAAGGAAACAGCTTAGGAGCCCAGGACCCGGTGTAGTAGCCTAGTGGTTGAAGTCCTCATCTTGCACCTGTTGGCATCGCATATGGGCTCCAATTCTACTCCCAGCAGCCCCACTTCCCATCATCTCCCTGCTTGTGGCCTGGGAAAGGAGTCGAGAATGGCCAAAAGCCTTGACCCCTGCACCCGCGTGGGAGACCTGCAAGAAGCTCCTGGCTCCTGGCTCTGGATTGACTCACCACCTGCCATTGAGGCTGTCTGGGGAGTGAACCAGCAGGTGGAACATAGCTCTCTGTGTGTGTCTCTCCTTCTTTCTGTAAGTCTGACTTTCCAATTTCAAAATAACTAAATCTTTAAAAACAAAGTTAAGACTCCACCACCAAGGAATATAGAAAACGTGGTACATGCGCATACAATGGAATATTACTCAGTCGTAAAAAGAACAGAAGTATTTTCAGCTGCAACATGTGGAACCGGAGGTCACTCCAGAAGCCAAGCTCAGAAAGAAAAGTATCACCTAATCTCATTCACATTTTAAGTCTGAAAAATAAACTGAAAGTGTCTCAGAGACTGGAGAGGGAAATTTGGAGAGAAAGTTGGAGAAAACTTAGTTGGTGGGGATTAGGTTGTAGCTAGATCCTTGTAAGAAGTTCGGTATTCTATTGCACAACAAGGTGGCAATAGATAACATTAATGCACTGCATATTTTTCTATTTTAAAAAAACTAGAATAGAAATTTTGGATGTTTTCACTCTAAAGAAATGTAAAAAAAAAAAGTTGAAAAACTAAACATATTTACCCTGGTTGGACATTCACAATGTTACAAAATATCACACAGTGGCCCATAAATAAGCACAATTTGTACCTTGAAAATGAGGATAAGTAGGGCCCAGTGTGAATGCAACGGGATCCCATATGGTCACCAGTTCTAATCCCAGCGGCTTCACTTCCCATACAGCTCCCTGCCTGTGGCCTGAGAAAGCAGTCGAGGACGGCTCAAAGCCTTGGGAGACCCAGAAGAGCTCCTGGCTCCCTGCTTCGGATCGGTGCAGCACTCTACCAGCAGCATCTTCGGAACAGAGGCCTTCCCAACACGGCCGCCGGGGGCTCGGCTGGCGGTGAGTCTTATGTCCACCAAGAACCGGGAATGTGAACAAAGAAGAGCGTGCCGGGCAGTGGCAGCTTACTGAACGAGAGAGAGAGAGAGAGAGAGAGAATAGTGTTTGGAAGGTTGCGTGTCTGGGGTTTGCACAGGCTGTATATCGGGGAAAGTTCTCACGATGGCGGAGTAGCAGTTCCATGGGAGACTCAACAGGAAACAGTCTTTGCCCAGGGTTGTCATTACTAACCTAGTTACAACAGCACAGCAAACCTTGAAGAAAAAGGACTGGCACCTGACACGGCCTCCCTCCTTCTCAGATGCTCACTGCACAACTTCTCATCCCTGCTGACCTAGCCCCAACCCCAACCAGCATAACCGGCATGCCTGGGTCCCATTTGGTGACAGAAAGCACCAGAGATGTTTAGAAGACAACTCCAAACACGTACAGAACTTGGGTCAGCTCTGGGGCGGAGGAAGGGTGTTCGAGGGAAGGACCGACTTGGACAGGGCGCTCGGACATGCTGGCTTTGGAGAAGGCAGAGAAGTAGTCACCGGATGGTGGAGTCCACTGCATTTCCCAGGCCGGACCTAGTCCACGGGGCTCCCGGAACCAGGCCCGCACAGAAAGGCAGAATGGCCCTGCAGACGCTGAGATCTGAAGCGAATAAGGTCACTGTCGGAAGGTGGTCAGCGGGACTGGGCCAGCCGAGTCATCCAAAGGCTGTGCGTTCTGCACCACCCGGTTCCCCGACGCGCAGGTGGCTGAGCAATAAAAGCAAAGCACATCTCTCAGAAACCAGAGCTCCTGCGCCCTCTGTCGACCAAGGTCAGCATCGTGCTTGCTGCAAAGGAGGATCCAGCGGGGCCGACGGGCAAACCCGATGGGCGATGGGCGATGGGCGGACAATCGGCAGTTAACAGGAATTTCACAACAACGGCTCCTCTCAGCTCAGCCCGTATTCAGATTCGTTCACTTGTCTCAAAGACTGCTTATAGAATTTTGTTCCTGTTAAATCCTTTTCCTTTCCTGTTAAAGTAGTTGCTCCCAATATTCTTATGTTAATGACATTGATGAAACAGGTTTGTTTGCTGTCATCTGAATTTCTTGCAAACAGGGAGTTGGCACTACAGAGCTACGGGTTTTATTGCAGTCTCCGAGCCATCCTGGGTCACGCTGTGTGCTTTATACTGTGTGTCGCAGAAGGAACATACAGTGTTGGTTTCTCATTGCTGAGGTCTGGTCCCTGGTTTTCCGGGGACCTGGGGTTGATGGCCATATCTACCGACACATGGATTTCCGCTTTCCGATTAGGAAGTGGTCTGGGGAGTATTATTACTTGGACACGTTGGGAGAACATGCATCCCTTACAACCTTACGCTTAAATGGTTTTACATCCAAGGTATCATTGGCAGCTGTGTGTGTGTGTGTGTGTGTGTGCGCGCGCGCGCACGCGCACGCATGAGAAAAAGGGAAGATTTTCCAATTCAGTCTTAGCTGGCATGCTCATGGTTTTTTGTTTGTTTTACTGGAAAGGCAGATATACAGTGAGAAGGAGATATGGAGAGAAAAATCTTCCATCTGCTGGTTCACTCACCAAGTTGTTGCAAGAGCCAGAAACTTCTGGGTCTCCCACACAGGTGCAGGGCCCCAAGACTTTGGGCCGTCCTCGACTGCTTTCCCAGGCCACAAGCAGGAAGCTGGATGTGAAGAGGAACAGCTGGGACACGAACCAGTGCCCGTATGGGATCCCGGGTATGCAAGGCAAGGATGTAGCCACTATGCTATCATTCCAGGCCCCACTGCATTTGAAAGTTCAAGGGAGCTTCTCTTTGCCAGCTGGAAATGAACCACGCTTTTCTTCAAAGAGAAGTGTGTGAAGATGCGTGATGAACCCATTTTCGGAAAATGGAAGAATTTTGATTATAGAGGAAAATGAATTGTTTCAGTGAGAAGGTGTAAGGTGCTAGGCCTGTGAGAGAACGGCAGCAGAGCCCCATGCCAGTGTGACCCAAGAGATGGACACAGGAGACTGGAGGGACCCAAGATGCTGCACCTCTTAACTACTGTGAATAGCGCTGCTGTGTATAGGAACGCACAAGCATCTTTTCAACATCATGCTTTTTATTCTTTCGGCTACCTGCCCAGAAGTGCCATTGTTGGATCATGTGTGGTTGTCCTACTTTTAATATTTTTGAGGAACTTCGCGGTCTTTCCCAGTGGCTGTATCATCTTACATTCCCACCCACAGCCAAGAAAGGTCTCAATGTCTCCATATCCTTGCAGTGTCTATTTTCTTAGCCCCCCACCTTTTTTTAATAATAGTGGCCTTCCTAACGAGGCGAGGCGATATCTCATTGTAGTTTTGGTTTGTGTTTCTCTGTTTAGTGATATTGAGCATGTTTTCATATGTTTGTTGGTCATCTGTATATCAACTCTGGAAAAATACCTATGTCAATCTTTCGCCCCTTTTTTTTTTCATTAGGTTATTTGGGGATTTGGGTTGCTGTACCACAGTAGCATATGTATTTTTAAAGATTTATTTTATTTTCCTTGGAAAGTCAGACATACAGGGAGGAGGAGAGACAGAGAGGAAGATCCTCTGTCTGCTGATTCACTCCCCAAGCAGCTGCAACAGCTGGAGCTGAACCAATCTGAAGCCAGGAGCCTGGAGCCTCCTCCAGGTCTCCAACGCAGGTGCAGGGTCCTAAGGCTTTGGGCCGTCCTCCACTACTTTCCCAGGTCACAAGCAGGGAGCTGGATGGGAAGTGGGGCCGCCAGGATTAGAACCGGCGCCCATATGGGATCCCGATGCGGGTGCCAAGGTGAGGGCTTTAGCCACTAGGCCATGGTGCCAGTCCCTGAAGCAGGGTGTTGTGAGAAGTAAGTCATTTGTGTTGGGGTTGGACAATGTGGCTGAGCACGTTAAGTCACTGGGACATTCCACCCCCATATGACTGGACTGGTTTGAATCCCAGCGGCTCCGCTTCTCCTCCAGCTCCTTACCAATGCCCTGGGAAACAGTAGATGATGGCCAAAGTGCGTGAGTTCCTGTTAGCCACAAGGGAGGGTTAGGATGGAGAGCTTGACTTCAGGCAACCGCAGCCTCAGCTATGACAGCCACTTGGGGAGAATCCATAGGAGACTCCTCTTTCTCTCATATTCTCTCTCTCTTTCTCTCTTCCTACCTTTAAGGTGAATAAATCCATCAATTCTGGAAGAAAATTTGTGTACACTACTCACCCTATCCATCATGTTGCAGGCACTGAAAAAATATTACTTCTCTTCTAGGGCTTATGACATGAAATAATATTGTGATAATAATATATGTAAAACTGCTTTAAAAATGATAGTGTTACGCAAATGTGAGTTAAAAATACAAATCCGTATGCAAACTATTTTAGTATTTCTCTCAGGTTTTCCACTTTCGATATAGAAATCTTTTTCATCTTTAGACTTCATTCTGGTTTTAAAGGGTAATCCTTTATTATTATTATTATTATTATTATTATTTCACATTTTATCTAAAGAAAGCCGCCCAAGTAGATTGTGGAGAGAAGACAATAACTCACTTTGCGAAAGCCAAGTTGGAGTGAGAGTTATTTAAATATAAAATAAAACGGGAAGAAAAGCCGCAAAGGATTACACTTTTGAAAAAATCCTTGGAGAACGGGAACTGCCGCTGCTGCGGAGAAGATGAGTGATGTTGAAAGATGAATAACGTTTGGATAACATTAATTACAGTGATGTTACAAACTCGGGGATGCCGGTTGCCATAACAACTCCGCTATATGCTGCTTTTCTGATGACATCTGGAAGCGGTGCTGAGGGGGACAGCGTCACTTCCGAACTTCGATTGCTGTCACTCAGCGATTCTTAAATTGAATTGTTTTGTGCTTAAAAAGTCAGAATATGTCACTGTCTTCAAAAATATTCTCCAAATGATGGGGGAGAAATGCTACACGTTCCGTCACAATTATAGAGTACTGGAGAAAGAAAAACATATTTTGGTTTTAATGCAGAATTAACTCATTTCTTTTCATGGAAAAACTGGGGGAAAAAATCAGAGGAGAGGAGGAAAGATGAGGCATCTGGGAAGACCGTTCCCTCAGGGAGTTAGTCGACAATGCAATTCTTTCTGGAACTTTCTGTCGTTGGCTGTGCCTCAGTTAGCTCCCTTCTGTGTCCCTCCTGCTTCCCTCTCGCACACCCTTCAAAGCTGCGATGGTTAGACCTGCAGGATGTCACATCCCGAAGCAAGAACGGCTCTCTGCTCTCTCTTCCTTCCACTAACCAACCGGCTTCCTTTCAGGGTGTCTCCAATGTTTGCATTGAAAGAAAGGTTACCGCCACTGGTTTAGATGAGCTTGGATTTTAACATTTCCCAGAGAAGATAAATACGTATATAGTAGCACTGACAAGAAACAAAGCAAGGGCCCGGCACTGTAGCCTAGTGGCTAAAGTCCTCGCCTTGCATATGCCGGGATTCCATATGGGCACTGGTTCTAATCCTAGCAGTCCCACTTCCCCATCCAGCTCGCTACCTTTCCAGTAAAAATAAATAAATCTTAGGAAAAAAAAAAACATTATTGTCATAAATGTGCTGATAAAATTGGGGTTTGTTTTCTAAGTTTTATTTATTTAGTTGAAAGACAGAGAGAGAGAATCTTCTATCCACTGGTCATTCCCTAAATGACTGGGCAAAGGGTGGCTTAATGTGGCCCAGCAGCTGGAGCTGACTTAGGCCAGAGCCAGGGGCCAGGGACTCCATTTCCGTCTCCTGCACGGTAGCAGGTACCAAAACTCTGGGACCTTCATCTGCTGTTATCATGGGTTCCCAGCAGGAAGCTGGATTAGAAGTGGAGCAGCCAGGAACTGCGCCTGGCCCTCCAATATGGCATGCAGACAGCCCAAGTGGGAGTTTGACCCTGTAAACCAGGATGCCAAGGGTCAGACCAAGCTGGGCAAGGTGCTTAAAACCCACTGTAGGGCTCCCATGTGGCTGGCAGGAACCCGAATCTACTGAAGCAATCACTCATGGCCTCCGGGATATGTATCAACCAGGAAACTGGAGTTGGAAGGGAAAGTCAGGATTGGACCTAGTCAGTTTGATATGGCAGGAAAGTGAACCAAGCATTGTCTCTCTTTCTCTCTCTCTCCATCCCTGCCCCTTCTTTCTTCTCTCTCCCTTTCTACAAACTGAGCTTCAGTGAAAGCTGAGCATTTGTGATGGTGTTCAAAGCACAATGGTGGGTTCTGTGACTAAGTGTGACGCTGCAGATCCCAGAAGGCAGGCTGGGTGCCCTGTCTTTCATCTCTGTCCTCCTGCCCCGTCCCCACAGTGGTCCCAACAGTAGCTCCATGGATACGTGCTGACAAGCACATTTCATGCTCTGCGAACCCTGCCCGCAGTGGAAGCAGCCTCCTAAGTCAGCCTGCGTCTGCCCCGGCCAGGTGCACCCCACGACCCTTGAAACTCGCTCTCTTTTTCTCCACTCCTAGAACAGACTCTGTCCATCCAGAGAGTGCAGGAGAGGGACCCAGTCCTCTGAAGGACTCATGGCTCCCCAGGGACGAGCCAAGTGAGCTAAGCAACGCACCACTCCCAGAACGGCAGTGGTCACGGGTCGCGACTCAGACAGCAGCTGGCAGGGAAAGAAAGAGTTAACGCTGCGCTGCCACCCGCTGACATGAACAAAGGTCGCCTGCAGCGCAAAGCAGGTGCGCAGAGACCAAGGTGCTGCTCTGTGCTCGGCTTCCCTGACAGGTGAGCCCGGAAGGGACTGTGTCACGTTTTTTGTTTTGTTTTTTTTTTTTAAGATTTAATTTTTATTGCAAAGTCAGATATACAGAGAGGAGAGGCAGAGAGACAGAGAAGAAGATCTTGCATCCGATGATTCACTCCCCAAATGACCGCAATGGCCAGAGCTGAGCCAATCTGAAGCCAAAAGCCTTGAGCTTCTTCTGGGTCTCCCGTGCTGGTGAAGAGTCCCAAGATTTTGGGCCGGTCGACCGCCTTCCCAGGCCACAAGCAGGGAGCTGGATGGAAAGTGAGGCCACCAGGATTAGAAAAGGCACCCATATGGGATCCCGGGGTGTTCAAGGCAAGGACTTCAGCTGCTAGGCCACCTCGCCGGGCCCTGTGTCAAGTTTTGTCTGCCCCAACCTGGAGTCAGTCTCCAACCTCTCAGCCCACTCTCTTCCTGGAAACACGGGATGGATTTCATCAATGGGCTCGCAGGTCCCCTTGACATCCTGTTGCATTGCCAATGGGAGCATCTTCCAGATGAGAGGCAGAGGGGCCGGGGAAAGGGTGCTGAGACAATCACCTCTCTCCTCCCTCCCTTGCAGGCTGGCCCTGTGATTGGTCTCCACCCAGGTTCCCCTTCTCCAGCCCAGGCTGTAAATCAATCCAGAGGCACTGAGCTCTCCTTTAAGGATTCTTGACATACTTACGCTTTGGAAGAGTTCTTTCATTAAAACCTCTAATTATTCTAATATCAATGGTCTATCAGTTTTCTGTTGGATTCCTGGTAGGAGAGTCCCTCATTGATTTGGTTTGCTCTCTTTCCTCTTCTTGCTTAGGATGCGCTTGGGTTCTGCCTCACCACGCTTGCTCAGCCTACCCTAAACCACAACCTCATGACCCTAAGATTCTCCCGCCATGCTTGGCCTCAGAAGAAAGGCGTTAGAAGTAAGCTTGACTGGGAGGTGGCTCACCATGGCACTGGTGGTCTTACAGAATCCAGGCAGAGGGCAGTCAGCAGGTGGCTCCTGGGCCTGGTTAACAGGTGCTCGATTAATAAGGGAGATAAAGAGATAAAGATCTTCCATCTGCTGGTTCACTCCCCAAGTGGCTGCAATGACTTCTTCCGGGTCTCCCACACGGGTGCAGGGTCCCAAGCCTTTGAGCCGTCCTTGACTGCTTTCCCAGGCCACAAGCAGGGAGCTAGATGGGAAGTGAAACAGCCAGGATGCAAACCGGTACTTATATGAGATCCTAGCACATGTAAGGCAAGGATGTAGCCAGTAGGCTATCCTGCCGGGCCCAGAACATCACATTTTTTAGTCAAAAATTAAATCTGTGAAACCTGACCTAGGAAAATTAGACATTTTTAATACAATGACCAAAAAAAAAAAAAAAAACTCAAAACTGCTGAAGCTGAACATTGAGAACAATGAAACCGGACAGAAAACGTGTTTGTTCAATACAAGGTACATTATTTCAGAAAATAAAAATCTTAAGCATGCAGTAAGACATATGATTCAAGGAATAAGTGAACTCAAGAGACTTGGTCCCCAGGAGGGGTGGGTGGATGGGTGTTTGGCCTGACAATGAAGATCCTGCACTCCGTAGCTGAGTTCCTGGGTTCAAACCCTGGCTCCGACGCTCAATCCCGTTTCCTGCTAAAATGACCCCGGGAGGCTGCAGGTGAACACTCAGGTGCCAGAGGTGCTGCCATGCAACCTGCGGGACATGGATGGTTCCCTGTCTCAGCCTGGCCCTGGCCGTGATGGCCACCCTGGGCAGTGAACCACACATGGGATGCTATCTCCCTCCTGCTTGCCCCGCCAGTAACAGTAAGAAGCATTAATTCCTGCCGCAGCTTTGCAATGTTCGAGTATTTCTGATGAAATCGTTTGGTTTCTATTCAATGAAAAAAAAAATAATAATGGCCTCAGGCAAAACAACCAATGGCATTTCTCCATCAGTCCCTGCTCCTGGACTCTGAGTCTTAAGATTTTTGTCATCTTTGAGGAAATGTAGAGAGTGTTTTTAGGGTCCTAACAGCATGTCTACATCAAAATGACAAACACTCAGCGAGTGATCTCAGCTGACAGCTAAAATCAAAGTTTGCCGGGAGGCAGAAAGTTTAGAGTTTCCCCTAACCGCTTCAAAGGGAGATGGCACTTTAAAATCAATCTACAAGTCATTTCACAACCAGTAGGATGGCCATTGCTTAAGGGAAAAAAAAAGTGGGGGAGCCCACCTTGGTGGCCTAGTGGCTAAAGTCCTCGCCTTGAATGCGCCAGGCTCCCACATGTGCTCCAGTTCTGATCCCAGCGGACCTGCATCCCATCCAGCTCCCTGCTTGTGGTCTGGGAAAGCAAGTCGAGGAAGACCCAAAACCTTGGGACCCTGCGCCCGCATGAGAGACCCAGAAGAGACTCCCGGCTCCTGGCTTCGGATCAGAGCAGCTGCAGCTGTAGCAGCCGCTTGGGGAGGGAATCAACAGACAGAAACTCTTTCTCTCCTCCTCTTCTCCTCTTTGTATATTTGAATTTCCAATAAAAATAAATATTTTGTTTACAAAAGGCAGGAAGTCAAAAGTGGCAGTAAAGACATGCGGATGTCAAGCCCTTGGCCACTGTTGGTGGGCGTGGAGACTGACGCTTGTCTCAAAGGAGACGCGTGCGCACTCCCGTCACGTGTCTGTACCGCCAAGACGTGAAGCAACCCGGTCATCTATCAGCAGGTGGCAGAGATAAACAGAAGTAGGCCACAAACACAAGGGATTCTTACTCAGCTCTCAAGAACAGGAAAGCCGTCACGGGCTGCAACCTGACGAACCACGGACACTACGCTAAGTGGAGTAAGGTGGTTACAAAAAGACAAATCTCAGACGAGGCCACATGTGTGAGCTGGTCAAATTCCTAGCGAGAGGGCCCAGCCGCGTGGCCTAGCAGCTAAAGTTCCTCACCTTGAACACTCCCGGGATCCCATATGGGCACCAGTTCTAGTGCCAGCAGCTCCACTTCCCATCCAGCTCCCTGCTTGTGGCCTGGGAAAGCAGGATGGCACAAAGCTTTGGGACCCTGCAGTGGGAGACCTGGAAGAAGTTCCTGGCTCCTGGCTTCAGATCGGCATAGCATCGGCCGTTGCACTCACTTGGGGAGAGAATCATCAGACGGAAGATCTTCCTCTCTGTCTCTCCTCCTCTCTGTATATTTGACTTTCCAATTAATAAATAAATCTTTTTTAAAAATTCCTAGCGAGAGAAAGTAGAGCACCAAAAGTCAGGGAGTGGAAACCAAGAGCTTTGGATGGTGTAATATGTCAATCGTGCAAAATGAAAAACCCTGGAACTCTATTGTACCACAGTGTGAGTGCCCCGATCCCATTGAGCTTACATTTGGAAATAAGTGTAAGGGTGACCCGTTCCACAGCTCCTAACACAATTTTACAAGGTTTTTTTTTTTAAGGCTCAAACTGCACAAATCTTTTCAAAATTCTGTTCATTTATTGCAGAATGAATAAATGGGGAGCTGTGGGGCTGAAGCAGGAAGCAGCACTCCCGGACTGCCAGGGACACAGTGGCACACAGTGGCGGGTGCCTGCTGCTGCTGTTGGGGAGCCGGAGCCAGGGCTCAGCGCAGGCAGCAAGCACAGGCGCTCTCTGCTGGATGCAGGCAGCCTGGCCAACAGGCCACCCTGAACAGTTACTGGGCAGAATGTAGACTAGGTAAGGAAGCTGCGGCAAAAGCCCAGCTGGGTGCTTTTCCAGCTGTTCCCAAAATTCCCTTCAGGATCGCGGAATGGAAACTCAGCCAGCCCGAGGCTACAACCAGGAGGGTGATCTCTCTGAGCACGTAGATTCTTGTTCCATCTCTAAAGTACAGATTTTGCCGAACATCCCAGACTAGTCCTAGGGGTGTGTTCATCAGAAATAATATTGTGGGGCCGGGAAGTGATAGCCAAGTGGCCAAACTCCACTTGTTACCATGGTTTACCGCTTCAGCTCTTCCCTCCACTCGGGTTTCTGTTTTGTGCTCTGTGTGTGTGTGTGTGAGTGTGTGTTTTCCGGGTTTCTCACCCTGGGGACTGCCCAGGAGAGGTTCTGGGTTGGATCAGTGTGTCAGCTCTCCTGTTGGCTAGTGGCCTGGGAGCCGTCCTCCCCAGCATCAACCGGTAAACCCACGGAGGGCTGCCTTTGGTCAGTAGGCAGATTCCTCACCTGTTCAACCCAACAGGAAGTATGACACTTCCTGAATTGAAAGTGCCCTTTGCTGCTGTGATCAGAAGGCAACTTACACACTCATCTATTACGGCTTTATTGTACATCATAAAAGTTGTAATGAACAGCCCAGTCATTTATAAGGCTACAATTCCGAGGCCTGTGACGGCGTGTCCTCTAGCTTTTTGCTCCTTTCGGCTGCTGGAACCTCATGTACCCAGTGCCTGGCACGAAGTTCCTTCACATACAGGTGAAATCAGAAAACCTGAATTCAGATTCCAATTGTCTTCATTTTGTCTCTACTTGAATTTGAAGTAGTGACATCATCTTTCTGAATCTCTCTGGTCTATTATTCAAAAAAGACATCGTTATGATTGATATTTGATAAAATGTGGACGGTGGCTCTGTCGACACCTCTGCCATCAGCTATAATTATGTCTAAATGTATCCACCTCTTTTCCCAATCAGAGGGCAAATCCTACGGGCGGTAGCTGTGGGTCATTAACCTTGGCAGCGGGCCCCACCCCAGTCTCTGCACGCTAAACGTATTTCACCAAAGTCAGATCCGGTGCCAGACCTTTTTTTTTTTTTTTTTTTTACCATGTCTCTTAATGCTATTCAAAGAATTATCCAAGAATTTTAAAACAAGCAGGAAATACAAAGCATCACAAATACATTCCAGACGAACTTGGTTTCGGGCACTCTGGGTGCTCCGCCATCGTCAGCAGCGCGAGGGGTCCAGTTTGTGCACCTGTGGATGTCTGCAGGTGTGTGCACCTGCTGCGTTCCCTGGCGCCTGGGCCGTCTGCCCCTGCGCAGCCACGCGCTCGCGGGCATCGCTAGAGGGCGCGCGGCCCTCCTAAACCGGCCAGCCAGAAGAGCAAACACCCCTGCTCCTTAGGGCGGTGGAAAAACACGTGCGGGCATGCCCAGATTTGTATTTCGCGTTCCCCTCATTAGTCATGCAATCCCGCAGCTCACCTTTCCTTTTGTTCGCTGTTTCCTCCTTCATGCTCTTGTTCACAAATAAGCCTTCTCTCTCTCTCTCTCTCTCTCTCTCTCTCAGAGGCTTAACCTACAAAAATAAGCTGAGATGAGGTGACACAGGTGGAGACCGCATAATTTAGCCGGGGAAGGTGGGGCCACTGAGGGTTCATTTGCGAGTGTTTTAAAATGGGAGAGACTCTGCAAGGGTTCGGTTAGCCTGATGTTTCCTATTTGGCCAGTTTGCAAAGATGGAAAAGGAGTAAGGGGTTTACAGAAAGAAGAGATTGAGCGTGGGGCTGGCGTGGGGAGGAAAGACAGGATGGGCGACCTGGTGAGGCTGGCTTGACCAGGGAGGGTCCCTGGGCCGCCATGGGGGTCCTGGCCCCAGCTGACAGCTGCTCACCCCCTCTGCGTCAGCCAGCAGCCTCACCAATGCAGGATGTTGTCTGGGTGGTCTTCTGCCTGTGAGGTGTGAGGGAAAGCACGGGGTGTTCGGAAAGGCACGATGCTTGTTCCTGGCGAATCTGAAGGTGTCCGACAGAAAGGCCCGACAAGGGAGGCATCTCTCAGTCATCTCCCTTCTGGAATCTTCACCTTCCACGTGGCCAGGGCTGCCCTCTGCAGAGGGGCCTGCCGGGGAGGAGGCGTCCTAAACAGCCATGCAAACGCACGGAAAGGGCTGGACAGCTCCGAATGACAAACTGCCGCTGTCCCACAGAGGAGCTGCCTCGGTGGGTGGGGTTCTCCCTGGTGGTCGTTCTGCTCTCCCATGGCTGCTGGAAACCTGGCTGCCTGCGTTGGTGCTGGCTTCCCAGGACTTTGGGAAAAGGCCACTTCCCCTCTCTTAGCTCCACAGCTGCAATTATTCCAATCTCATCGCACCCTAATAACCGGCTGGGCTGTGGCTTCGGAGCTGTTACTGCTCTCTGACATGGTAATTGCTAATTAATTATTACTTCCAACGTTTCAATTAGTTTTCATCTGAAATAGTTCTGAGAGTTCTCTCCAGACAACCACTGAGGAAGTGGGAGCTGCCATCCCCTTTGGCTCCAACTAACTAGCTTGATTCTAAATGTAAGTGATGACTATTGTGAGTGCAAAAAAAAAAAGTACATCACAAGAATTCCCAGTTTGGGGCTTGCAATTTGTTACATCCGCAATTCCGCATGACCACCACAAGGAGGTGCTATCACATACAGTACTAATACTGTGAAACATGCTTTCTAAAATGTTTTAATGTGTGTGTGTCACAGAGCAAGCTGCCATCCTCTTCCTCACTCCCCATACATCCACAGAGCTGAGCCACAGCCAAAATCTGGATTCAGGAACCCCACCCTGGCCTCCTGTATGAGAAACGGGGACACACTCGGTGGGATCACCACCGTTCCCCCCCCCCGGGGGGTGCATCAGCAGCAAGCTGGGGTCAAGAGCTAGCTGTCAAAGCCAAGCCTGCTGATGTAGGACCTAGCATGACCATCCTGCGCCCACCATCTGCCTCTTCAATAAATCTCCTGAATGGCTTTGCCACAAGCCAAATTAGACAGCCTCAAATAAATTCTTTTTTACTAGATGTTGACCTCCCTGAGCTCCATTCACAGAAGACAATCTCTCCCTTTAGAAAATGAACTCATCCTCAACCAAAAAGAGATGAATATCTACGTAAAATGTGTCGATATCCGCTTGCCTCTCAGCCCCTCTCCTGAGCCCTGCCATCCCTTGGCCAGGGCAAGGTCATAGCCTCCTGACTGGTACCCTTGCTTCCATTTCCCTGGAGTCATTAGCAGCTACAGTGACCCTGGGACCAGCATTGTGGTACAGTGGGCTAAACCCCTGCCTGTGGCACCAGCACACCATGAGTGCCAGTTCAAGTCCCAGCTGCTCCATTTCACATCCAGCTCCCTGCTAATGTGCCTGGGAAAGCAACAGAGCATGGCCCAGCTCCAGGACTGCTGCCACCCACGTGGACCAGGATGGAATTCCTGGCTCCTGACTCCTGCCTTGGGTTGGCTCAACCCTGGCTGCTGTTGCCACTTGGGGCAAGACCTGGAGGTGGACAATCCCCCCTCTGTATATACAACTCTGCTTTTTAAACACATAAATACAGGAATCTATTTTTTTTTTAAGGTATCTTATGTCATCTCATTCACCTGCTCAGAAATCCCGAGTTACAGCCTCAGAATGCAAGCCAAATTTCACACCATGGCTTACAACGACCCACATGAACAGGCTTCTGGCGGGGCCAGTGTCATCGGAGCGCCTCTCCACTGTTTTTCAAGCAGATCTCCAGGCCTTTGACAAGCCGGCCCTCCGCTCTCCCCCCAGCCCCTCCAGGCCGGCTCCTCCGTGCCTCCTTTAGTCGTTGGCTCACGTGCCACCTCCTCAGAGACTCTCAACACCCATCATCCATCTTCCCGTGGGAGCCCCGCCAGGACGCGAGTTATAGAAGCAGTCCCTCCCTCAGCAGGTGCACAGATCATGTCTACTGAATGAACAGTAGGAATTCTTCCTCTAAACCTGGATGCACACTACAGCCCTCTCTTCAGGACTTCAGTTCCTCAAAGGGTGTTGAACTTGTGAGCTGTTTTTCATCTACACGCAACATGAGTGCCCTGGACCCTTATCTTGTCTCTGAGGAGTAATATACCGTAACGGCTGGGAAGCAACTCATGGATTTTCGGCCATCAAGGGGTGGGCAAAGTTGAAACTGCATGCCCGATCTATTTCATCTTAACCTGTTCCTATTTAAATCGTAGTGCCTTTCACGTGGATATGGACTGGAGCAAGCAGATCTCCATCAAATCTGGCACCGTCTACCCCGGAGTGTGAACCCCAGCGCTTCCCTGGAGTGGAAGGTGTTCAGTGTGGCCCTCTCGTGGGCACCGGGCCACGCAGCATGAATCGGCAGGGGCCCCTAGGTCTCTGTTGGAGTGAAGGGTTTACTGACAGTAGGTGAGAGGACAGAAAGAGGGAGTGGCTTATTCCTGCCCCCGTGTGGTTGCCTTGCTCTTCCACCAGACACAGCTGTGACCTAAGCCTTCTGCTTCCAGTTCGTCCCACATCGTGGGGTCTGCGCCTCCCCTTCCCTCTGCAGGTTCCCTTGACTACACAGTCCATCTTCAACCCCTCCTTTGGAAAGACTTTTTCCATTTTTGCCATTAACCGGTTCGTGTCCCAGATGTCCTGCCAACTCTGTGGGGCATGAAGGTGGCGGACAGGAACTCCCGTCTCCCAGGGAAATGGCAGGGCTCCAATTCCTCGAGCCATCGCCCGCTGCCTGCCAGGCTGGGCTTTTAGGGGGAAGCTAGGGTGAGAATCCTGAGGTGGGGATCCGTGCACCCCTCCATCAGGATGGCAGATGTCTTCATCTCAAGGGTGACCACGTGCCTCCAATCACTCCTTTTGAGTGTGCAAATTCGGGGCAGTGTGTTCAGTGAGGGGCTGCTCTGTTGCAGCCGTTGTTTCTCCCGAGCGGTAAACAGCACGAGTTGTTTAAGTGACTGCATCTCAGACTGCAGCTTGTCCACGCTTTCATCGCCCTCGTTCCCGGAGTTGTCCTCCACCACCACTTCAGCCGTGTTGGCCCACGCCTCTGCCAAGGCCAGCACTCCCAGACAATCTTAGTATTTTGCAGCTCCTTACACAAAGAATCGTGGCTTTGATTTCCCTTAGGAATACTGACCACGTAAGCATAGAGAGCTTTGCAGAACAATCAGCCACTAAACAGTCTCTAAGATGACCCACCCACACACAACACCTGTCACCCTGTTTATTCTCAACATTCTGCAAGTGCCACTGCTTGAGGAAGACTGGGTGTGTGAGCATTTAACCAACAAACATCAGCAATTGGGAAACCCGTAAATAGCAACAGAGAGGACAAAGAGAATGAGTCAGGAAACCCTGAGTCAGACTGGCAAGGACCGGCCTTCCTTCTTAATTATGGGGCACTCGACCTTTATCTCTGAGGCCATTCCTGGCCTTACCTAACCAGCACCATATGTCTGCTTTCCTCCGGAAATGTGCTGTCTGCCTCTGCCTCACTTCCAGTAGAAGTTTTAAAGTGTGTTGGGCATTGGGTGGAGCCCTAGGACACTGCTAGGTTCCCTCCATCCTATGTCACAGTGCCTGGAGTTCCGGCTCTCCTGCCAAGCCAGCTTCCTACGTGTGTGCACCCTGGGAGGCATAGGGTTCAAGAACTTAGGGCTTGTCACCCCTAGAGCAGATCCAGGCGCTTGGCTTTCATCTGATCCAGGCTGTGGGCCTTTGGGGGAACAAACCAGCTGGTGGGAGATCCCTGTCGCTGGATGTCTCTCTCTCGCTGACATTCAGACATTGCAGACAAAGTTTCGAAAGAAGCAAAGTGCCTGGGTCAAGTGTGTGTCCGCAGGCGTCCACTCCTTTCTGGCTTGCTGCTTGCTGGTTCTAGTCCTAGGCTTGGCGACCCTACACCTGCAGGCCTACAGACAGCATCCCTTCACCTCCCTTCACCTCCCTTCACCTCCTTTCACCTCCCTTCACCTCCCTTCACTTCCCTTCACTTCCCTGCATTTCCAGCAGCAGCAATAAAACCTGCCCAGCTACCAGCTTGTCATAAAGTTTAAAGTCCATCTAAGGAACTAGGGAACCTGCTGAAAAAAGCAAACTAGAGATACAAAGAACGCCACGGGCTTCCAGGAGTTCAGAAATGGATCATTGCCACACCAGGCAATGTGAAGGCCATGAAATTAACCTATCTTTATTTGTATTGGTGGATGCACAACATTTTCTGTTTGCCAAAAAGCCCATAAAGCTGCACAACACAGAGGACAAACCCCATGGGAAACCAGAGACTTCATGGAATAACAATGCAGCAGCATTGGCCCACCAATTGTAATAAATACACCACGGTTAGAGCAGATGGCAATGGAAGGGCCTGGGGCAGCCGAGGACTGGCTCCTGGGCCTTCCAGGTCACAGCCAAGGCCAGTCAGTTTGGGAAGGAAAAACTTGCCTTCTTTCTTTTAAACCGAAGTTTGAAATAGACAAGGCCCCTGACAAGTACTTTGCTGTTACAGTCCAAGGGATTATGAAGGTGGCCCGGCCCTTACCGAGATGATGGATACCACCACAGCCACCCACCTGGAAGGTGGGGACGATAAATGACAGGGGCTTGAAAGAGGATCGGTGGGGTCAGAAATGAGTCACAGGTCGCAAGGGATAACACACACAGCAAGGATTCTAGTTGAAGACGTAGCACGTGGTTCATCAGGCCAAGCCAGGTGAGATTAGTTCATTTCAGCCCATTTATTCTTTTTCTAAAGAAATTTATTTATTTTTATTGGAAAGGAAGATTTACAGAGAGAAGCAGAGACAGACAGAAAGATCTTCCATCCGCTGGTTCATTCCCTAAGCAGCTGCAACGGCCAGAGCTGAGCTGATATGAAGCCAGGAACCTGGAGCTTCTTCCAGGTCTCCCACATAGGTGCAGGGTCCTAAGGCTTTGGGTCATCCTCCACTACCTTCCCAGGCCACAAGCAGGGAACTGGATTGAGATAGAGCAGCCAAGACACAAACTGGCACCTATACAGTATCCTGGTTGTTGCAACACAAGGATTTAGCCACTAGGCTATGGTGCTGACCCCCCGCCCCCATTTATTCTTGATAATAACAGTAGGTTGCCTTCCCTCACCTGGATGATATATGCAAGTTTTGATGAGAACCTTCCACCAAGACCACCACTGTTCCCCACATGATGATTGTGGGAAGTCTGTTCTAGGCGCTATTACTAGGCTTGCTCTGAAAGGAGAGGTTCCCCGGCCACAAGCTGGCAAATGGAAAACGTGAAGGGCCTCTTTGTGAAAAGCCACATTGAGCATTCACCATGCAAAGGCTCAGGCAGGCTGTGATGAAGAAATCCTCCAGCTTAATCTAACCCCGACGTTCTGCTAGTTTTCATGATACGCTTAGCCACAGGATCAGCATGGGGCGAGCTGATCTTGAAAAAGGAACACTAGCAGTGGAATTCCCAGCTGTGACAAGATGTGACTGTGAAAGAGCTGTGTCAGCAGTTTCCCTCACTTTCCACAGGAGCAAATGGCACACTCCCCACAGCCTACATCCACGCTCCGCAGCCGCCTTGACGCTGGGCCTTGGCATCACGGGCTAAGTATCAAAAGTGCTCTCAGCCAAGTAGCAAGTAGGAGTTAGCTCAAGATTCTTAGATAATACAAGGAGTAAACGGGTGTCTGAAAAGAAGATTCAGAACAAAAAAACAGTCTGGTTTGAGGAAATGAAGGCGAACAAACTGTGACTTTAACATCTCTTGCCTCCTTCCCACTCACTACCTGAATACGCAGAGCATCTGTCTGTTTAGGGATGCGAATCCCTAATTATGGCACTTGGAATGTGCACCAGTTGGAATACTACTAATAGGCTATACGGCACTTACACACACAGGGCGAAACAGACCAGGAAGATGTCTTCACTACGTGCTAACTCTAAATGAGCATGGGAGCTTGGGTCTTCAGAATCTCACATTTGTGCCCATTTTTCTCAAAACGCCTCCTAATCTCAGGGCCCAGCAGGCCTCAGTTACACCAGAAGGGCTTAGCTCAAGAATGTGACTAAAACAAGAACACAGCCCTTAGGTTTCCCACTGAGAAGACGTCCGGTCTTGGGACACGCACGCCCCCACACTGAGTGGGCCCTGCACCTGTCGGCTCTCAATGCTGGTCTTGTGGCGGGGTGGGGAGGATGAGCCAAACGGGAGGCCTGCAATGGACAGAATGAGGCTGGGCTGTCTGGAATGAGCCACTCCCTGCCAGAGTCTAAAAAGAGGAGGAAGAATTTCGGCACCACCCTGAGGTCAAAAGCTTTCCGAGAATAGAAGTGGAAGGGACCTGGACTTTTGAAGCAATCCCGAGGAAAGCAATTGTTTCTAAGGAGGCTCCGTTTCCCTGGGACTTGGTTGCATAAAAAGGCATGCAATAGGGGCCCGGCGCGGTGGCGCAAGTGGTTAAGGTTCTCGCCTTGCACGCCCGGGATCCCCTTCCAGCTCCCTTCCAGCTCCCTTCCAGCTCCCTTCCAGCTCCCTGCCTGTGGCCCGGGAAGGCAGTCGAGGACCGCCCAAAGCTTTGGGACCCTGCACCCGCGTGGGAGACCCGAAGAAGCTCCTGGCTTCGGATCGGCATAGCATTGGCTGTTGCGCTCACTTGGGGAGTGAATCATCGGACGGAAGATCTTCCTCTCTGTCTCTCCTCTCTGTATATATGACTTTAAAAATAAAATCTTTAAAAATAAATCTTTTTTTTTTTAAAAAAAAAGGCATGCAATAAAACTGGCTGTGTAAAGTGCTAAGTTTGAATGCAGAGAACATGAAACTGGGACCCAAGTCTGATTGCCCCAGGAGGGACATCTCCGAAGCTGGAGGTGCTTCCAGAGAAAGCTGAGGTACCCCAACAAGGACAAGCATTTAGCACCGAGATCAGACTGTGCAGTGCTTACAAGCATGGGTTTTGCACTACCCTGACCTGAGTTAGCCTCGGCTTCATTTAGCTTTCTTTTTTTGTTTTGTTTTTTTTTTTTTTGAGTCACGCAATCAAGATGATTTTTGTTTTTCAATTTATGATACAGTTTCATAAGCTCTTGGTTCCCCCAAACCCTCCCCCCACATTGAATTCCTCCACATTGTTACAGTGGTACAGATCATAACCAGTCATGATGCCTTCATTGTGGGCATGGACCATGCAGAGTCCAGCAAGCATCTCATTGTCCAGATGTATTCAACAGTTCCACTGGGATGCTTCATTTAGCTTTGCAGCCTAGGACAAGTTAATGACCTTTGCTGAAACTTAGGTTCCCTAACAATAAAGTGAGGCCAAGAACCCGCAATTCACACAGGGGTTCAACGCAGTAACACGTGTACCAAAGCCAGCACCGAAGCTGCTAAGATGAACCCCGATGTTGCTGTTGGCCAAAGGATCAAATTTCCCTTCAGGATTGGGTTAGGACACACAGGGACACGCATGAGCAGGTAGAAAGTGGAAAGTGACCAGCTGTTCTTCGGGTCACATTTAGGACATTTGCAGCATGGGACTGACAGGACCAGAAGGTGCTGGAGGGACAGAAAGGCAGGCTAGAAGATGTGTGTCTTACACACGGGTGGCCTGCTCTGCAGAAGTGGGGCAGATTTCGAAAGGCAAAAGAAAGTCAAACTGTGATTTTTGTCTCAAAACTAGCATTTTATGATCACTCTTTGACTTCCATTATAATTTCAACTAAGTTCCCGGCAGGCATTGTGTTTCACAATGTGTTCCTAGAAAAAGGTCAGGAAATAACAGGAGAGCAGCCCAACTCCGTTTCCTGAATATGAACTGTGCCGTTTCGACCACAGACAAGGGCGCCTCTCCCGACGTGACTCTCCCCGTCCCCAGATCCTTCGCTTCCACGGGGCCCTTCCAATAGCCCAAGGCAGTACACAAGGATGTTTTATAAAACACAGTCACAAGATCAGTGGAATGATTTTGAATGTATTTGCTTGCTAATGAGAATTTTTACGAGAGGGAAATAAAAGAGAAATTAGTTCAAATTTCCCTAGACGGATGTTTTAAAGAAACCTAAGCTTTCCAAAATGCTACTCAAAAGCCTTTCTCGATTCTGAGGAACAGGCCAAGTTGTCGTTAGTTAAATGCCTGAAGTTCATTATCACCAATATCTTACCCTAGAGTGAATTTACACCATAGTGGAGTGACACACGCACGTGGCTGGAGTTCCTGCTGTAACTAACGTGGTGATGTCGTGGGTCCAGAAAACTACTTGTACTATTTTATTTAAAAAAAAAAAATGGCTTAGAAACTGAAGTTGGTGTTATCTTTTAATCATATTGCTGGGTATATGGCCAACTACCTCTGACCAAGAAATGCGATCTTTAATTATGATGTCATTCCTGTGGAAATCAACACCAGCACTGAGTAAGACGGTCCCCTGGGGCCAGAAAACCAGTGCAGAGACAGACAGCCTTTCCACAAGTTCTGGAAAGTCAAACCTGGTTCAGCCACGTGTTCGCTCCACGGTCCCGCTGGTAACTCAGAAATGAGATGGGGCAAGGGGAGTTGGCTTCATTTTCTGTGTAAAGTGGTGTCCGACGAACAAGATAAACAGAGCAAAACAGGGAGCTGCCTCGTTGTCCAGAGGGAGGGTGAGTTTCTAAAAGAATGTGCGCTTTGGATCCGATGAATCCCCTCTGCCCAGACACACCCACTTCACACACAGATGTGACGTCCCAGAAGCACGGGACGTGATGGGAATTTGAGCTGGCTGCTGATTCGTTATAGTTCTTCAGTACACCACTGCAGCACGAATGCGATCGCTTTAGAAAAATCACACGTCAGAAAACATTGATTTCTATGTCCCAAAACATTCATATTTGCTGTAAAGATCTGCGCATATGAGTACATTTAGGGAACAGTCGTAGACCTTCGCCTCCAAGAAGCTTAAGGAGTCACAAAGACCGAGCTGCAATTAAAAGTTGCTCTGTGGGCCCAGTGCGATGGCTTAATGGCTAAATCCTCACCTTGCATGCGCCAGGATCCCATACAGGCCCTGGTTCATGTCCCAACTGCTCCACTTCCCATCCAGCTCCCTGCTTGTGGCCTGGGAAGGCAGTGGAGAATGGCCCAGATCCTTAGGACCCTGCATTCATGTGGGAGACCCTGGAAGAAGCTCCAGGTTCCTGGCTTTATATCAGCTCAGCTCTGGCCGTTGCAGCTGCTTAGGGAGTGAACCAGCAGATGGAAGATCTGTCTCTTCTCTCCCTATATATCTGCCCTTCCAATAAAAATACATAAATCTTAAAAATATATTTTTAAAGTTATTCTGTCATCCCCAAGGGGAAACATGACTTCACCTTTTCACAGAAATTGATTCATGCTACGTGAACACCACCTAAATTTCAATCCTGTCATTTCTCAAATATAAGTTTGGGCTCTGATTTTTCAAAGCCAAGTTCAGGAAGTCACAGTCTGAAAGGACCTGAAGGTAGGAAAGTTTCTAGGCTATTATCAAAGCAGCTAAGTGTTGCTATTGCTCGGCTCTACAATTGTGCTTGCATCCTTTAACCTCGGGTCGGGAGTCTCTTGACTTCGTCGTTGGCACCTCAGATGCCTCCCAGCCTGCGTCCGTCTTAAGGATGGCCTTGGCTCTCACCTTGAGCTGTCAGGAAAAGCCATCGATCGTCATAAGCAGGGAGCTAAAAGTGGAGCATATGGGACTGGAACAGGCGCTCATATGGGATACCAGTGATACAGGGTGAGGATTAGCAGGCTATGCTACCATGCCAGTGCCGAAGCTGATGTTTTAAAACACAGATGATATCAAACTTCAGAATGTGTTGTAGCACCTGAGAGCTGAGGTTCTGCTTTTCTAGTGGCACGAAGTACTAACACATTCGGTTGCCTCCCAAGTGACACGCTAGAGGGAAGCTGGAATTTGGGAGTGGAGCTGGGACTAGAATGAGCCCAGGCACTCCACAATGGAATGTGGAAGGTTTTATTTTATATATTTATTGAATTTATTTGAAAGGCAGATTTACAGAGAGAAAGGGAGAGAGGGAGAGAGATCTTCCACCCACTGGTTTACTCCTCAGATGGCCACTCCTAGGTTTGGGTCAGTCTGAAGACAGAAGCCAAGACCATGGCAGCAGGAGAGCAGAGGAGGGGGTAACACCATGCTAATCCTTCACCCTGTGTGTTGGCATCCTATATGGGCAACAGTCAGTGTCCCAGCTGCTCCAGTTCCCATCCAGCTCCCTGCTTGTGGCCCGGGAAAGCCACGGAGGAAAGCCCAAAGCCTTGGGACCCTGTACCCATGTGGGAGACCTGGACGAAGCTCCTGGCTCCTGGCTTTGGGATCGGCTCAGCTCCGGTCGTTGTGCACATATGGGGAGTGAAAAAGCAGATGGAAGATCTTTCTCTGCCTCTCCTTCTCTGTAGTTCTGCCTTTCCAACAACAACAAGAACTAAATTCAAAACCACATGTAATCCCACCACTAATCAGTCAACATTTTATTATTTTTACTTATATTCTTTGCATATGTAAATATATCCTTTTAAATTTTACAAAATGTTTTTATAAGAAAATGCGTTATAACCCATGTTTTGTTTTGTTTTTCATTTACCATGAGCATTCTCCCCAGTCTCAGAGCTATCATTTTCCATGGCAGGATGTGGTATGTCACATTTACATGTAATGCATCACGTGTGTGTGTGTAAAACCATTCTTCTATTGTTGGGTTCCCATATTCCTAATAATAGTTTTTTTATAAAGGCATATACCAAACACACATAAGGACAATTTTATTATAAGCAGCACCAAGACATGTGAAGCTCTCAGCAATCAGCAAGCAAATTTTAACTAACTCTACAGTCAGCCTCTCAAGTGAGATGAGATGTAAATGACAAGAAATGTACCAAAACATGTATCATTTACTAAGCACACTTAATTTTGAACTACAGACTCTCTCATGTATTGAAATCACGTTATTCAAGTCCTTTGCCACTCTTGGGATCTTTTTTGGAATTGCTTGCCTTGCTAATCAATATGTGTGGAATCAGAGAGAGGAGCCGGAACTAGGGGCGGGGTTGCCGTTTGTATTAGCGTGGGGTTGAAATGCTTGCTGCTCAGCCTACCTCTCTTCCGGAGCAGCCAATCCAAGCTGAACCAGGAATTACCACCGGGGAAGATGTGACCCTGTCACTGCTAGAACCGGCCACAGCTCGGCTGCACCCCAAGCCTCACACTCCTGTGAACACATCTGGAGACTCCGTATTTGTGTCAATTTACTCTCTAAAATAGAAAAGGCAAGTTAACTGGCTGAGCATGGATGCTTTCACAAAGTCTCTTTCAACTCTCATTTAAGAAAAAGAAAAAAAAAAAAAAAAGACTTATCCTTTGAGAAGTAAGAAAACAGGTCCAGATGGGTTAAGCAGGCATATAGACTGTGAAGGAAGCTAGTCAGGATCGGACTCAGATCTGTCTAACTCCAGAGTTGACACATTCCGCCCGTGCTGTGTGGCCTCCTGGACCCAGGCAGCCTGCAGAGCAAGGAGCTGGGTTTGTGTGTTCCTTCTGATGTGGTGAGCACGCTGACACCTTGCTGGCAGTTGTGGCATCCCAGTTTGCCGTGTTAAGGGTCCAACAAGATGGTGGATCCCCAGACTCACACACTAACTCTTGTGCTAATTGTTGATGGAAGAGGGTGAAGTCCTGGCGTAATCGTGGTGGCTGGTAGGTGGGCCTGTGGGGGTGGTCTTCAGGTCCCCAAAGGTCTGACTTCAGAGGAAGTTCTTACCAGAGGGTTGGATGCAGAAGCCAACGTCAGCCAGTCTCCTTTCTCTGCTTCCTGGTCAACGGGTAGTGGCTTCTGCTTTCCCATCCAGTAACTGCCAGTTCCATCAGATCCCAGACTAATGACACTCCCTGAACCAAAACTGTAAAACGCAATCTACCTTTTCCTTCCAAGAAGCTCAGATATTCTAGTTGGGTCCTGAAAAGCCCAAACTAACATGCTTGGGCGAGAAAAACATTCACCTGAGACTTAAACAGAAAGGAACAGGACACCGGGTCATCAAGATAAACAGATTGTATTTGAATTGCTGTTTGCCATGCCCTCAGCCCTGTATGCCTGGGTTCAAGTCCTCGCTCTGAGCCTGATGCAGCTGCCTACTGAGGCACACCCTGAAAGGCAACAGGTGGAGCTCCAACAATCGGGTCCCTCACTCACACACACACACACACACACACACACACACACACACACACACGAGTGAGGTCCAGTCTCCTAGATTCGGCCCGGCCCGGTTCCTGCTAATTTGGTTATTTGAATAAACAGCTGAGAGAAAATGGATCTTTCTATCTGTATTTCTCCTCCCTCCCTTTCAACTAAGTAAAAATGTTTTTTTAATTTAGATTTTGTTATTATTTTTTTTTCATTGGAAAGGCGGATATACAGAGAGGAGAGACAGAGAGGAATATCTTCCGTCCAATGATTCACTCCCCAAGTGAGTGCAACGGCCGATGCTATGCCGATCCCAAGCCAGGAGCCTCTTCCGGGTCTCCCACGCGGGTGCAGGGTCCCAAAGCTTTGGGCCGCCCTCGACTGCTTTCCCAGGCCACAGGCAGGGAGCTGGAAGGGAAGCAGGGCTGCCGGGATTAGAACCGGCGCCCAGATGGGATCCCGGGCGTGCAAGGCGAGGACTTTAACCACTTGCGCCACCGCGCCAGGCCCTGTTTTTTTAATTTAAATAAACAATTTAAAGCAGAAAGAATGATGAACAAACTAGCAATAGTTCAAAAACAAGCAAGATCTTCGAGTGCGATGCTAAAGGAAAAGGTTTGTACCAATATTGTAATGTTGGATCACAATAATGGCCATGAAATAATGCACATGGGCGATTTTGTCCAGAACATTAATGTGTAGCTTCACAATAGTTTTAAATTGGAGCGGACATGTAACCAACAGTGAAGACACTGGCTGACACTCCTGGGTCCTACCTGCAAGCCCCTGAGCTCTTCCTAGCTCTGGTTCCTGGTGCCAGCTGCTGGTTAATGTGAATCCTTGGTAGGCACCACCCACAGCCCAAGTCACTGGGCCCCTGCTATCCCTAAGGAAACTGAATGTAATTCCTGACTCTCAGCTTTGGCCCTGCCCAATCTCCGCTACTGAGGGACATCTGGGGAGTAAACCAGCGGGTAAGAGTTCTGTCTCTCAAAAAAAAAAATTTTTTTTTTAAGACTTTAAGAAGACGTTTTATAACTAAAAATCAGGTGCATTAGAACTCACATTATGGTCCTGGTGCCGTAGCCTAGTGGCTAGAATCCTTACCTCACACGCACTGGAATCCCATATGGGCGTATTCTGGTTGCTCCGCTTCCCATCCAGCTCCCTGCCTGTGGCCTGGGAAGGCAGTGGAGGACAGCCCAAAGCCTTGGGATCCTGCACCCGCGTGGGAGACCCAGAAGAAGCTCCTGGCTTCGGATCAGCTCATCCATTCCAGCCATTGCAACCACTTGGGGAGTGAATCAGTGGACTGAAGATCTTCCTCTCTGTCTTTGCTTCTCTCTGTAAATCTGCCCTACCAATAAAAATAAATAAATATTTTTAAAAAGTCACATTATTTTAAATGTATATATATTAATATCAAAATCGTGATTTGTTATAAATTTACTTTTCTGAATTGAGTGGAAACAAGTTATTCTGTAATACTTTTATTAAAGCCAATCACCATTTCTTAAAATCCATAAAAGAGGATACATGGTAAAATTGTATATCTCATAGTTTTTTTTTAAGATTTTATTTTTTATTATTTTTTGATTGGAAAGGCGGATATACAGAGAGGAGAGACAGAGAGGAAGATCTTCCGTCCGATGATTCACTCCCCAAGTGAGCGCAACTGGCCGATGCTATGCCGATCCGAAGCCAGGAGCCTCTTCCGGGTCTCCCACGCGGGTGCAGGGTCCCAAAGCTTTGGGCCGTCCTCAACTGCTTTCCCAGGCCACAGGCAGGGAGCTGGAAGGGAAGCGGGGCTGCCGGCGCTAGAACTGGCGCCCATATGGGATCCCGGGCATGCAAGGCGAGACCTTAACCACTGCGCCACCGCGCCAGGCCCGAATATCTCATAGTTTACATTCTTCCTGGAGTGGCTCAGCCGAACACAGCTGGACCAGAACCACCACCAAGCAAGCTACAACATTGCAGGGGATCCATCATTGTGAATAGAGCCTCTGCCCCTACTGGACTGCACAGGGCTCCTAGTCCAGCTGCTTTGGTCAGCAATCACCGCCAGGCTGACTTGGGGCACAGCATTGCCAAAGGTCAGTGAGGACAAGCCGTGCTCTCACAACAGCAGGGTAGATCAGCCTCCCACATGTGTGTTCACTCCGTTATTGCCATGGCACGCCCGAGCTCAGCCTGGTGCTGACGAGCTGAGAGGCAATAATTCCCACAGCTTTAGAAAACAGAGACTTCGCCCGTTTCTGGAACACACACATGTATGTAACACACATTTATTGATCTCTAGATTCTACTAAGTCAACAAATCATTGCTGGGTTTGCAGATGGTATTACTCAGGCTTGTGTTTTGCAAATACCGATTCATAGTGTGTTTCCGTTGCTGATTTTGTCCTTTTTGCAATATTTATTTTATTTAAAAGGCAGAGTTACAAAGAAACAGAGAACACACACACACAGGTTCAGTCTTTCAGAAAGCACATATTGAAACATAGTGGGTGAGGCCAAATGGGTGCTGGTTTGTGTCTCAGATCCCCCGTTTCCAGTCCAGCTTCTTTCTGAGGCTCTTGGGGAAAGTACCAGAAGATGAGCCAAGGATTCATGCAACTCCTATGAGAAACTGAGATGAGACTCCTGACTCCTGGCTTTGGCTTGGTCCAGTCTTCGCCATTGTGGTCACCTGGGGAGCGAACAAGTAGACGGAAGAATTTTCTCTCTGCGTGTAATGATGACTTTCAAATAAGCATGTGCTAAGCATCTCTTATAATAGTAAGAGCCATATAATAATACCTTAAATTCATGATTGTCACATTTGACACCTGTGACAATGTTATGACATAGATGTTATCTTTCACAGAAATTAGTTTAAAAATTCTTACGTCATCTAATGATCAGACTTCTTGTTCTCGGGTGTGGAAATCAAAGCTCAGAGCCATCATGGTTTTTATGCTTGGCTGTCCACATCCTCTGACTTAAGGCATATCATTCTTTCCAATAGGATATATTGCCAAATAATGGTTGCAGTGAGATATAGCAAACAAAATAAGAACATAAGCATGAATTTGAGAAAGTCTGAAATAATCAAATGAATGTGAAAATGTTGGACCAAGGGAACAGTGAGTTTTCTAGAATGGAAAGGTATGAGGAATCACAGAGTTACCCAGCCTGGACTGCAGCAGCCATGCTGTGGAGTGCTGTGTATGGGACAGTGACCCTGTAGCCAGGGACAAATGCCTGGTCAGCATGGGACGAAGAGGGCAATGGGGTGTCATTCAGAGATGGTTTCAACGTGTTCTCCAAAGGAAGTTATGTTCACAGTTGGGCAGTGTTGAAAGGTGGTGGAACCGTAGAAGGTAGGTTCCAGGGGAAGGTAATTAGGTCATCAGGGTGTCACCCTTGGAGGAGATGAAGGGAGTTTTTGCAAGACTCCAGCTGGCTCCCAAAGGAGGGAGCGGTCAGACAGAGAGCAAGCCTGGCCTCTTACGTCCCCTTCCCGTCTTGCCATGGGACTTCCATCCGTGCTCCTGACAATGAGATGCCATCTGCCAGGACACCTCACCAGCGCTGAACAGATGGCACTGCTCAATCCTGGACCCTCATCACCATGCACTAAGCAAACCTCTTGACAGAATACACAGCCTTGTATAGTTCATTTTGATAACAGAAAACACAATAAAGCAATAATCAACTGGACCAGAGACCAAAGTTGAGTCACAAACATGGCCTAATCAGAATCAAGAAACAGGTCAATGCCCAAGGGAACTGTCACAAGGAGGTTCTAGAAAAAATGAGAATGAAAACAGACTATGTGACATCTTAAACATAAGATGTTTAAAGGGAAAGATGACAAGTTCAGGAAATAGATGGTGACACTGTTTACACAATATGATTGCTTAATGCTACTGTTTTGTAGGGAGACGTTGAGAGAGTCATTAAAGCGAAAGAACCCCGTTAGGAAATGGGGTCTCTGTCCTCACTGTCCACGGAGTGACTCTGGTCACGGTGTGCTTCCATACTTCCTGCTTAAGCTTTGTGCTACTTTCCTTTACAACTGCTTCTCTCCGACGCAGTTACAACCATTGGTTCTCATACCTGAGAATTAAAAAGAATGCCCTTTATTTCAGAGTACTTTAACAACAATTGTTCTTTGTATAACCGTTTTATACAAACAAAGCAGGTCCAAACTTGATTTCACAATCTCAACTGCACTACGAAATAGTCAGAGGTTAATTAGTAAACTTAAATGATTTTATTACAGTGTTGTTTATAACAGTTTAAAAACTTGGACGCCACCTAAACATCTACCATAAGAACACAGTGCATTCATAAACAGTCTCCTAGGTGGTCTTAGAGATCTATTAATGCCATTGAAAGAAATTCACAATATCACAAGAACATCACTCAAGTTTTTAGAAAAGCATACACATGGAAATGGAATCGAAAGATAAGTTTACTGTGGTGCTTGAAAGCCATGCAGTTTTTTCACAACACTCATTTCCATAAATATTTTTGAAGACCAAGTATGTGTATGTATGTGTGTGTGTGTGTAAAAAATCTTTAGAAAAAGAACCTGAAAAACTCTATTCACTTAAATGTTACAAGTTACTGAGATTGCGTCTGAGTAGCAACAATATTTTCAAGTTTGTCTCTGTTTCATAAATTCTCTGCATTACTTTTGCAAGTAAAAACAGTAAAACTGGGGCCAGAGCCATGGTGCAGTAGGCCAAGTTTCTGCCTGTAGTGCCAGCATCTTCTATGGACACCAGTTCAAGTCTGTTCCGCTTCTGATCCAGCTCACTGCTTATAGTCTGGGAAAGCAGTAGAGGATGGCTCAAGTCCTTGGGACCCTGCACCCACATGGGAGACCTGGAAGAAGTTCCTGGCTCTTAGCTTTGGATTGACTCAGCTCTGCCCATTGGGGCATGGAAAATATCTTTCCCTATAACTCTGCATTTCAAATAAAACCAAAAATAAATCTAAAAAACCCTATCAAAATAAATATGTTTATATGCTTGATCAATAGAAAGTACTATATACTATTACCATATATATCTTACTATATATTATATATTATCTATAACATACATTATTTTATATGTGCTATTTATATACTTTTTTTTTTTAAATTGGAAAGGCGGATATACAGAGAGGAGGAGAGACAGAGAGGAAATCTTCCATCTGATGGTTCACTCTCCAAGCAGCCGCAATGGCTGGAGCTGAGCCAATCTGAAATCAGGAGACAGGAGCTTCTTCCAGGTTCTCCCATGCGGGTGCAGGGTCCCAAAGCTTTGGGCCGTCCTCCACTGCTTTCCTAGGCCACAAGCAGGGAGCTGGAAGGGAAGTGATGCCGCTGGGATAAGAACCAGCGCCCATATGGGATCCCAGGCGTACAAGGCGAGGACTTTAACGACTACGCTATCATGCCGGGCCCTATATGTGATATTAATAATATTTTCTCTGAGATTCCCCACATTTTTTATAAAACCCGAATAAACTAAGCAACTAGGCAGAAATGGCAGGTCATTGTTAGGTGGCCACGGCAGCCATACCCTGAACTCCTCTGGCCTCCTAAGAATCGCTGCCACTTCTACAAGCAACCTCTGCCTCATGAATGAGACACAAGCCACCCAATGAGGATTCATGACAGGTGCCCCTCTGCCAGGTACCCACCTCTTCCTATTTCTCCATCACAGCTCCCGAATTTCAGCCCCTTCCGTCCCATTGCCACCATTTTCTTGTCCCATGCCTGTAGCCACTCCCCTGCCTGGCCTCCCTGCCTCCTTCCAATCTCTCCTGGTTCAGACTTCATGTCTATCCGAGTGAGGTTCTTAAGATCCACGATGCTATGCAGTGTCACCCTTTGCTCACACACCTTCCATAGCCGCCACATGTTCAAGTGCAGGGGAAGTTTCAGAGTCCATTCTCACTCCCCTTTCCAGTCCCATCAAGCATCCCTCCTGGCTAAGAACACTCCTTGTAGCATGCAATGCTCCCGGACACCCGGGGGCACAGGGATAATTACACTCTTTGGAGGCCTGCCAAGGTCACTGAACTTCCTTTTTGAAGGATGCAGTAGGACAGACAAATCATCGGAAGTGTGATGGCGAAGTTCCTGTTCACGTCAGAACTCGGCGTGCTGCCTCCCTCCGGAAGTCTCCCTTACCCTCCCCTCCCCACCTCCTGCCTGAGTCGCACTTTGGAGTCCTGCCCACTTGCACATGGCCTGTGCACACCTCTACAATCCCAGGACAAAAGAATTCTCTGCTTTCTTGGCTACCTTTCAAAAGAGCCGGACCTGGCTTGGCATCAGCAGCCCTCAGAAGCTTACCTGACATGGCAAGTACTAAATAAACGTAGATGGAAAGAACAGATACTTGCCCTCACACCTCATGCTTCCTACAAACCACTAAACTCCCTGTGCACTGCCCTGTAGGCTTTACACATGTGGTGCTTTGGAAAGCTTGGAAAACATCAGCTGGAATTGCAGCTGATGTTTGAGGCGAGGCCAGCACCCATGCGCTTGCCTGTGCCTTTCCCTGCCGGGTGAGTCAGCTGTCATCTCAGTGCCACCACAAACCTCCCCTTTTACCCACTGCTCTATTCCATTGCCGTCATTCATCTTTTGAACTTCCTTGACAGCCAAGGCCTTTAGCTCATCTGACCATCCCCATCAACGGCTAAGCAGCTATGCTACCTCTGCGCTCCACTGTTGTTCACTGTCAGTCTTGTAGCTCATCTTTCTTGTTCCTCAACACAGAGTTCATGTTCTTTGCAAGGCCACCAACTCCTGCCTTGCCCGGCAGGCTTCAGGTTGATTTCAAGACTAAAATCTCTATAGGGAACTGACTTTCTATTTGCCATTTTCCTATAACTCGTAACCCACAACCTCCTCAATCCAGTCTCTGCTTTCCCCTAGCCTTTTTTCTAAGGAACCGAACACCGTTGAACTCTTTGCCTTCTGGCTTGCGTTTGGGTTCAGCTGACAGACCACAGAACAGGAGAGCAGTGGAGAATGGTGGAGCAGTGGTAGAGGATTTCTTCCCTAGCTTGGCCACTGCTGCAGCGCTTGACACCACCCAAGACTACGGCTTCTCTAGGGTGGCTGCTCCTCTAAGGCTCTCCCTCCCAGCTGGGCCCCCCAACATCACCTCCTGTCTTTACCTCTTCAGGCAGGTGTCTCAGCACCATCTTCCGATGCCCTGAACTCTGCCTACACAATCGTAAGCAGCCCCTTTGTCCAAGTCTCTTCACAATCCCCGTAGGTTATTGCTGTTGTGAGGACCTTAACTGACACAGGAGCTTTCAGCTTAGATTAAAGACTCCTGTCTGATCTAGTGACGCGCTATCATTTATCATCTAAACCAGGACACGCCCAAGTGCTAACTGCTAATTATTAACCCGTAGCAACCTGCCTGAGTCAGGAACGTCCCAAGACACCTGGAGTGAATGGGCATCCTAAGTATCCCCGGACACCGAAAGATACTTGGTATCATGAAGAGGTGCAGATATTTCCAAAAGCAGTAACATTACAGATGAAGATCTGAGCCAAAGGACGGAACAGACTTCCAGTGCTCCAGCCGTTCCAAGCAGAGCTAGCTCATCTCCCCTGGGGAAGCACATCTGGGTTCCTCTGCACGCCTCCCACTCCATGAGGTCACTCTGTCCACACGCACTTGACCCATTTGTTAGATTTTCTGCAAGAAATGTCATTCCCCGTTTGGTCCCCTCCTCCACACCTCACACCTCACACCCCAGCACAACTCTTCATTGCTTTTCATTGCTTAAGCTCTGGATTCTCAAGGAATATTAATTTAAATTGTAACCGATTATTCTTTTTATAAAAATGCCAAATGCATTCCTGATTCAGTTGTACATCACAGCATGTATGTTATTTTTGGTTCTGTAAACCATGTTTTAGTTTCATTTCTCGAGGATATCTGAGATACAGCTTCTAAGTTTTATTTACAAATTCAAACATTCTTACTAATAATAGCACGAAGCCTGATGAGTAACTTAAGAATCCTACCTACGTACATACGTGTATGTGGTATGCATAGTAACCTCTTAAAGAATCTTCCGATTAACAAGTACTCTACAGCCTTGCTAGTCCCAGCAAGGAGAACCTAGGCTCACTGCCGCTCAGCCTCTACCTGCTTCCAGGCTTCTTGGCCAGGAAGGGCTGAATTCCTGGGTTGCCTAGGAGTGAGCCCCAACATGTGACTTCCGGCTTGCTGGATCATTGCCATGTCCAGCTCATTCATATTCATGAGAATGCTTCGAGAAAACATGCACGCCCCTCTCCAAGAATGAAGAGCACCCTGCAGACTGGGACAGCCAGAGCTCCCTCTGTCCTACTTGAAGAGGGAAGGCCCCTCCAAAGGCACTACAATTACAAATAGGAAAGGGATGTAGCGTCTAGAGCCCCCAAGGGTGCAGAGATCCAAATCAGCGGAGGCAGAGGCACAAAATGAGAGTTTAAAAAAGCAGACACAGAGAAGAAAGGAAAGAGAATTGCAAGCCCAGAGGTTCGTTTTTATTCCACCCCGGGAGTCTCTAAAACCAGTGTGTGGTTAGCAATTTTAGCGGGATGTTTCAGGCATGAGACTAGAAAACACTGCCTTGTGCTCTGAGCAGCGGAACTCAAAGAAATGACGTAAGCGGTTTTCCAAATGTAGGCAAGGTGTATTCAGCCTCCTGCTCGCCTAGCACAAGGGAAGATCCCCAGCTGCCCTACTGATGGATGGCGAGAGTTCTCAGCCCTGGACAGGGAATGTGGGAGTATGCGGGAGGCAAGGGAGCCCGGGGAACTCCCTGCTGAGAATATTCTGGCTCCATACGGGGTGTAACATTCTCTCAGCCAGTGAATTTGAAGAACCACCCTCTGGCCCAAAACTAATCTTTCAATTATGAGCCACTGCCTGCTGTGCTTGGCGTGCGTCATATGAAATGGATTATAGCTAATTTTTCAAAGTCAGCAGATTGTTATTTCCCCATGTGTTGACAATCGGTTTGAACAGGGAGAGACTGTCAGCTACTCTATGGAAAATACTACACCTACTCGTTAGTCCTCATGAGCGCCCTCTGCATGGGCTTTTCCTCTTCAGAATTAGGTTTAAAAAAATTCCATATTTTATATATGTCATATTATCCATGACATACAAATAGTTTATAATAGCTATAATTTAGGTGGCTATGGAATTTTTTTTTATTAAAGTCTACAGAAAGTGTTACAGTAAATGTAAGCATTAAGCGTTAAGTGATGTAAAATCATTGTATGAAGATGAATACAGCTTGAAGAAATAACTTACATTATATACATTTATAATAAATACCATAGGTTATCCGTTTTGTGAAAATTACCATCTTGAATATGATTTATGTACCAGTAAGTTTACGTTATGGGAAACTTTTTAAAAGTAAAAACCAATATACACATTATTCACGTGTGTCTCTGTGTGTTTAACTTGTAGTAATCATTTTTAAACCTTGTTTCAAAAGTTTTTGTGAAAGATCTACATGGGGGGGGAGCAGTGTTGTAGTGCAACAGGTTAAACCGCCACCTGCAATGTCAGTATTCTGTATGAGTGTTGTTTCAAGTCCTGGCTGCTCCACTTTTAATTCAGCTTCCCGCTCAAAAGCAGGCTTGGTTCAGATGTCCTGCTGCTGGGCCACTTTTAATTCAGCTTCCTGCTAATGTACCTACAAAAGCAGTAGAAGATGCTCTAAGAGTTTGGAGCCCAGCCACGCAGGTGGCAGCTCTGTTTGGAGTTCCTAGCTCCCGGCTTCAGCCTGGCCCAGTGTTGCAGCCATTGAGTGAATAAATCAGCAGAGGGAAGATGTATCTCTCTCTCCAGGTCTCTCTCTCTGTCTTTGTAACTCTGCCTGTCAAATAAATAAAAATGTCAATACATACATAAGCCTTTTAGCAACACAGCACTACAATGGTTCATTGAAAGGTAAATTATGCTTCATATAGTTTCATCTCACCAATGCGTCATGAAGCCTGTCATTCAATTGGGCACTATGACGTATATGTCTATTGCTGTAAACTCTAATGAAGGAGCCCTCAAGGAGCTCTGAAGACCAGTTTGAAAACAAGTCCCTTCACCACAGCATCAATGCCTTGACAGCCAGGAGAGCAGGTGCCAGGAAGTACCTGATCTGGTTTCAGGAGTTAAATTTTGAAGGATGATTAAGAGTGAGTTAAAGAGAGGATGAGAAGGAAGATTTAGGATTTTCATGCAGAAGACAGAGGGAATGGCATCTTGGTGGGACCCTGGAGCATGACTCTTCCTGTTGCATTTATGCCTAGGACACAAAGTAGACACTGAAGAACAAATAATAATGAGATGAAACAGGCAAGGTCCATACCATTAAAAATCTTGCATGATAAGCTGTGGGAAAATTTTAAGCAGTGACATAATATACTCGGATAGTACAAAAAGGGGGAAGTTGGGACAATCCTGCAGACTCCAAGCCAATCATGGAGGAAGGGCTAAGAGGCCATGGAAATGAAGAGGTGGGATGACTCAAGGTGTTTAGAAGGGAGAATCCAAGGATTTAGAACAGCTTGGATTTGCAGCATTAACGGGAAGGAATC
The DNA here is from genome assembly GCF_017591425.1 of Ochotona curzoniae. Lineage (NCBI taxonomy): Eukaryota > Metazoa > Chordata > Mammalia > Lagomorpha > Ochotonidae > Ochotona > Ochotona curzoniae. Next base: position 310,097 of record NW_024466758.1, read on the forward strand.
TAGATGTCTCTCAGACATCAGGCTAAGAGTGAATAGCATTGCCTTGAAGGGATGCAGCAACACGTTGTCATCAATGGTTACCTTCATTCCAGGCTGTGTTGCACAGGAAGGCTGTGGGAATAAGACATTCCAATTGATTATCCCTGGTTTGAAAAAAAAAAAAAAAGATGATTCTGGAATTCAGCAGCAATGTCCACTCTGAACTCAAAACCTGGGTGTCCCCAGCTGTGACTATTAGGGACCAAAGCCATGACAAGGACTCCTGTGAGAAGTGGTTTAAGATAGAAAAGAGTCAAGGACAAAATCCTACGGTTACCATCACAAGGCGCGTGCCAAGCTCAGAGCTTCACGGAGCAACCAGAGAGGAGGAGAGAAATCAAAGTTTACCAACACTGGAAGGAATGAGCCCTGTCCCTGATAACAACCCCACACCAGGCTGAGCCGCCCTTGGCCACTGCACTCCCAGCTGTCTCGGAGGCTGGGGCCTGCACCCAGAAGGGCATGACATTGGGAGGCTGACTCCAAAGGCACAAACAGCTGGAGTGCTCTGCCACAGCTGGGCAGCAATTCCTTCGGGAAGGAGATCTGGGACTGTAGCCCTCAGCAGCCACTCATGGCCAACAGGCACGCCCCAAAAAACAATGTAAGCTACTTGAGGGTGATGCAGCAGAGCCTCATCCAGCTGTGACGATTGGCAGTGAAGTTGTCAACTCAATCAGCATTCAAAAACTGCTTCCCTGCCATTACAAATACAAAACCATTTTCAGTGATTAAAAAATTAAGACATTAATTATGGCTCTATCACATTGGTAATGTTGGACATAAAAACTCAGACTAGACAAGAATATTGTAATTACGCTTCTTTTTGAAACTTAGTGCTGGTTATATTTTACATCTAAAGGAAAAACAAGAAAGTAAATTGGAGTATCCAGCAGTGAAGTGGCTGTGCTGTTCCAGTGACATCTAAGACAAAGTTTTGACTAAATAGATTGGGGAACCCATCATAAAACACTTTTCCAAACAATTTTACAATTGAACATCCCTGGGAAAACCTAATAAGACAATCATATTGGGTTGTGTGCTATATTCATATCATTTGACGTCTCCTCCTTTGCAAAATAAATTTCCCTGTGCCAGCTATAATTAGGTGTGAAGATTAAGCTGCCTTAAAATTCTGCATATCTGATGAGGACTGCCAGCAGCTGTCAGATCACTGGCTCTGTTCTCACGTACATGGGAAACATCAAAGACATCTGCGGTTGCCCTGAAATGAGCGCCAGCATCGGCCTTCTCTCCTGATTGTATAACCAGCCTTGCTATGTGCGTAGCTCACAGCCTCCACACAGTGATGCTGGGTCCACAAAGCAAAACTACCAAAGGAAGGCTCTGGAAAGTGGCTGGGATGTCTTGTCCAGCACAAAGCTCAACCATATGGGCTTTAGAATCACACAGACCTGTAGGTTTGAGGAAGTTATTTAAACCCCTACCCATTACTTTAAAAAGAAAAAAGACACAGAATCATATTCACTTCCTAGAGGTGTATGCACAGCAATTAAGGTAATGCATGTAAAGCCTTAGCATGTACCCAGGGCCTGGAAAGCACTCAGTAAGTCTTCGCAATCTGGATGCGGGTGTTCAGCACAGTGGTTAGGACGACTGGGATACCCACATCCTATATCGGAGTGCCAGGTTCAAGTGCTGATTCTGCATCCAATCCAGCTTTTTCCTAATGAGCACCATAGGAGGCAGCAAAGGCATAGCTCATGTATTTGAGCACACACTCACACGTACTTCTCTTCAGAATTCCCAAAAAGCAATGGAAACCTCTTAAAGTATCCTCTGGCCAATAGCGGGAGTCCTTATTTTACTACTGTTTACAATTCTGTGATGGGTTTTAGACCTTTTGTTTCTTCTCAGAACCACACATTTTCTAATGGTCACTGCCATCAGACAATTTGTGTGCAGAAACTCTCAGGTGGCTGGCCTTTAACAGGTAACAAAAAGTTTGACTGGATTTCCTTAATCAACAGACATCTGTCCTCTCGGATCCCAAGCCCAGACAGGAAGCTCCAGGGCTACTGGGGATGGTACAGATGCTCTGAGCTTCCTCCACTTCCTGTAGACTTTGTCATAGAGGCAAGATGCTGTCACTTGTAAACCAACATAGCTCTCTCTCTTTCTCAATCTCTCTCTCTCTCTCTCAGCTTCCCAGCCATACAGATGTGCAACACAAGCATCCTAGCCAGCACCTTCACTGCTGGACTAAACACCTGCTCCTGGAAGAAGAAAGAAATGTGTTTTGAGAGCTCCCCAGCCAGTGTTTTCTCAAGCCCCCATGACCAGAACAGAACCATAGAGTTATTCACAAATCAGTCGATAACAGTGGAAATGGAACGCCCCATGACTGGCTCCATGAAGCACAGAACAATGAGAGAAACAAGATGAGTTAGAAATGTGCACAAATCACAGATGTGTAATAGAAGAGGAAGATGTCCTCTATGTTTCCTTCTACAGTGTCTGATTATATAGTGACTTCAGAATGGAACATCAAAACCCTGTTTTCCTCCCAGTCTTCTAGAAGATGCCATATCAGTGTTGATAGAAAAATTAAATAAAGCAATTTAATAAATTCAGTTGAGCTCAACACTGGTAGTTTGCACTTCACCATAGCAGGGATACTGGGTTTTTTTTTCCCATCAATGTCCATATGCCATTCTAGCCATAAATAAACTGATCATCATTCCTGGACAAACGTGTCAAATTGTAAATTCCATGAGAGCCAGGAGCAGATTGTAACTTCCCTGGCACAATAAGCAGCACATAGTAGGCATTCAGTAAATATTTATTGAATAAATGAAGGAATGGAATGGTACAAAAAACATACAAGAAGACACTAGGTATACTGCAGCAAGATCCTGGACTTGCAATGTTACAGTAAGAGCAGGCTAACGGCCTCCTTCTACAGTCTCTAATTTCAAAACTTTAAAAAAATAATAAAAAGACAAAGAAATAGAAAAAGAAAGAGTTTTCACATCCACTAGTTCATACTCCAAATGCCTACAAATGCAGGGGTTAAGCCAGGAATCCAGAGCTCAACCCAGCTCTGCCACTGGGTGGCAGGCACCCAAGCACCTGACCAGCACCTGCAGCCTCCCAGGGTGCTCACAGGCAGCAAAGTGGAAACCAAGCAGTGCCAGGGCCCGATACAGGAATACTGACATGGGACCCCGATGTCTCAACAGCCTTCACTCCTCTCCAAATGTCAATAATGTCGTTAACTAGGAGGACTAAGGACCCCCAGGTCGATAACAATGGCAAATCTGACTTTCTGGTTGTTCTTTAATGGTCACAATGCCCTCGCATTGTCCTCTATGATTAAGCTCCTTCTCGGTATCCCTACTGCTCATGAACAAAAAAGAATTGGAAAATCTGAACATCCATTTTACATGAAAGTTGTGAATTTTTAAAAAATGGAAGTTCTGTGCACACTCATACATGCATGTAATAAAATTATAGGTCAAAGAAGGCTGATTAGTGTGGTTAGTATGGCACAATTTTTATTATCCTTTTTATTACTTATAATTGGAAAGTAAACAGTTCAGCTTTAAAATAAGATTTTTTAATAGCCTCATCCACGTAATGGGATGTTGTGCTTGTAATTAAGATAAACATGGAGCAGGTGTATGGTGCACTGGCCAAACACCACTGAGGACTCCTGCTTCCCCATCAAAGTGCCTGGTTTGGGTCCCAACTCCTTCACTTCAAATCAAGCTGCCTGCTAATGCGTGCCTTGGGAGCAGCAAACACAAACACGGGCCCCCGCCACTCATGTGGGAGAACAAACTGCGTTCCTGACCCAAGTCAAACTGTTCGAAATATTTGGGTTTGGGCAACGAATCAACAGATGAGAGATATCTCTATTTCTCTTTCATTTGTTTTTTCTTTCAAACAGAATGAAAAAAAAAAAAGAATGAAAATAATAAAAGGCTTTTTATCTCTACTATAGAGATAGCTCCAAGTTTGCCCATTAAAAGTACAAGATTCTGAGCAGTGGATAAAAATGCTAACTTTTGCTCGAGATGGTGAGTGTTAAGAGACACAGTCATGTTTGGGGGGAGCAGAAGTCAACGGACAAGCAGAGGGAAACAACTCGGGGCAGAACAGGCACCTCTTTTGTGACAACGAATGTTCTGCCCTTTCACATTTTGTCCCATGTGAGCGAACCATGCGGAAGTTATTGTTGAATCACCAGTCCTAAGGAGGGAGCCGGGCAGCTTCCAAGAGGAGTAAACTTAGACCTCTGCTGCAGACAAGTTGACACTCAGATGTCTGCTAGGACTGTGGGGTGACGTCAGGGGTGCAGTGGGTCATGCCAGGCTGATGTCAGGGAGAAAAACCAGGGACAAACATAGAAACACAGTAGACAGAAGGAATAAGGTCTAGTGGTCTAGGGCTCAACGGGTGACTACGTTCATAAGAACTTATTACATATTTTATAAATAAAGTTATTATAAGATATATATTGAAACATAAATAAATAAAAAGAGGGTCTTGAAGCTTCTAAGGAAAAAGGAATGATGAGGGAAGAAAGTTCAATGTGTACCTGAACAGTACGCGTTGGCTACCAACGTCTTCACATCACATAAATTCGTATAAATGATCAAGTATCAGGCAAAAATTGTTTTTAAATACTTAGGGACAATGCAGTACTAATTAACCAGATTTTACTAATTAACCAGATTTTATTGCCACAGTGGCTAAGGTCACCTTGAAAATCGCCGGTTCTAATCCTGTAGCCCCTGCTTGTGGCCTGGGAAGTCGAGGATCCCAAGGCACTCTGCACCCGCGTATCCTGGCTTCGGATTGGCAAATCATTGCGCTCATTGGGGAGTGATTCGGAAAGATAACGATAAAAAATAAAATAAATCTTTAAAAAAATGATAAAAAATAATGATAAAATAAATATAAATCCAGGAGTTTTCAGCATCAGATGGTATTTAAATCAATCAGCACTAGAGGCTTTACCTAAGGGACCCGAGGAAAGCAGAAAGGCCCGGTTCCAAGCCTGGGGTACTGCAAGACAAGGTAAGTTCATGATCAGAAGTTTAGGAAATAGCAACAAGCGGAAAACAGAAAGAAGTCATCAGTGAGGGGCTTCAAAACATTTACGGCAGGTGGAAGTAAAAGAGGATGTGCATTTTCCATGAACTTTTTCAAGCCCCTCATCTAACCTCGAGATGAAATCTATCGATGTTTTGATGTAAATATACTTGCAGTCTGGGAATATGCCCCTCCCCTTATAGAACATCTCCATGCATATTTGCAGAGACAAACCGAACAGCATTCCAACAACCCAGAGTACTTGAAAATGAAAGTCTTTGTAACAGTCTGGTAGACGATTCAAGAATATTCCATTTATAATCTACAGCAATTTTTTAAAATCCCTGTTTCTCTCTCTCTCTCTCACACACACACACACATACGTGTACACACAGACTCACATCAGAGTGACTTCAAAACTATGGCATTGTCCCTAAAGGCCATTCTCTCTTTCTTTGCTCACAAGGCCCTGTTTTTTGTCCCCATCCCTCCTCCTGCTCCCTGGATAGATACTGCCCGGAGCCTGTCCTGCTGGTGAGCCTCCCTTGCCCCATTCCCTTGTCTAACCAGCCCTGTGGTTTTCCAGGTGGCCCTTGTTGGACGGCCACAGCAACTCCATCTGTCTTCCGCCGGGCGGGCGGGTGTGGAGCCTTGGCAGGAGGCAGAGAGACCGAGAAGAGCAAGATGAGCGTGTTATGCCTCTCTGATCCCCCGAGGCCGAGTTGTCGGCAGAACCAGTAAGGAGATCCACGAGGTCTAAGGGGAGTTCCAGTTGCCAGCTATCATAGTGCTGAAGTACTTCCCCACCCTTGGAAACTCCTTGAAATCCTGCCCACTGCAGAGAGTCCCTTAACTAAGTTCTTCTCAGAGCCTGGCGCAATAGCCTAATGACTAAACAAACCGCCACTTTGCATGTGCAGGGATCTCCTAGGGGCACCAGTTCCATTCCAGCTCCCTGCTGCTCTACTTCCCATGCAGCTCCCTGCTTGTGGCCTGGGAAAACACAAAGCCTTGAGACCCTGCATCAGCCACGTGCCAGACTCAGAAGCAGCTCCTGGCTTCGGATCAGCTCAGCTCCAGCTATTGTGGCCACTTGGGGAGTGAACCAGTGGACAGAAGGTCTTTCTCTCTGTCTCTCCTTCTCTCTGTAAATCTGCCTTTCCTGTAAACAAAAAAACAATTCTTTAAGCTCTCCTTGAGGTGCCAGCTCCAGCCTAGATTCTGTTTCCTGGTCGCTCTGTCGTCATTGGCTGTCTTTATCACCACATCCCAGAGCCTGGATCCCAGCAAGGCAATGGTGTTTTTTTTTTTTAATGATGAGTACTCATAATTGTTTTTTACCTGATACGACACATCAATATAAATGACAATGGATTCTTTTTTTCTTACACGCACAAACAAAGCCTACAAGGAGTACTTAGTACGAGGAAGTCAGGACTGAGGCCGGATGGAGAGGGGGGTAGGTTTTCAGATTTGCCTCCACACCACATATCTGCTTTAGATTTCAAGAAGTAGATAGTATATTTGTTCAAAAATAGTTTTCAGCAAACAAAAACAGATTCAAGACATGATCCCCCCAAAATCTGGGAATCTACACTGTGTGCATTTTTTAAATTTTATTTTTATTGGAAAGGCAAACATACAGAGAGGAGTAACAGAGAGGAAGATCTCCCGTCCGATGATTCACTCCCCAAGTAGCCACCAAAGTCGGAGCTGAGCCATTCTGAAGCCAGGAGCCAGGAACTTCTTTGGGTCTCTCACACGGGTGCAGGGTGCCAAGGCTTTGGGGCTGTTTTCAACTGCCTTCCCAGACCACAAGCAGGGAGTTGGATGGGAAGCAGGGTTGCCAGGATTAGAACTAAAACCCCATACAGGATCAATGCAAGGACTTAACCACTAGGCTACCATGCCAGGCCCTACTGTGTGCATTTTTATAGCTTACACACGTGGTCCCAGGTTACGGAGCTACCATGCAAGCTCTGGTTCACGCACCAGGCCTTGAGACCCCACATGAAGCCCCAAAGTACCTTAAGACCAGTAGATGGGCGGGCATTGTGGCATAGCACGGTCAAGCTGTCACCTGTAATGCCAGCATTCCATATGGGCAATGATTCATGGCCCAGCTGCTCCATTTCACATCCAGCTCCCTACTCATGTGCTGGGAAAGCAGCGGGAGATGGCCCAAGTCCTTGGACCCCTGCTCCCACATGTGAGAACCACAGAAACTCTGGGCTCCTGGATTTAGCCTGGCCATTGCAGTTATTTGGGGAGTGTATCCATAAGTGAAAGCTTCCTCTCTGTGTCCCCACTCACCACCTTCCCACCCTGCTGTAGCTCTGCCTTTCAAATAGCTAAATCAATCTTTTTTAAAAAAATAAACCAGTAACGGCCCTGTTTCTGCTTCCCAGGATCTGACTTTCTGCCCTTTTGGAAATCTCAACTTTGGGCTGTTCTTGCTGCTTCCACTACTACAAAAAGCTGCATCTCTTGAGTTGGATCCCTGTGTTGAAGATCCTTGAACCTTGCCTGTCTTTTCCCACCATAAACCCTAAGGTTGCTCAAATACCCAGGCTGCTAACCTTGCTCCAGAGGACCTCGTTAGCGCAGATGTCTGGCCCAACATTTTCCCAGTCTGGCTCATTCTGCCATTCCCAAGCCCCAGCTTGGAAACTGCCCTAATTCCCCTAGACCTTCTTTCAAGTGTTTAATGGCTGTTTTACATTTCTTTGCCGCTAACCAAGTTACCAGAAGCCATTTGAGCTAAATTTGATTTGATTTTTCACTATTCATATCTTGTTTTTTCCCTTGAGTAGCTTCTATCTGGAAACACATTCGGTTTTTCTTGACTTTAATGGCCAAGACTTACAATGTCATTAGATCATCCCAGCCATTTCAAAAACAGTCCCATCACCCGCCTACCCTGGCTCAGCAGCCTGATTTTAGAACAAACCATTCTAAATCATATCACAAGTTGGAATTTTTAAGTTGTCATTAACAGCTGAATATATATATATATGAATATATATATATGAACATATATAAAGGTAAATTAATTAATTTGTTTGTTTGGTAGGCAAAGAGAATTTCTATTCTTTGATTGTCTCCCCCAGTGTCTCCCGGCAGAGCTGGGCCAGGCCAAAGCTGCCAGCTGGGAGTTCAATTGAATTCTCCCACGTGGGTAACAGGAACCCAGTTACTTGACCCAGCACTCTACCTCCCAGGGTAAACATTAGCAGGAAGCTGGAACTGGGAGTGAAGCCAGGAGTCAAACTCCGAAAGCATGAGATGAGACTCAGGTGTCCCCACCATTAGCTAAAGTGCTAGGCCAAACACTTGACTATGGACCCAAGTACGTTTTGTTTTCTTTTTTGTTTTTTTTTTTTAAAGAATACACCTCAAGGTCTCTTTTCCTACAGTGATAAGTGCAATATACATGACTTCCAGGAGCTAGTTTTCTGCTGTGGGTTACAGTAGCTTCCTGGCACAGTTCCATTTCACTCACTCCTTAAACAGGAAGGATGGGTCGGGAACCAACCGTATCTCCTTGCCATCTGTGATTCACCTGCAGAAGTTGCCTCACCGCTTCTGAAAGCTCAGGTGTCAAATCACAAACCAAGGCATCATTTACTTGTGGCTCAACAGATTCCATTATCTCTCCCTCCCACTCAGTAGCAAGCCTGAGCTCCTCATTAATTTTAGGGGATTTTCCTAGGATACACCCAGAGAGATTTCCTGCTGACATGGGCTGCCAGCTATGGGAGCACTAACAAGGGAAGCCATAAAGTCTCTTCCTTGGGAGTCTTTAGGAAAAGCAAAACCACATGAGTCTTGTTGAGACGTGTTTGAAGGAGGTAGGGGACTTGAAAAGGCAACAGTAACATGTAATTCAATGGTTTTATAGTAACAGATGGACTACTCATTGAAAACCAGAAGTATCCATCCGTTCACAGAGCTGACTCCCAGGTTCCATAGCTACACTCTCACCTCTCTAGGTTTAATCAAATTTCCGTCTAAGTGGAAGTGGTAATGCTGTATTCACCATCACACAAGCAGAGCAATATGATAGTAAATCGTCTGCCTCTTCCAGTTGTTCAAGCATTTGGCGATAAGGTTCTTTATTGCTGAAGTTGTCCCCTGTTTATTACAGTCTCCTTGTATGGGAAGAGGATGAACCAAGAACACATGTTGCCCAAGTCTTTTATTAAATCAGAGTTGAGCTACAGTCAGTTTCCATCCTTGACTTCTCTATATACCTGACTACAGCAATCTCCAGCTTCAACCAAGCTATGGCCAGCCGCCAGGGAACAGAGCAGCAATTCTTATCTTTCCCTGGGAAGCCAAAGATTTTTTTCTATTCATACGTTTTACAAATTTGCTTAGGGTTGACCCATCATTACCTACCAAGGATGGGGAACCTTTTTTCTATCAAGGGCTAATTGGATATTTATAACAACATTCAAGATCATCTTCAACTTAAAAATTAGCTTGCTGGGGCTTGGCTAATTTAGACTAGTGGCTGAAGTCCTTGGCTTGCAGGCACTAGGATCCAAGATGAGCACCAGTTCATGTGCTGGCTGCTCCACTTCCCATCCTGCTCCCTGCTTATAGCCTGGGAAAGCAGTCAAGGACAGCCGAAACCCTTGGGATCTGCATCCTTGTGGGAGACCTGGAAGAGGCTCCTGGTTCCTGGCTTTGGATCAGCTCAGCTCTGGCCTTGTGGTCACTTGGAGGGTGAGCTAGCAGATGGAGGATCTTTCACTCTGTCTCTCTTCTTTGTAAATCTAACTTTCTAACATATATATATGTTACACGTATATAACACATATATATGTTAACAAATATATATCTATTTAAATTAGCCTGCTATAGATTTTGAATTTTGAGTTTTTGAATTTTGAATTTTTATACTTGCTTTGGCAGGGCCAGATCAAGTGATTCCACCAGTCACACTTTGCCCTCACCCCTGAATGAGGGGCCATACATTTGTGCTTTCCCTATGGAAAATGTATTACTAAAATGCTGGGTTAATAAATTCTGGTAAACAGATCATGTTTAAATAATTCATGCTTTTTAAAAATGTAAATGTTAATTGAGGTTCAAGAGCTAGGTAACTGTTGAGGAAAAAAATGAGGAATGCTCGGGTGCTGCAAGCTGGAATCATTAGTGGCCCCTTGATGTCTGGGGCCCCTGATTCTAGAGCTCTAGTGGAGATGTGTGGCTGCACCTCTGAAATACTGAGATGTTTACATTTTTAAAATGCATCAGGCTGGCACAATGGCCTAGTGCCCAATGTCGTTACCTTCAAGCACTGGGATGCCATTTGGGCATCAGTTCATGTCCTGGATGCTCCACTTCCCATTCAGATCCCTGCGTACGACCTGGGAAGGAAGTGGAAGATGGCCTGGTTATCAAATTTCTTCTTGAGTTTAACATAAAAAATATTAAACCACACTTTTTTTTCTTTGTTTATTGTTTCTGTATCTTCCTGGGGTTTAAGATTTGTTTAGTCAAGGATAGAAAACAAAGTCAGGCCTTTCAGACCAGCAGGCAGTTGCTTGTACAGACTTGCAATGGTTTCCTCTTCTAAGGCTAAGGCAGTGAGTGTTGAGTGAGCCACAGGTGGGGTCAGATTTTATCTCCACATCCTCTGGGCTTCTGAACTTCTGTCCCTCCAGCTTAAATAACTCATATGCTTCCATTTCTTGCTCTCTTGTGGTTTGTCCCAAGACATCCCATCTCTTCTTTTCCTTTTTATTAATTGTAGGGTGTATCGTCAAGGCCCAGGCAATGATGAAATCCTGAGCCTCATACCCAGACTTCAGTCTCCTCCGGTTTGTTTTTATCTTTGTTGTCAACCAGTATATTATGGTTACATTTCCCTTTTGTATTAACAACTCTAAAAATACCAAGAGACATTCTAGAAGGCCATGTACCCAAAAGTTCCTTGCCCAAGCCTGTGACTTCTCAAAGGCCATTGTACAAAGGCATAAGTCAGTTTAGCTTAATTGCTAGCAACCAGCTCTCATTCAAGTGTACTCCAACCACCCCTGGGTTTCTCCAATAGTCTCAGAGGAGCTCAGGCTACAGCCTTGGTCTCGGCCTCTCCACCCTCCCAGCATGCTGCTGCCACCTCAGTCCTAACTGCCTCTTGAGATTCACACTTCCTCCTTGCACTGATGAGAACTCCCCCAGGGAGCTCTGGCCTGGGAGAAAGGGCACAAAATGCGATCTGCTTCTACCCAGTTCCTCAAGCTTAGGTAGAGTTTTCACACCTGCCATTAGAACAGTAACGAGAGTTTAGCCTCCAGAGCATTGCCTGATTCCGTGGTTGGGGGTGAGTTCACTTCTGCTCCTAAGAGGGATTCAAATATTTCCACCACTTAGATTACTTCACAGAATGCCATGTTCAAAACAGAGAACAGAAATGGATCCTTGCCCCTTGCATCAAGTCCGCCTCCCAAGCCCTCACTTCATGCTAAGAATCTGATTTTGTCCCTAAATGATACAGTTTTAAATATATATACTTAATTTATAGAATTAATATATATAATTTATTTAATTTGAAAATCAGACTTACAAGCCCCACCTCGTGGCTAAATCCATACCGCACTGCTACCAGGATCCCATGTGGGCACCGGTTCGTGTCTCGGCTGCTCCACTTCCCATCCAGCTGCCTGCTTGTAGCCTGGGAAAACAGTAGAGGACACCCCAAAGCCTTGGGATCCTTCACCCGCGTGGGAGACCCAGAAGAAGCTCTTGGCTCTTACTGGCTTGGCTTAACTCTGGCCACTGCAGCCACTTGGGGAGTGAACCAGCGGACGGAAGATCTTTCTCTCTGTATCTCCTTCTTTGTGTATATCTGCATTTCCAATAATAAATACATAAGTAAATAAAAATCATGTACATCCCAATGCTTGAAAACTGCAACTGCAGGGCCCAGAGAGGTAGCCTAGTGACTAAATCATTCCTTGTACACACCAGGATCCCACATGGATGCCAGTTCATGTCCTGGATGCTCCACTTCCCATCCAGCTCCCTGCTTGTGGCTTGGGAACAGTGGAACACAGTCTAAAACCTTGGGCCCCTGCACCCAGGTGGGAGATCCCCAAGAAGCTCCTGGCTTTGGATCAGCTTGGCTCCAATCGTTGTGTCCACTTGTGGAATGAGCCAGCAGATGGAAGATCTTTCTGTCTCTGCTTCTCTCTGTAAATCTGACTTTCCAGTATAAATAAATAAATCTTAAAACACACACACACACACACAAAAAAAAAACACCTGCTACTAGGAAGACAGCCCCAACCATTCCATTTGTGGTAACCAGGGCCAGCTCTAGCCTACACCTCAAGCATCCTTACCTGTGGTCTCTCCCATTGTGCACTTAAGCACAACCAAAAGACTTTTGTAGCAGGTACAGTGATTTGGGGGAAAGAAATAAGAGGGCCCCTAATATCTAATGGTTGCCACAGTTACCAGAGGAGTGCAGAACCTGCTTCCAGCCAGCCCAACTAGGCTACAGAATTCTGGCGCGTCCCTCAGGCAGCCGGCCATTGCTGCACCAAAGACAGACACAAACCAATATTCCCCACCAAAGAAGGGCCCAAGCGACCCCACTTCAGCTTCCATATCAAGGAAGGTTTAAAACTCCCCTGCATATCCCTTCCTGATTCTTCTTCCTCCGTAGCTCCCTACTTCATGTCTGTCTTTCTGCTACAAGAGGAAGGGAAGCCCATGACCCACAGTTCCCTGGAATAAAGGCCATCTAAATTCTTTTCTATACATGGCTGATACGCTCTTTCCCTGGTGGTTGGCGAATCTTAAATATCCAGAAAGGACTATTTAAGAAAGAAAAAAAAAAATGTTCCAAGAAGGCATGTCTCGTTACAAGCAATGGTAAGCTAGAAGATGGTTAGGAAGTGGCCCATTGTTGCATCTCCAAGAGAAATTCCAGTGGGAGAGAAAAGCATTCCTAAAACGCACCCAGTTTGTGTTATTAACCAGAGCCGTTCTGTTGGATAAGTCTGTACCTCTGCATTAAGTGTCTCTCCAAAGAACAACAAGAAAGAATTTGATTTGTTTCCTAGCAGGGCTTTTTTCCAAGATAAAGAATCTCTCTGTCCCAAAGGTAAGTTTATTTTCTCAACCACTAAAATTTATTTTTTAAAAATCAAGTTTATGCCCCCAAAATGGCAAGATTTTACAGCTGCCAAGAATATCAAATTTTTTCAAACAAAAGGACATCTTGGCAGTAGCACCCTATTATCAGATGTTAACATCTCCTAGAGTAAAGTGAGATTTGAGCGGTAAAGTGCAGATGGGCAGTGCCTCCTTGTTGCCAGGAAGAGGTGACACGGCTGACACCCAGAACAGACATTGGGCTATGTGCTTCCAAGATGATAAAATATGAAATTATTTCCAATACATCCTTAGGGTCCCCCAGTTTTCTGCATAATCAGGACAAACATTTGCAGAGTGAAGGCTCTGGGCCATGGACTCCTTGGTACTCCCACAGCATGGAACTCAATGGCAGTGGTGGCTGCACCTGGGGCTGCCCCACCTAGATGCTCCTGGAGATCACTCACTCTCCTTGGAGTGCTTCCCAGGAGCAAAGTCTGTGTTAAATAGGCCTGCAGCCCTAGCAACAGTTGCCTGCCCTGGGGCGGGGGGGGGGGGACTGCAGGTTCCAAAAAGGTCACTTCATTCTGCACTCTGCGAATTGGAGATTGGGAAAGAAAGAGAGAATGTCTTCCCGTGTAGCTCAGCTTAAGACGAGCTAATTTGGGAGCAATGGGCCAGCTGGGAAGGATTCTGTGGGTTGGGAGCCAAGGAAGCCTGGCTCTACAGAGATAAGTGGAACAGATGTTCAGAGACCAAAGGGGAATGCTTCCCATGCCCCAACAGCAGCTGCATTCCTGGCTCTGGGCTGTGTGCATGTGTGTCATCCCTGTAGCCCCACTAGACATTCTTTCCAGGGGCTTAAGTTAACTCTTTGTTACTTGTAATGAACTTTTCTACTTACAAGAGCATGCTTGCTTGCCTCAACTCCACTTTGACTTTAGGGCCTGCATCCAAACCACCAGGAAGTCTAATCTATGTTAACTGATTTATTTGTTTGTTTTAAGCTTTATTTCATGTATATGAAGAGCAAAATTACAGATAGAGAGAGATTTTTCATCTACTGGTTCACTCCCCAGATGGTTGCAATGGCCAGGACTGGACCAGGCCAATGCCAGGAGCTTCAGGCAGGACTCTCCCGTCTGGTTTTATCATGTTGTGGTAGCTGTCCAGGAGCTCCTCTTGTGGAGTCAGTCCTCTGAGCATGCTCACTGTACCCGAAGCTACTATCCCTAACCCCAATGCCTAACCCCCCACTTCCACATTTAATCTGAAATGTCAGTGCTGACCCTTTAACTGGCATGCTGGAGACTTTAAATACAAGCACGAATTTGAATTGCTGATGTAACCTTGAAACAGTGATGTGGCTTCATGAGTTCCTGCAGCATCGCCATCCCAAGTGGACACCAGTCTGAATCTCAGCTGCTCCACTTTCAATCCAACTCGTTGCTAGTGAGGCCGAGAAAGACAGCCCAAGGCCTTGCATTCCTGCAACCACGTGGGAGACCCAGAAACAGCTCCTGGCTCCTGGCATCAAATCAGCCTAGTCCAACCGTTGTGACATTTAGGGACTGAACTAGCAGATGTAAGATCTTTCTCTCTCCCTCTTTTTATAAATTTGCCTTTCAAACAAAAATAAGTACATCTTTAAAAAAATTTTTTTTTCCTTCAGGCCCAGTGTGGCAGCCTATTGGCTAAAGTCCTCACCTTGCATATCCTGCAATTCCAAGTGGGCGCTAGTTCATATCCTGGCTGCTCCACTTCCCATCCAGCTCCCTGCTTGTGACCTAGGAAAGCAGTCAAGGATGGCCCAAAGCCTTGGGACCCTGTACCCACGTGGGAGATCCAGAAGAGGCTCCCGGCTCCTGGCTTTGGATTGGCTCAGCTCCAGCCATTGTGGCTACTTGGGGAATCATCAGATGGAAGATCTTCCTCTCTGTCTCTCCTCCTCTCTGTATATCTGACTTTGCAACAAAATAAATAAATCTTTGGGCCCTGCGGCATGGCCTAGCGGCTAAGGTCCTTGCCTTCAACACACCAGGATCCCATATGGGCGCCGGTTCCTATCCCGGCAGCTCCACTTCCCATCCAGCTCCCTGCTTGTGGCCTGGGAAAGCAGTCGAGGATGGCCCAAAGCCTTGGGACCCTGCACCCGTGTGGGAGACCTGGAAGAAGTTCCTGGATCCTGGCTTAGGATCAGGGCATAGCACCGGTCGTTGCGCTCACTTGGGGAGTGAATCATCAGACGCAAGATCTTTCTCTCTGTCTCTCCTCCTCTCTGTATATCTGCCTTTCCAATAAAGAAATAAATCTTAATAAATAAATAAATCTTTAAAAACAAAAAGAAGAAAATTTCAATGCTTAAGTTAAAGTTGCTGATATTCTGAAAGGGGAATTACAGTTCACAGTTCATACAAAGTCATTAACAACTTGAAGGACAAGCGTTGGGTGCTGTGACTTCGTCACTGTTTGGGGCACCTGAATTCCATACTGGAGTGCCTGATGCAGGTCCTACTTTCTCCACTTTGGATCCAGCTTCCTGCCAATACACATTCTTGGAGCAGCAGGTAACGGTTCAAGTTCTTAGGTCTTTGCTGGCCGTGTTGGGGACCCTGACTCCATCCTGGGTTCCTAAATCCAGTCCAGCCCTACCCTGACTGGGGAGTGAACCCCTATATCTATCTGCCATTTAATTACAATAAAAATAAGCCAATTTTAATGAAAATTTTAAATCTATTAAAATAGTTCTTGCAAAAATAAAAACTTGACGAGCAGGCAAGTCACTTTGCTTGCTATTAAAGCACCATGTTTTCTGCGGAGCCCTGAGAAACGCCTGCACAATCATTAGTGTCTTCTCGAACCACAAAATATCTGTGAGGGCAATTTCATTATACTACTAAATAAGCACTTGGATCTATTTTTAAAAGAGAAAAATATCTTTAGGTGAGCATGTAGATTCTATTTGCCACTACTGACATGTTCTAATCCTATTTTCCCCATCCATCTGCTTCTTCAGTGGACACTTTCTTCTAAAATTGACAAACGAAAGAAGCTTCACACTTCTGGTTCCTGCTGATAGCGTGAATCCAAAATAGCAGCCAACGAAGACGAACATCTGTGGCAGCTTAGCCAGGGCAGTTCCTCACACGTACCACTTCCCAAAGTGCCACGGCTTTGACTCCCAGACAGAATTGCACCTGCTTCTCCAGCGTCCTGCTCAACAGCCTCTAAGATCAAAGTTGTCCTCTGGGGAAACCACACACACAGAAACCATCTTCCTTCTTGCTGCTACCAAGCGGGAGACAAAGGGGAGGAGGATTTACCAGTGTGGGTGCCAATCAATGAAAACGGGTTACAGAATCCAGATTTGCACATCCAAAACACCTTAAAATAATATTTTTAAGTGAAATGGTAATTCTGATTGACTATTATTACATGCACTGCTATACCAAGTGTCTTTTGCTAAATGGCAGCTGTGGCTGTGACATGGGAATATTTCAAATTCATCAGTGATCCTATTGAGCAGGTTTTACCTCTTAAATTTAAGAATAGTGATGTAGGGTCGGAATGGTCCCAGTTTGAGCCCGGGTGCTCCAATTCCAATCCAGCTCCCTGCTCTTGGCCTGGGAAAGCAACAGAAAATGGCTCAAGTGCTTGGCTGCTACACTTATGTGGGGCACCCAAAAGAAGCTCCTAGTTCCTGGCTTCAGACCTGCTCTGTGCATTGTGTCTGTTTGGGGAATGAGCCAGTGGATGGAAGGCTCTTTGCCTCTCTTTCTCTGTAGTCCTGCCTTTTAAGTCTTAAAAAAAAGAAGAAGAAGAAGAAGAATATTGATGTAAGAATTAAATCTAAAAGCAATGACAATAATTCTGTCTTACAAAACAAAATCTTGCCTAAGAAAAATGTTGGACTTCCTATGATAGGTGTCTACTGAACTGTAAATGTTCCTTCCAAAAACGTTTTTGCCCTATCACCCTAGAACGTCAAGGGGGAAATGCAGGCTGCTCCATTCACAGCTTTCAGCAACATAATGATGTGCATGAAATTCATTCAGTCAACATTCACTAAACCAATGTTGCATTGATTACCTTCATATCATTAAGCACAAATGCTGTGGAAAGTCTCTTTGCTCATTACTGAGAAGTCAAACCTGGATCAAACTTCTTTCTTGAACTCCTAGCTAATGTACTAATAATAGTGTGGCAATCCTCTAGAATACTAAAAAAAATCTATCTTATCTTGAACCTGTTGGGTATCATTATCTATAAATGATTCCAATCAGTAGAAGTCAAATGGTGGACACTCTTTGTTCTTGGGCATTTTTTGATACATTTTGCATGGTAAGCTCTCCCAAGGTCAATTTTATACAGACTCTCTGCCTTGTATCCTTGAACCTGCAAAGAAACCCATGAAGGATGGGGCTGTAATGCTTAGGGCTTGATGCGATTTGTTCCCACCCATGAGCTGTGAAATGTGCATTTTTTATGCTCTGTTGACAAATTGATAATAACTCCATTTTTCAGGTAGACTTTTTGTTAGAAACTGTTACTGCTATTAAGAGATGTTGAAGAGACAAAGCAGGCTATTCCAAAAGTGTATCATGGTAGATTTAAAAATGTCCCTGCATTTCTACAGGGCCTGACACAGTAGACTAGTGGTTAAAAGTCCTCGCCTTGCACAGCTGGGATTCCATATGGGCACCAGCTCATATGCTGCTTCTCCATCTCCTTTGCAGCTCCCTGCTTGTGGCCTGGGAAAGCAGTTGAAGACAGCCCAAAATCTGCGTCGGAGACCTGGAGGAAGCTCCTGGTTCCTGGTTCTTGACTGGCTTGGCTCTGGCCATGGTGGCCGCTTGGGGAGTAAACTAGCAGATGGAAGATCTTTCTCTGTTTCTCCTTCATTCTGTAAATCTGACTTTCCAATAAAAATAAATAAATCTTAAAAAGAGAGAGAGAGAAGTGTTTTTACACATCAAATTAAATCTTTCAAAAGTGAATTGAAAATTAAAATTAAAGAGATAAAATAAATTGTAGATGCCCCCAATATGTCCATGTTCTCCTCTCCATAACCAGTGAACACTACCTTAAGATGAGGACATTTATTCTGCCTTATCCAAGTAAGCCCTAAAAGCGATTACATGTGCCTTTATAAGAGAAATGCACAGAGATTTGAGATAGACCCACAGAGGACAGAGCAGTGTGAAAGTAGAAACAAAGTTGAAAGTGATGGGGACATAAGCAAGAAAATCAAAGAATGCCAACAGCCTTCTGGAGCAAAAGGAGAAAAGGAAAGCTCAATGGGGTACAGAGTGATAAAGAGGGGGAGAGAAAGACATTTTAAAAGGATTCTAATGAACTGACTTATAGAAACATGGAAGCCGGAAAGTCCAAACCCACAGGGTGGACCAGCAGGCTGAAGGTGCAAGAACAAACCATCGTTGTGATAGTCAGTGTAAAGGCACCTGCAGGCTTTCTTCTTTAGTCTTCTCTTTCAAAACCAGCAACTGAGTCTTTAGGATTGTAACATACAATTAAAAGTAAATTAGAAAGAAAAAAAAATCAGAAAAGGACAAATACGCACACATGCCAGCAACCGACTAAATAAGTCTCTCCCGTACCATAGCAGGGAATATGCTATATGTCAATGTTCATCACATTAAACAAGTAACTTCACGAGCAAGTCTACACTGGTGTTTGACATAATGTTAGTCATCACAATGTCAATAAAAGACAGGGCTGCTTTTATTACTTGTGATTATTATGTATTTTTATTGGAAAGGCAGATTTACAGAAAGGAGAGACAGAAAGATCTTCCATCTGCTGGTTCACTCCCCAAGCAGCTGCAAAAGCTGAAGCTAGGAGCTAGGAGGCTCCTCTGGGTCTCCCAGGCGGGTGCAGGGTCCCAAGGATTTGGGCCGTCCTCCACTGCCTTCCCAGGCCACAAACAGGGAGCTGGATGGGAAGTGGGACAACCAGAACACACACAAACTGGCACTCATATGGGATCCTGGCACTTGAAAGGGAAGAATTAGCCAACGGTGCCATTGCACTGGACCCAAATCTTTTAAAATATTTTGCAAACTACTTTTATTTTGCTTTCTTTATAATCTGTCATATTTAATTTCATGCATTCAGAACACCAAAAAGAGCATGAGAACAGCACATGGGCTTTGTGAGACTGACAGGTCCAGATTCAGAAAAGTTCAGAACTCTTTGAAAAAAGAATCTATTATTCTGTCTTTGTCTGTTTAACAAGGGTTTATAAGAATTTACTTTGTTCTATGGATAAATCCTAACTCAAAAAGATGTTTGGGAGTTTTATAGAGGAAGTTTAAAAAGGAAACATACAATAAACTAAAATATTAAAGTATTAATTTAAACCACAACAGAATGCTAGAAAAATAATGACACAATGAAAGCCATACATTTAGGAACAAATCCATTTGAAAGAGTTTTTAGCACTATGTAATTTCTTAGTGCTAATCTTCTGATTACTGTATAATCAGGCTGACAAATGACTAATACTGGGCAGGTCTAAACAAGCGAATTCAAGTTTTCTTTGGGAATCTGCCTCTCATTCCTCGTACAGACTCTTGGGGAATTTAAATGGCCTTTCTCTCCTGGGGCCCTCTGCCCCTCAGTCTGATCGACAAAAGCTTCATCATTGTTTTTTGCCTCTACAGACACTGAATGACAACTAGAGAGAACACACAGATGTTACATGCATGTGACATTTTGATAATAAAATATCTGAAAGGGAAGAGAAAAAACTTAAAAGCTGACACAACTCATAGACATCACTTTTATGAGCTGACCATTGGCTATTGAAGAAAAAAATAGAATCATTATTAAAATGTGCAGTAATGATGAGGTTGTATCAAAATCTGAACCTCGAGGTAGAAACTCCACGAATGTCAAGATTGCAGATGAAGGCTAGGCCTTGATAGAAAGAGCTCACGGCATAAATCATAGTTCCAGAGTGTTTGAAAAGCTCGGGAGCCAGGAGACATGGAAGTCTAAAGGAAAAAAAGAAGCAAACCAGTATAAAAGACCCTGTGGGCACAGGGCACCGATGTGGTTGGTAGCAAGTTTTCTTAACTGTAACTCAGCCTTCAGTGATCCTGTCTCAAACACCAGGGATCATCCGAGTGGGCAGCTGAGAATCATCTTCTCAGTCCCCTCCCTTCAGCACACAGTATCCCTGCTGGTTGGAGGCCGTGGCCTTACTGGTGACATTTACAGAGATAACCGCATCTGGTCATCTCCTCCTCCTTTGAATAACTATGTTGTTCAAACGTTATAAAAATGTTCTTCCACACTTTGATACTCAAGAGGTTTTGTTTGGATTTGTTGTCTACTTGCCACCAAAGCATCACTTGTAATGGCTACCCTTTAAATTTTTTAGAGACAACTTTCTTTTCCAACTCAAGCACGTGAAACAAAGAAAGAATCAAAGAGTGTTCGACTTTGGACATGGGCTGTAATCTCTCGGAGACTGAAACCAGTTACTGGCAAATCCGATGCTGCTGTCACCAAGTTCTTAGACAGAGGTAGGAGTTATAAAACCATCTGAATCCTTCCTTAGAGTCACTTAACATGGTTAACACCACAAGCCCGACTTTATCTGTTCTAAAATCCCCCTAACTCATCAGCAAAGGAAATGAAAATCTCCGTGTTTACTAGACATAGTAGTGAAGACAGGGCTGTCACCAGAACTAGGAGGATGCCGTCCCAAAGTGTCCAGACCACAATGCTTCCCTACTCAGAGATTCTAACTAATTACAGCAACGCCAAAAATACCTTGTGATTACTCATGTCAAGCTCAAGAGACTGCCGTTGGCCCTGGAACAACCTTCATGTTTTACCATGAGCGTGTCAGCCCTTCACTTATCTAAATCTTCATCAAAGCTATATCTGTTGTTTCATCTGGCCAGCCACTCTTTTCCAGGAATTGCCTCATCTATTGCCCCATCCACAGGGTTTCAACAGAATTCGTAAATTGTTTTTCATATATTTGGCTGAGTTATTCTTTCCCTGGTGGTTGGCGAATCTAACATTTTGGCCAGCAGCGAATCTAACACCGCCAACAGGCCCCCCGAAACCACCGAAGGAGTGCTGGGTCAGTGTTCCCCTGCTGGGCTGCGCTGTCAGGAAGGGTTTCACTTCCCTCCAAATAGGAGTGTGATTCAGTTTCACTTCCCTCTGTTTCAGAAGAGGAATCTGTCTTTGGGGCATTTCGGGGCCTTATTTTGGATTTTCAATCCCGTGAATCCATTTGACCCATGGCCACAGTGAATTTATTGACAAACAGAAGTACCTGCTGGGCGCTCCAGACCAGGTCTCCATTAGAGAACCATCCAGTGAGGAGCCAACAAAAGGGGTAAATTTTCCTTTGACACAGAGGCACAATGGAAGAGTGATTTTTTTCCTTCAACACAGGAACAGAAAGAAGAGGGGGGCTGAATTCCGGGAGCTCTACAGGGGTGAGGTCGGCTAGACGGGGGGAAATCACCCAAAAAAGCCCACTAACAAGGCGGACCAGGAGCCCACCCAGGGCAAATCAGAGCCCACTAACCAGAGCGAGGGGCCACCCCAACCTACCTGCCATCTCATGTCCCTGTTCAGGTGCCAGTTCTTAGGAGTTTTCTTGCCAGCAGGCCCCTGAAACTGAAGAGGGGGTGAGGCAAAAGTGTTCGTCAGACATGTCTGTTTATTGTAATACAAGTACAAGCTTATATAGACTAGGAAAGGGAAAGGCATGGGGGCATCTCCTGACAGGCCTCCCACCCAGCAACTCGGATAGAAAGCATGTCTATCTCTTCAGACACTCCAATCATGTTGTGGGTCACATACAAACACACAACTGGCAGGTAGGCTGTGGATCACACATACCAGATAGAAGGCACAGATTCAGGGGCCATCTCCCGCGAAGACAGAAGCACTCAGCTAAGCTGCTCCGAAATTCATGTTGTACGGAAACTATGTGAGATAATAAATCATTATTGTTCAAGTTGTTAACTTGGGCTGAAATGATGGGAGGGGAAAATGTTACGGCATGGCACATAAAACCACCACTTGCAAAGCCAGTATCCCATATGGCCACCGGGTCAAGTTCCAGGGGCTTCACTTCCAATCCCCCTCTCTGGGGCTAGCTTGAGAAAGAAGCCAAAGAGGGCCCAGGTGCTTGGGCACCTGTACCCATGTAGGAGTTCTAGAAGTTCTTGGCTTCTGGTTTCAATCCAGTCTAGCCCTGGCCTTTGTAGCCATTTGGGAAGTGAACCAGCAGATAGAAGATCCATCTCTTTTTTTCTCTCTCTCTGAAACAAATAAAATAAACTTTTTGAAAAAAGCTGTTAACTCTGATGGTAACTGGTTATGTAGGAACAGAATCATTATTTCTATCAGGATCCAACCACTACATAAAGGGCGAAGGATGGACAATTAACTCAAGTTAGGGCACTAGATAATATGCATAAGATGTGAAACTTAAAAACTGCCCTTGGCCATGTAAACACCAGGTAGAGAAAGGCAGTTAGAAATGAAAAGGAATAGGGGAAAGGAAGCCATAATAGGATCAGGGTCCTTAGTTCCAGATTTCCCAAGACTCAGCAGGAGCTTGCTGCTTCTTTGAGTTAGAAACTGCACACTTTTTCAGAACCCACCTTCTTGATATGATTGCCTCCAAGCCTGTGTGTATGTATCCCAGTCATCTCTTTCTTATTCTCTTGGACCAATGAATCTTTTGCTTTAGTTGCTGTGTAAATCTCAGCTCACCCATGCCATTTGACCACTCTGCCCTAAATAAATAATCCGGGGTGTAGCTGCTTTGCAGTGTGTCCCCTCTGCTAGATGGAAGCACATTTTCCAGCATCCGCTCTCCTGTGTGCTCACAGTTATGGGCTGTGCGGAAGACCCCTGAGGGATTGGGAACAACCCTCTGTATTGAATGCTGCATCGTTGCTGCTCTGTGGCCCCTCCTCTCCCCCCCGGAAGTAGCAACAGGGATCAAAATTTCCCATATCCCTCTACATCCTCCCTCTTCGACCAGATGCACATGTTTATCTGTATGCTGAAGAGCTCCTCCTCGTGTAGGAGGCTGTTATCCCAAAGGTCAGAGGAAGGAAGAATGAACACAGTTTTCCATCCATCCTTGTCCATCTGTCCCTTTAAATATACATGAAATTCTAACAAGATATCGAAGAATTAGTAGGTTTTCATCAGATAAGGAGATCTGAAGAAGGAAAAGCTAAGAAAGCAGCACACTCAAAGACAAAGCAGTTTGGAATAGTTCATTAGAAAATCTGTTCTTGGGCCCAGCGTGGTAACCTAGTGACTAAAGTCCTCACCTTGCATGTCCTGGGATCCCATCCGGGCACTGGTTCTAATCCTGGCAGGCCCCACTTCCCATCCAGCTTCCTGCCTGTGGCCTGGGAAAGCAGTTGAGGATAGGCCTGCACCCGCACAGGAGACCCAGAAGAGGCTCCAGGCTCCTGGCTTCTGATTGGCTTGGGGAGTGAATCATTGGACAGAATGATTCTCTTTGTCGCTCCTCTCTGTATATCTGACTTTCCAAAAAAAAATAAATAAATCTTTTTTAAAAATCTGTTCTTCCTGGGCCTGGTACAGTAGCCTAGTGGCTTAAGCCCTCGCCTTGTATGCACTGGGATCTCATATGCATACCAGTTCATTTCCCAGTTGCTCCACTTCCCGTATAGCTCCTTGCTTGGGGCCTGGGAGCAGTAGAGAATGGCCTGAGGCCTTGGGACCCTGCATCTGCATGGGAGACCCGGAAGGGGTTCCTGGCTTCAGATCAGCTCACCTCCGGCCTTTGTGGCTACTTGGCTCCAGATTAGTTTAGTTCTGGTTATTGAGACCACTTGGGGAGTGAATCAGTGGATGGAAGATCTTTCTCTGTCTCTCCTTCCCTCTGTAAATCTGACTTCCCAACAAAAATAAATAAATCTTAAAAAAAAGAAAAGAAAAGAAAAGAAAATCTGTTCTTCCTACCTAGAACCCAAATTACAGAGGTAGTTTTAGTGCGAAAATTGGGATGATGGGTCACAATGGTGGAACAGTGGATTAAATCGGTGCTTACAATGCTGGTATTCCATATCAGAGTCAGTTCAAGGCCCGGTTACTCCACTTCTAATTTAACTTCCTTTAATGTACCTAAGAAGGCATGGAAGATGACCCAAGTGCTTTGGCCCCGACCACCCATATGGGAAATCAAGATGAAGTTCTCAGGGGCCAGCCTCTACTTGCAGCACCAGTATCTGTTGTGGGCACTGGTTCTAGTTCCAGCTGTTCCGCTTCCAACCCAGTTCCCTGATTATGGCCTGGGAAAGCAGCAGGAGATGGCTCAGGACCTTGGCCCCCTGCACCCATGTGGGAGACCTGGAATAGGCTCCTGGTCAGCACACATCACAATGAGTTTCCCATGCTACAAGTCACAAAAATGTGCAATTCATGGAATTGCTGCCTTCTCTCATCCCCTGAGCCTAAGACGTAAAAAAGCACAATACTGTATATCCTGGGCAGCCATTTCCTTCACACAGCCATCTCACCGAGTGGAAGTGGTTCCGAGCCATTTCCCACCAGGGAACAGGCCATCGGACTCCCTCTTCTGAGCAATTAAACTGCCTGAACTAAAAGCCCCTCTCCCCCATCTCCTAACTTAACATCTCAGTGCTGAACCCGATTGGAGATGAGGGCCTGGCCGGCTCTCCGGGTTGAAGCCAAGAGCCCTCTTCCGTAAACTCTTCTTTCTCGCAGCTCTCTTTGTTTCTGCAGCAAACAGGCGGTGAGAGCCACAGGATATTCGTTGAGCACCCAGGCCCTGTGGACCCCTCTATCCACTTGGAACCCTATCCCGCAAGCCCTGCCCCGCCAGGCTGTCCCACGTGGCCGCATCCCATCCACCGTCTTGCCTTTCCTGTTCCCTACCTTTCATCTCCCTCTGTCTGAAGCTCATGCATTTGTCTTCCCTGCTCAGGGATCTGTGGACTAGCTTGTGAAGCAAACTTTTCCTAGCCTCTCGGCCATTGCTGACTCCACATGCCACACCATCAGATTAATAGTGGCCTACTATTCAGTGTGGGTGATGGGTGAACAGAACCTCCCTCTCAACGGCTCTCCACACTTCGGCTCTCCGGCTTTGCCCTCTATGCAAAACCCCGGTACCAGGTGCAGGAACTCCAATGAACCATACTGGGCTCCGGGCTGTGGCTGGTGGAGGGGATGCCTTCCTTGCTCAGCCCAACCCTCTCTCCTGAAGGGCCCAGCGGGATTGTGGAGATACCCTTCTTTTCCCTACCTTTCTGAGTTACACAAATTGCACCATCTTGGGCTCTGAACACCTTTGTTGGGCTGGAGAGTTCAAGCTCCTTACAGATTCTCCACTTGGCTGCCTCCTAAAAACGTGTCAGAAACCCTACAACTCTCAGACCTCCAGCCACACCAACTGATTTTCTTCTTCAACACAGTTCGCAATCAACCCAACTAATTTTCCTTCTGCAACATGGTGTGCACTCAGTACAAATCAGACTCAATGTAAGCTCCACATTTTCCGTGATCTAAACAGCTCCTATCACTGCATCGGCAAATGGTTAGACATTTCCAAGGATCAGGCCCTCCTTTTTCTCTCTCTCTCACCCTCTGCCAATCCTCCTCTCCCTCTGCAGTTCCGCTAGCACTCTCTGAACCCTCCCACTCCTTCAGCCAGGAGAATCCACGGCTCTGACTCAGCCTTGTGCAGACTCTAAACCCCAATCTTGCCCCCCTCTTCCTGCCCAGCCCCTTCTTTCTCCCCTCCTCCCAGCAGCAGCCACCATTGCACCAGTCCTTCTGCCTCACTCAGTCTGGCTCTGTTAAACCAACTGCTCCCTGAGGCTACAGTTTCCTGAAAGGCCAGTTTAATTTTTTTTTTCTTTCTCTTTGTCAACTCCACCCCTGCCACCCCCGCCACCCCCACCCCTTAGCCAGGAGGGGCAGAGATAAGCCAACTAACATCAATTAAAAAAAACAAAAACCCGCTTTCACTTGCTAAACTTGTTCTGTAACTTGATTTAACAGACTCCAACTAAAACAATGGATATTTAGCTTCCTTTAGAGACCCTCTAGAGTAATTTTTTTTTCAGTTAAAATTTTTTATTTAGGGACAGTGCTACTGCCTAGTGGCTAAATCCTTGCCCTGCATGCACCAGGATCCTATATGGTATCCTGGCGGCCCCACTTCCCATGCAGCTCCCTGCTTGTGGCCTGGGAAAGCAGGCGAGGATGGCTCAAGGTCTTGGAGCCCTGCACCTGCATGGGAGACCCAGAGAAAGCTCCAGGTTCCTGGCTTCAGATTAGCTTAGCTCTGGCCATTGCAGCCACTTGGGGAGTGGACCAGCGGGCAGAATTTCTTTATATATCTCCTTCTCTCTATATATCTGCCTTTCCAATAAAAATAAATGAGTCTTTTATTTTTTTTATTTAAATGTTTCCCAGATGTAAATTTAAGCACATTAAGCCTCTTATACTTTATGAACATTTGTGTATGAATCAATATACCTGTTAAAGTATTGTTTATCATCCTCCAAAATGTAACGTTTATATCAAAGTTAAACTGGTATAGAATTAAAATCTAATCCACTGTTTAATTGTTCCAAGGTATGAGATAAACCCATATTCTTTTTTAAGATTTATTTTTATTATTTTTTATTGGAAAGGCAGATATACAGAGGAGAGACAGAGAGGAAGATCTTCCGTCCAATGATTCACTCCCCAAGTGAGCACAACAGCCGATGCTATGCCGATCCGAAGCCAGGATCCAGGAACTTCTTCCAGGTCTCCCACATGGGTGCAGGGTCCCAAGGCTCTGGGCTGTCCTCAACTGCTTTCCCAGGCCACAGGCAGGGAGCTGGAAGGGAAGCAGGGCTGCCGGGATTAGAACCAGCGCCCATATGGGATCCCGGGCGTGCAAGGCGAGGACCTTAACCACTTGTGCCACCGCGCCGGGCCCAACCCATATTCTTTTATCTGCAAGTTTTTATATTAAGATGGAAAATGGTTACAAGCGTGAACATGTTTTCTTGATGAGGATGGTTGTGAAAGAATTTTTGGATAAAGGAAGAGCATGACCTGTAAAATATTTTGTCCTACATGAGGATGGCTACATAAAACTGGGGGGGGGGGGGGGGCGGAGTCGCCTTGAATGCACCAGGATCCCATATAGGTGCTAGTTCTAATTCCGGCAGCCTTGCTTCCCATCCAACTCCCTGTTTGTGGCCTGGGAAAGCAGTGGAGGACGGCCCAAATCCTTGGGACCCTGTACCCGCGTGGGAGACCCAGAAGAAGCTCCTGGCTCCTGGCTTCGGATTGGCTCAGCTCCAGTCATTGCGGCCGCTTGGGGAGTGAACCATCGGATGGAAGATCTTCCTCTCTGTCTCTCCTCCTTTCTGTATATCTGACTTTCCAATAAAAATAAACAAATCTAATACTTAAAAAAAAAAAACTGGAGCGGGACAGATAAGAAAATCCTTGCTAGTTTAAGTGTGTTGAGAAACAATGGGGAAGTCACTGAAGATTGGAAAGGAATAAATCTTATAGGATTTATGTGTGATATAATTGATCATGATTCTTAAAGTATGCTTGCAGCAGATCCTAAGTATTTATCATTGATACATGGAATTAAAATATGATCCTCTGTTAAAGCAACCGAGTTTTAAGATACTCAGGTTACTGTAACCTCTCTTTATTGTCTCAAGGTATCACTTTATGTCAATAATTGAAACTGATCTGTATTGTGTCATGTAAAGAGATCCTATTTCAACCAGATATTTTAAGCCTTCTTGGCATCCTTGACAAGCACTCAAAAATGCAAAAAAGTTCCAAATTTTGGAACTTGCGCATTTCCAGTGAGCACACCCGGAAATGTCAAAGGATTGAGCGCTCATTTTGTAGAGACAACAACTGATTAGGCTATTTGGAGCATATTAAAAGTACTGTCAAGATGCAAAGTAATGCAAAATTTTCTTATAATATTATAATGCTCCTGCTATAAATGTCCAGTTATACAGTTGTATAACTCTTGTGCTGCTGTCAGTCATGACTGTTACCTTAATTCAAATAACCCGCCTATGGCCAGACCACCCTGAACACGCCCCATCTCGCCTTAATTCAAATAACCCCAGAACTCTAAAAGTTACATCTTTTTATTAAATCCCCCTAAAATACCACATAGCATAAACAGGTGCCTCTTGTCGATGAATCAATTTTAGGTTCCAGCCATGACTATTTGAAATCTGACTGCTGAAATCATTTTCTGGATCCAGTTTCATATTTTCCTCTCCATTGACCTACATTTGCAAACCATCTGAAAGAAAAAAAAACGTAGCAAACTTCCATAACTAAGAACAGGAAGAAACTTGACAACTGAGTGTAATTTGAAAGGCCTCTGAAGGCCTTAAACTGTGGTTGAAAACTGATTTATTGTTCTGTCCTGAACTAAGATTGTTAAATCAATGCAGAAATCTCTTTGGTTCCCATGACTTCCGTCTCAGACTGTTCTTAGAGCATTTTAAGTGTCTGATGCATTTGCCCTCTAGTTCGCTACTCAAACAAGTTACTCATAGTCTCAATGTCCTCTCCAGAGCTCGAATCCGTTTCTAGAAGCGTTCATCAAAAATTATATTTTTGGGGCCCGGCGCGGTGGCACAAGTGGTTAAAGGTCCTCGCCTTGCACGCCCGGGATCCCATATGGGCGCCGGTTCTAATCCTGGCAGCCCCGCTTCCCTTCCAGCTCCCTGCCTGTGGCCTGGGAAAGCAGTCGAGGACAGCCCAAAGCTTTGGGAACCTGCACACGCGTGGGAGACCCGGAAGAGGCTCCTGGCTTCGGATCGGCATAGTATCGGCCCGTTGCGCTCACTTGGGGAGTGAATCATCGGACGGAAGATCTTCCTCTCTGTCTCTCCTCACTGTATATCCGCCTTTCCAATAAAAAATAATAAAAAATAAATCTTTAAAAAAAAAAGAATGATAACCCAGTTTAAAAAAAAAATTATATTTTTGGTTTCTTAGGTAATATAGACTGGTCATCGGAAACCTGTACTTTGGTCCCAGCTGTGCGGCAGGCATCGGACTTCAGGCGCTTGCTTTCAACTCAGCTGGTATTTGACTGGGAGTAAGCAGCTGGAGGGCTCTGACTCCTTTCTTGCTTTCGCCTCTATTCTCTCTAAGAAATGGATTCGTCATTCTCAGGATGCTACAGTTAATGCTCAGACCTTTGTAAAGTGATGGTTCGTTTTTTCTGTAATAATGCCTGGCCATCCAGAAGGAACTAAGGAGCCTAACTATCTCCCCATGGGCATGACCTTATCTCTTTAATAGCTGTCAGGAGGGGCTGTGACTACAGATTGCTAGCTCAGTCTATTAAAGAGTGCATCCTTCTGGACGCCTGTGTGGTCTGCCTTACCAGAGACCAGGAGGGAGAGGAGCGAGCTAGGCAGCAGGAGACCCATTCATGTGGGCTTTATACAGCGATCTACAGCCACCAGACCAGGCCAGGTCAATGTACACTCTCAATCAGCACCTGTTTTTGATGTGGGAAGCCAAGAATTGAGCAAACAGCTGCCCAAGACAGAGGCAGCTTTCACAGAACCCTCTCAGCTTTGCCAAGAGCCAAGCTGCTGGAAATGGAACTACCTTGGGGTGGTCGAAGGATTTCTGGGTAGGAACCACAGTAGACTATAAAGCTAAAAAGCCCTTCACGCAGCTGTGCTGCCATAGCAACCCTCAGTGTGGAGGGAGTGGCCTAGGGTCAGCGTCATCGCAGGCAAAGCTGGAGATGCTGCCCATTGTGCACCAGCTACCTCTCCAAGTCCGGCTCTCTTCTCTGTCCAGCCAGGCAATGAGAGTTGGTGGGATGTCTCCCCTAAAGAGAGTCACACCTCCCTTATGATGTCTCTTCCAGTACCTGGAGAGAAGAGATTGATAAGACCTGACCAGGACTTAACTCCCACCTAATTGGGAAGCCCCTCCTATCAACTTCTATTAGCCTGCCTTCGGGAAAACATCTGGATTTAGGTAGCAGTAGAACTTTTCCAGGTCCCCTAATGACGCTGTCCTTTGGGACTTGTGTATTGAACCTGCTTGGGATACTATGTCTCCTCCAGACCTGACTCCAGTGCCCGACGCATCTAAAACCGCAGAAACAGCTCCTACTCGCTGGCACTGCAGCCCCCTGAGGCCACCTTCTGCTGGAGCCCTGACTTGACCACAGGCCCCTACCTTGCTCTCACTCAGCTCAACAATGACAGAAGAGTCACCTTAACACCTGACAACAGCCAGCGTTCCCTCAGGAATCCAGAACTAAAAACAGGCCAGACCACCCCCATCCCACAGCTCTGTGCTAGCAGGTGCACATTAAACAAATCAGGAACGTTTTTTCTTGGCCACAAGCAGGCAGATTAATTTATTTCTCCTTTGCACACCTTGTCTGTCTCTCAAGGCCTCACTAATCCATCTCTCAACCAACTCTTCCTAGGCCAATACAAGTCTCCGTTCATGAATGTTCTGGGCCGACTCTCCCCACAGCAGCCCCTTGATAGCTCCAAACAGCGTCCCTGCATGCCATCAAGGAGAAAGGCTGGAATCTTCAGTTGCGCTGGGCAGTGACGCCCACACTCTGGCTAAGCCAAGCTGACCCTCCCACCCAGGAATGTTTGGGATGCCGCATCCCCCTAACTGCATCTCTGCATGATGAGTACCTGCAGGTCACGAGCAGGTGCAAACCGAGGAGATGCTGCCTTCTCCCATCCCCTGTGCTCAGCATGTATACCCTGGGAGGCCACTTCCCTCATGTGTCACTCTGCTATGTGGAAGTGGTCCCAGGCCATCTCCTGCCGGGGAGCATACCCTCAGATTCTCTTCCCTGAGTAATAAAATTCTGCCTGGACTAAAAGCCCCCCTCCCACCCCAATCACCTCTAAATGTAACATTGGCATCACAGAAGGGACCCTGACCTGCTCTGCCGCAACACTGGTCCCAGTAAATCCTTTTTTAAAAATTGTAGTGATTGGGCCTGGTGCAGTAGTCTAGTGGCTAAAGTCTTCGCCTTGCATGTGCCAGTTCGTGTCCCAGCTGCTCCACTTCCCATCCAGCTCCCTGCTTGTGGCCTGGGAAAGCAGTCAAGCATGGCCCAAAGATTGGGACCGTACACCCACATGGGAGACCTGAAAGAGGCTCCTGGCTCTTGGCTTCAGTTCCACTAGTGCAGCTACTTGGGGAGTGAACCAGCAGATGAAAGATCTTTCTGTCTCTCCTTCTCTCTGTAAAAATCTGCCTTTCCAATAAATATAAAGGTGTGGGGTCCTACATCTGATGACAAATAGGCCTGGCTTTTTCTGAGTAACTGCAACAATCCTGGGGAATTGCTTCAGCCCCGCCTTGCCACAGAGTTGGCCCTGCCTGTCGCTAAGCCTGTAACATAATCTGACCTTTCCCTCCGCCATCTCCTGCTGCTCCTCAGGCCAGAGCAGCAGGCCTGTGTGTGGCTGGTCTGTGGTTGGCTGAGGAGGTAGAGTGTCAGTCTCCTTCCCGTCCTGCTGTTCGTGTGAGACCTGTTTTCCCAGGGTGCCTTGCCCGCACCACCTGTTGTGTAAGGCTGTGCGAAGGGAGGACAGCCTTACCGACTCTCGAGAAAGTGAGTCTCCCCAATGATCAGCGAAGATGAGGCTTGATGCAAAAGCATGAGGTTTTATTCGGGTACCAGCGCGCTGGGGCTGGGGCCAGCTCCTCACGCAGGAGGGCAGACACACCACCAGCCCTAAGCCATTACACAACCTTCTTTTTATAGGCCAAAATCACTTATGCTGGGGTCCGTGTGATGGATGTGGAAGACAGGAAGGTGTGAAGAGTATCGTTCTATTGCAGGCAAGGCCACAAGGAACTTCCCGCTGTGTGGCAAGGCCCGGCGGATGTCTCTACAACACCTGAATGCAGCTCTGCCTCCCTTTGCATGGACACCGGACAACCCCATTGAGATTTCTGTAATCTATTTAGGCATTGTCTGCCTCTGCGGAGTTACTGTTAAATATCAGTAGGAGCTTAGAAGCTGATGTTGCTGTTACCGTTTTTTAGCCAAAAAGCTGTTATTGCTGTTATGGCTGCATCCTGTGGCAATATGCTAATCAAGGGTGCTAACTCCCCTTTTGATCCTATGCTAATCAAGGGTGTTCTGTCTTCAGGTGTAGTGGGAATCTATTCTTTCCCTCTTTCTTTGATCTTTTAGGGCCCTTCCTTCCTTGACTGTCTCAAGACCAAGCTGTAGAGTAATTGTGGTAGGAATGTGTTAGTGATTGATATGCACCATCTATTGAGAACTTTTTCCTAGCCAGGCACCAGGTGAATAACATCCTAGCCTTAGGTGAAACAAATGGCAGTTATCTTTAGAAACACCCACTTGACCATGACGTAAAAAGTCTGAGCCAGAGTTTGACTGATTTTGTATAAATAAAGCGGACAGCTTTTGTGCGTCGTCCATTATGATGATGAAGTCCTAGTGGTCCGTCTCTTTCTTTCTTTGTGCCTCATCCATGCACCCTTCGCGAGTTCCGAACTCAGCTGGAGCTGGACTCCGGCACACTTACACAGCATTTTAAAATCACTTGTACAAAGGAGTGAAGGCTAAGATCATAAACCTAGGGGCTTTTTTCTGACCATTACATCATAAGTCTGCTGTTTCTTTCAGTTCCTTGTCACAATTTTACCTTGAGTTTGCTTTTCTCAGACCGAGTTTACTTTTCTCAGACCTTTGGAGCCTCCTCCAAGAAGTCAGGGACTTTCTGTCTCCTCACTATTTTACCTTGATTCCTCCTGAGATACCTATCTCAGGGCCACTGTTGTATCCTGAATCCCAATTGAACTTAATCATTTACCAAGAGAAGTCCTATTCAGCTATTCTCAGCAAGCAAGACAAGTGAAGTACAGAAGGCAAAAAAGTAAATTATATTCTTCTATCTTAAATTTTCTCCTTCAGTTGAATGCTGTAGACTAACAGCCTCATCAAGAGCCTTGACCTTGTTCATCTGTCCTACCCTTCCTGTTTTCATTTTCCATGAACTGACCAGTGTCTTGCGTGCTCTACAAGGTAGATGCTTGTTTCTTGTTTTTATTGGTTTGTGGGATGTGAGGCCCACGAGCACAGGCACCTTTGCATTCGTGCCCTGAGGCACCCACGTACTTCCAGTGGCACCTGGCACACAAGAGGCACCCGGTAAACATCTGTTGGATGCACGAGCGATACGAAAAATTTTACAGATATTCACTGATCAAGACCTCCAGTCCCCAAATTGATTTGGGAAAAATTCTTGGGCAGTGGATTCACCGTAAGGTCGATAACCTACATTATCCAGTAACAAGACAGTGGTCCTGTGTTTCCGTGGAATATTCGGCATGATGCCTGTTACTATCTGCGTCATGCACACCTGTAAGCGTGAAGATGCTCTCCTCCACGGATGAGCCTTGTTGTTTCTGCTTCCATGAGCTGTCCGTGGGAAAGAGTGATTTTACTTAAAATGGGAAATTTAGAAAAAGCAAACCTGAAATTCTCAAGTGTGCTGAGCCAGGAGGGCTTGCCTGATGATAGGGTACAGTTACTTCTAACAGGAATGGCCTGTTCCCAAGTACCATTCATTGCAAAGGGAGTTGTTAGAAACTTTGTTTTGTTTCATAGTATCAGCTCCTGAAAGAGGTCAGTATTTGCAAGTTTCCTTTGAAGTCAGCACTTCATGAAACATGAACTAGATCAACCAAACACCCCATGGAGTGACCCTAAGAGTTTATGTTAATAGTTCTGGATTCCCAGAGGGCTTGCCTCTCTTGGGTAAGCTTTTTCATGATTTGTCTGAAGAATTAGCAAAGGTTATGTAAATGTCATTATGTAAATTAGAAAGGCAATCTTGATTGAGTAGCATTCAAAGCTATGTTTTTATTAAAAGAAAAAAACAGAGAAAATACTTTAAAAAGACTTGTGTAAGTAAATAAGATCATTGGCCTGGTGAATAGGATTTTTAGAACTAATTATTAATCCCTGATAATGGTGGGACTATAGATGTTAATTTTATTGTTCTTTTACTTTTGGGATATGGTAATAACACCAAGAAAAAATGCAGATATGCATTTCAGATGCTCTTTTGTAACCCTTAGAGCAATGTTGCCTCAATCAATCTATCACTCATTCAGGCTCTGTGAAGCAAGTGGAAACTTACACTCTAAATGTGGTTTGTCTTTGGGGAGCTTTCCTATCCTTGCAAGATATTATTCTGTAATAAATAATGAAGATTCATTAAGAGAAAGAGAATCTTCTTTTAAAATGTACTGATAAGAACTGGGTTTTAAACCCTCAGTGAGCAGTACCTGGCACAGTAGCCTGATGGCTAAAGTCCTCACTTTGCAACTGTCAGGATCCCATAGACGAGCAAATTCTACTCTGGCTCCCTGCTTGTGCCCTGAGAAAAGCAGTGGAGGACGGCCCTTCAAAGCCTTGGGACTCTGCACCCACGTGGGAGACCCAGAGGATGATCCTGACTCCTGGTTTCTTTTTTTTTTTTTAAGATTTATTTTTATTATTTTTTTATTGGAAAGGCGGATATACAGAGAGGAGAGACAGAGAGGAAGATCTTCCGTCCGATGATTCACTCCCCAAGTGAGCGCAACGGGCCAATACTATGCCGATCCGAAGCCAGGAGCCTCTTCCGGGTCTCCCACACGGGTGCAGGGTCCCAAAGCTTTGGGCAGTCCTCGACTGCTTTCCCAGGCCACAGGCAGGGAGCTGGAAGGGAAGCGGGGCTGCCGGGATTAGAACCGGCGCCTATATGGGATCCCGGGCGTGCAAGGCGAAGACCTTTAACCACTTGCGCCACCGCGCCAGGCCCAGACACCTGGTTTCATATCATTCTGAACATTGTGGTCATTTGGGGACTGAACCAACGGATGGAAAATCTTCCTGTTTCTTCTTCCCTCTGTAAATATAACTTCTCCCCCCCACCCCAAGAAAAAAAGAAAGAAAGAAAGAAAGAAAGAAAGAAAGAAAGAAAGAAAGAAAGAAAGAAAGAAAGAAAGAAAGAAAGAAAGAAAAAAAGAAAAAAAGAAGGCTAGGAGAGAATTGCCATGTTGGAAAACTTGTTTAAAAAAAAAAACTAACAAAAACAACAACAAAAAAAAAGCGGGCCAAGCAGTGCAGTGGCCTAGTGGCTAAAGTCCTCACATTGAACGCCCCAGGATCCCATATGGGCACCAGTTCTGGCCCTGGCAACCCTGCTTCTCATCCAGCTCCCTGCTTGTGGCCTGGGAAAGCAGTCGAGGATGGCCCAAAGTCTTGGGACCCTGCACCCACATAAGAGACCTGGAAGAAGTTCCTGGCTCCTGGCTTCGGATCGGCGCAGCAATGGCTGTTGCAGTTACTTGGGAAGTGAATCGTTGGATGCAAGATCTTCCTCTCTGTCTCTCCTCCTCTCTGTATATCTGACTTTCCAATGGAAAAAAAAAAATTTTTTAAATCTTAAAAAAAAAAAGCCTCAGTGAGTGGCCATTTTTGGCCTATAATTGTTTATTTGTTTTCAAAGATTTATCCATTTTATCCATTTATCCATATGAACTGACACCCATATGGGATCCTGGCATGTACAAGGCAAGGACTTAAGCCACTAGGCTACTGTGCCGGGCCCTACAACTAGTTTTTGATAAAACTTAACTTCATATCCAATGGCTAGTCAAAAAGTCACTGAAGAGGTATCTCTCTCTCTCCTTTGAGGAGACATCTCATCTCTCCAGGAGGTGCTTTCCTGGTCCTTCTTTCCACATTCACTTGTTCACTTTGCAAATAGATCTTCTCTTCTGAAAAAAAAAAGTCACTGGAGGATACCACCGGCAGCTGTCTTCGGCCAGGGAGCCCCCAGTGAGGACCACAGGGAGGAGTCCCACCATCCTCCAGTGCCTTCATACTCCTTGTCTCCCCAAGCCCCTCAGCGTGTAATGCAGGTGTCACTGACCCCTCATCCTCCACAGACAGGCTTCTGTTCTATTCCCTGGAAGGACAGTGGATGTGTGTTACACTGCACAAATCCAGCTTACAGACCAAAGCAGTCCTCTGTCCACTTGTAGGACTGTTGGCTTCAAAGGCTGACAGCTTAATTTATCTTCAGAAATTGCCCAAGATCGTATGCGTATTCATGTTCAAAACCTGATCCATGTGGACCAGTAGCATTTATTTCCCTTTATCTCATCTGGAGACAGCTTTGAAAGAACATTCTAGCGCTGAGGCTGCCCCTAGAATTGGCTTGGACTTTCCTCATCACGGTTAGCTCCTTCTGCCCCGTCCCACTGTGTCTACTTTTTCACAAACATTGTCTTTTTCAGATCACTTCCTGGTAAATTTCTTACAAAGTTTGATTCTGGGCAATCTGACCTGAGGAAATTCTTCCAGTCACCATCAATCGCTGTCAGTTATCATCTGATAATCTAAAAGATGGATGTATTAATCATAGTAGACTTGCCTCCACACTAAGCACTTCCAAGATGTCGCCAACCTAACCCAACACAACTTGCTTCTTACTGATCGCAGAGTGCATTACAGAGGGAACGTAGGGCGGAGACCCACCCAGCCACAACCTTGCAGGAATCCAAGCTTTTTCCAGCCTTTGGCTCCACCTTTTCCTAGAAGTCATCTCCTTCAGCTGACAGATAAAGGAAATGCAAAAACAAAAAAACAAAAAAACAAAAACCGCCTGAGACAGTGGATAGCCTGAAAGCGTACACATCAATGCTATTAACATTTCATTGGCCAGTACTGTCCCATGGCCACGCTTCATCGAGTGATCATGGCCGACAAGCTTGAGATGACTCTCCAACACATTTATGAAATACTTGCGATTTTCAAATCTCTTGTTTCCATCACCTGGGATACTCTTCCACTATTTTTCAACTTAGAAGGATTTTTAAAAATCCCTCATTGTGAAAGATTCAGAAGGAGTCATATTCTCTCCATGACAACAAAGGTCTCTGGGATTTTGGCAGATTTTTTTTTTTGTCTCTCATTTGTTGTTCTTCTTTTTGATTTAACATTTACAAATAAAGGTCTTAAAAAAAAATAAATGGGCCCTGGTGGTGATCTAGCAGCTAAAGTCCTCGCCTTGTATGCTGGTTCTAATATGGGCGCTGGTTCTAATCCCGGCAGCTCCACTTCCCATCCAGCTCCCTGCTTGTGGCCTGGAAAAGCAGTTGAGGACGGCCCAAAGCCTTGGGACCCTGCACTCGCGTGGGAGACCTGGAAGAAGCTCCTGGCTCCTGGCTTTGGATTGGCATAGCACCGGCTGTTGTGGTCACTTGGGGAGTGAATCATCGGACAGAAAATCTTCCTCTCTGCCTCTCCTCCTCTCTGTATATCTGGCTTTTTAATAAAAAATAAAATCTTAAAAAAAAAAAAGAATAGGGACAAATGCCATGGTGTATCACACTAATCCTTCAGCTGTGATGTTGGCAACCTGTACGAGCACCAGCTCGTGTCCCGGCTACTCCACTTCCGATCCAGCTCCCTGCCTACGGCTTGGGAAGGCAAGAGAGGGAAACCTATATCCTTGGACCCCAGTACACACATGGGAAACACAGAAGAAGCTCCAAGCTCCCGGTTTCAGATCCGCTCAGCTCCAACTATTGTCGTCATTTGAGCAATGAACCAGCAGCTTGATGACCTCTCTGTCTCTCCATCTCTCTGTAATTCTTCCTTGAAAATAAAATAACATAAATCTTTTTAAAAATATTTCTTTATTTTGATTGCAAAGTCAGTTATACAAAGAGGAGGAGAGACAGAGATGAAGATCTTCCATCCGATGATTCACTCCACAAAACCCTGCCATTTGCAGTTGTATCTTTTTCATCTTCCTCTGGGTTATCTGCTATCTATGCACTATTTACTTCCACGTTTCCAGGTTTTTTCTCCCAAGTCACATTGTAGCATGGTGTCAGTATAGACTATATCATACTTCATGTAATTGCATATCAGAACAATCCAACATCTGACGACACTCTTCTCAAATGTTTAAAATTAAAGGCCTTATATACTACTTTGTTTTATCCTCTATGCCTCATTGTCTTCCGTTCTTGGTATCTCTCCAGCCTGTTGGTCGTTTCTCTTTTCCCTATCATCCGCTGGTTCACATTTGACCATTTCTGCTTTGGATTTCTCACATGTCTCCTCCCTTCTCACTGTCCTTACATAAGACTCTTCTCCATCAAATCGCAAATCTACTTGGCAAAATACTCCTTTATGAATGTTTCTCAAGGAATTGTAACAACTGTTTTTTTCAGAGGTCTCCTTTATACATTATAGCTCTTATGTGTTTTCATCTCCCTGAAAGGTAGAGAGGGAGAGAAATGTGAAGAGGGAGAGAAAGAATTTCCACCCACAGGACTTGGCCAGGTTGAAGCCAGGAGGCTGGAACTCCATCCTGGTCTTCCACATGGACAGTAGGGGCTCAAATGCTTCGGCCGTTATCTTCTGCCATACAGGATGCACGAACAGGAAGCTGGATCCAAGTGAAGTAGCCAGGACTCTTACTGCCACTCAGATGTGGGATGCATACATACGCCTATGGGAGGCAGCTCAACCTGTTGTCTGTACCACAATGCCTGCCCATCTCATTTCATTTAATCATCAGTAAAGCTTTACAGTGTGCGTATTATCTGCATGCTATAGTTGAGAAAGCTGAGATGCAGAAAAGCCAGGAGATAGTCCAAGGCCAGACACATGGGCAGCAGTGGTAAAACTGGTCCTGGAAACCAGGTCAAACCCACCTGCAAGCAGGTGCTCTTTCCATCACGTCATGCTGTAGTTTGATGACCTCATGCTGTGGCTGCTCTCAAATGAGTTTCCTACTGATGACCTATCAACAGTAAACATCTCTGCCTGCCTTTTAAGGCTTACCATAACTATATCCTATCTAAAGATTGTTCCAGCTACTTTCAACAGGTGCATTGGTCGTCAACAATGACTCTTCAAAATCCACCCACACTCATGATTCCTCCTTTTTGAGAAAAAAAAAATCTAGATTATAATAACACATACTGACTAGGACACTGAGTAACATAACAATAACTGGAGTAGAAAATGAAGTCCACCTTGTTGGCAGCGAGCTTTGGGTTGGAATTCAGGCCATGATTGGTTGCATGCATTACATTAGTTTAAGAAGCAATGGTAGTTTTTACATTATACTGGGTTATCCTTGCTGGCATCAAAATGGCCACATCGAAGCGTGGCCTTTTAAATCGAATGTCGTCACTACTCGTAAACAAAACATAAAAGCATTAAAAGCCTTCAGCACCAGGAAATCTTCCCCAGTTGTTCTTGTTCTCAATGACTTTTGTCAACTCTCCACTTCAAGTCTGTACCACACAATTAGTGTTTAATTATATATTATTGTATTGTTTGTTCTGAACGTGTTAGAATAGGTGACAGGATGTGGGCGGAATTACATTATGCAGCTCTGGAGTAGGGCGTGGATGTGGAGCTGATGAGTACAAGGGCAAGCAGGCAAAAAACTAGCCCTGGGAAATTGTAAAAAAGGGTTGCGAATTTAGAGATTTGAGACAAGTCTTGAGAAAAGATTTGTACATGGTCTGTAAGTGGCAACTAAGCAATCAAGACCAAGAATGTGCTTAGAGATGGGCCCAGGCTGCTTTGTGTTGCTATGGCAAAATAGCTGAGGCCAGGTTCTTTGTAAAGGAAAAGAGGTTCACTTGGCTCAGGATTCTGGTGGCTAGAAATTCCAAACAGCATGGTTCTGCCACCTGCAAGGCCCTTCCCTGACCGCACTACAACATGGTGGAGAAGCGGAAAGGGAAACCATGCAGGAAATATATACATATATATTTAATGTTATTTAAAAAACACTTTCTAAAGCACCTGACCATTTGTGTCAAAATCATCTGGAGTATGTGTTCAAAAGACATTTTCCTGGGTTCAATGCTGTGGTGTAGCCAACAAAACTGCTGGCATCCCCAAAGAGCACTGGCTCGGCTCTTTGATGTATAGGTTGTTCTATTTCCAACTGACGGAGCAGGAAAAGCAGCAGAGGATGGTTCAGGTGC
Source organism: Ochotona curzoniae (assembly GCF_017591425.1). NCBI lineage: Eukaryota > Metazoa > Chordata > Mammalia > Lagomorpha > Ochotonidae > Ochotona > Ochotona curzoniae. The sequence continues at coordinate 350,432 of NW_024466758.1, forward strand.
TTAAGCCACTGCCACCCGCGCGCAAGGCCTGGATGCTCCCGGTTCCGGGCTTCTAGTTGCTGGCTTCGGTCTGGGTGAGTGCTGACTGCTGTGGCTCTCCAGAGTGATCTAACAAAGAGATCTTCCTCCCTCTCTGTGTCTCTCTCACTCTCTGTCACTCTTTCAAATATGTAACGAAACCTCTTTTTTTTAAAAATAAATCATTTCTTTTTTTTTTTAAAGATTTATTTTTATTATTTTTTCATTGGAAAGGCAGATATACAGAGAGGAGAGACAGAGAGGAAGATCTTCCGTCCGATGATTCACTCCCCAAGTGAGCGCAACGGGCCAATACTATGCCGATCCGAAGCCAGGAGCCTCTTCCTGGTCTCCCACGCGGGTGCAGGTTCCCAAAGTCTTGGGCCGTCCTCGACTGCTTTCCCAGGCCACAGGCAGGGAGCTGGAAGGGAAGCGGGGCTGCCGGGATTAGAACCGGCGTCCATATGGGATCCCGGGCGTGCAAGGCGAGGACCTTTAACCACTTGCGCCACCGCGCCGGGCCCAAATCATTTCTTTTTATTTTAGAGATTTACTCATTTCATTGAAATGTCAGATTTACAGAAAGAAGAAAAGGGGCCCGGCGCAGTGGCGCAAGTGGTTAAGGTCCTCGCCTTGCACGCCCGGGATCCCATATGGACGCCGGTTCTAATCCCGGCAGCCCCGCTTCCCTTCCAGCTCCCTGCCTGTGGCCCAGGAGAGCAGTCGAGGATGGCCCTGCACCCACGTGGGAGACCCAGAAGAGGCTCCTGGCTTTGGATTGGCATAGCATCGGCTGTTGTGCTCACTTGGGGAGTGAATCATCGGACGGAAGATCTTCCTCTCTGTCTCTCCTCTCTGTATATCCGCCTTTCCAATAAAAATAAAAATAAATCTTTTTTTTAAAAAAAAAAGAAGAAAGAAGAAAAGACAGAAAGCAAGATCTTCCATCCACCAGTTTACACCCCAAGGAGTCAAAACTGCCAGTGCTGAACTGACCTGAAGCCAGAATCCAAGAGGAGCTTCTTCCGTGTCTCCCATGTGGGTACAGGATTCCAAGGCTTAGGACCATCCCCTACTGTTTTCCAAGGCTACATGCAGGGAACTGGATGAGAAGTGGAGCAGCCGGGATTAGAACCAGCACCTGTACAGGATCCCAGCGCTTGAAACGTGAGGATTTAGACACTAGGCCATTGCAATGGGCCGTAAGCCTTCTTCTTCTTTTCTTTTTTTATACATAGTCCTAGATTGCAATCAGATCTCCTGATTGCATTTCTAGCTACAGGATGCAAGCATCTGAAAAGCAAGCAACTCAAGAGACATCTCACGTCCCGCAGACCTTGAGAGTGGGTTACCAGGGTGCCAAACGGGCTACTTGCGGAGAGTGGGACTTACAGGGCAAAGAAGTCCTTTTTTTGCATTTTACTTTATGCTTTTCTGAGGTTTAACGTTTTTATGAACATTTATTACATATGTAATAATCTGTATGTACTAGAGCTTTTTGATGAATAGAGAACAAAAATGTTAGAGAGGAAGGAAGGAAGCAAGGGAGGGAGGGAGGGAAGAAGAAAGGAGAAGCTGAGAAAAAACAATCCTAATTTTTTGGGGGAAAATGACATTCTTTTTTTTTTTTTAACACTTATTTTCTTTTTATTGAAAAGGCAGATATACAGAGAGAGGGAGCTACAGAGAGAAAGATCTTTCATCTGCTGGCTCACTCCCCAAGTGGCTACAATGGCTGGAACCGACCCATTCCAAAGCCAGGACTCAGGAGCCTCTTCTGGGTCTCCAGCACAAGCAATGGGTCCCAACGCTTTGGGCTATCCTCCGTTGTTTTCTCAGACCACAAGCAGGGAACTGGATAGGAAGTAGAGCAGCTGGGACATGAACTAGCACCCAAACAGGATCTTAGTGCTTGCAAAGCGAGGACGCTAGCCACTAATCCATCTCACTAGGCCCCTCAAAAATGACAACTGTTGAAAGACAGAAAGGAACTCTGAGATCAGAGCAGAGCATCTGCCTGGTGTCTCTCCTTCTGGTCCAGCTAAATGGTAAAGGCTGGGAAAGCAGCAGAAGATGGCCAAGTGTTCAGGTACCTGAGACCCACATTGCAAGACCTGGACGAAACTCCTAGCTCCTGGCTTCACCCTAGCCGTTGTGGCCATCATTGGAAATAAATCAGCTGGGTGGAAAATCTCAATCTCTCTCTTTCTCTCTCTCTCTGTAACTCCTTCAAATCACTTTTATAAAATGCTAGCAGCCAAAGTCCTCACCTTGCACATGCCAGAGTCCCATGGTTCTAATCCCGGTGGCCCCACTTCCCAACCAGCTCCCTGCTTGTGGCCTGGGAAAGCAGTTGAGGATGGCCCAAAGACTTGGGACCCTGTACCCATGTGGGAGACCTGAGGCTCCTGGTTTCAGATTGGCTCAGCTCTGGCTATTTCAGCTACTTGGGAAGTGACTCAGCAGATGGAAGATCTTCCTCTCTGTCACTCTTCCTCACTGTATATCTGACTTTCCAATAAAAATAAATAAAATCTTTGAAAAAAAAATGCTAGTGATTGAGGTTTAAGCTCAAACACAATAACATCTCACTAATTGCCTGCTCCTTTGTGGAAGGGCAGAGATGCAAGTAGTTCTACCTCTACTGCAAGTTATGCACACTAGTCTGTATCTTGTAGCTTAGAGTACAACTCTTTAGTTTTTGCATCTATGCCAAATCATTTCCGTAAAGTTTGTGCATCTGGAATCCAGTGGAGAAATTCACGAGGGTAGGGTTGGTTAAAAACTCCTTTTCTTTCATCATGCACTTTATGCCTTGAGCCTTTCTGAAAATCTATGATTCCAATTTCTATGAAATTTTCTCACATTTTCACTAGGATTAAATTGGTGTAAGCACACTATCACTTACTTTAAAGTCCTAAAACAAGTACATTAAAAACACGTGGGCAATACAAATCCTAATTTTATCCTCTCTCTAAAATATCCCTTCTCTGCTGGATTCCTCTCCACTGCCTGCAAACATATTTGGGCTCTCTTCTCTGGGAGGAACAAAACAGCCACTCTTAATCTTGCTCTTCCTATTTAAATTCCATTCTATTTTTTACTTTCTCTCCCCTGCCAGCTTCTCCAACAAGTGCTGTCTTGGTCTATTTCGTGTTGCTCTGACAGCATACCTGAGCTTGAGTAATCATTAAAGAACTGTATTTGTCAAGGCTCGGGACGGTCGGAATTCCAGCAGCATGGCACTCTTGGCTGCTGGGGTGTGTCATAATGTGGAGCAAGGGCATGTGGGCACGTAGGCCTATGAGCACGCGAGGGAAAGTAGATAGGGTCTAACTCATCCTTTTTATGGAAGGCCTACCTCACCATAACCAACTCATTCCTATGATGATGACTCAGCCATTTATGAGGACAGAGGTCACAGTCTAATCATCTTGCAGAGATCCAACCTCAAGTAAAACAAAAGTTTAAAAAAAATTTTTAATGATTTATTTATTCCCTTTCATTCCATTTGAAGGACAAATCTTTTATCTGTTGGTTTGCGCCCCAAATGCCTGCAGTAGCCCCAAGTGGACCAGACCCAAGCCAGGAACTTAGAACTCAACCCAGCTCTGCCATGTAAGTGACAGGGACTCAGCACCTGCTGCTTCCAAAAATAAACATCAACAGAAAGCTTGATTCATGGCGGAAGAGCAAGGACTCGAACCCTGCACTCCCAGAGTGTATGGAACTGCTTAGCAGGCAATGCTCATCATATCTCTTAATGTTATTACAAGGGAATGGTAAAATGGTTCAGAATACAAACTCAATGAGATAAAAGTAGTATTTATTCATGATGATCAATTAAATTATTTGCCTAACTTCAGAAAACTAACTACTGAGCATCACTCTCAATCTGACACGATGACAGCAGAGTCTGGGTCTGCCTGTGGAAAATGCTGGTTTGTTTTCACTGCTTAAAGATACATTCAAAGATACTGGTTTGGGAAGATACCATATAACTTTTAAGTTAACCTGCATGCTGTAAATTTGTTTCATATTTAAATAAAGAAAAAAATGTTTTGAAAAAAAAAGTGAACGGTAACATGCATTTTGGAGGGTATGTTCAAACTATCAAATATGTTTTAAATATCTGTTGATGCCTTTTTTTAAAAATCAACAAGTGGGACCCGGCGCAGTGGCCTAGCGGCTAAAGTCCTTGCCTTGAACACGCCCGGGATCCCATATGGGCGCCGGTTCTAATCCCGGCAGCCCCGCTTCCCATCCAGCTCCCTGCTTGTGGCCTGGGAAAGCAGTCGAGGACAGCCCAAAGCCTTGGGACACTGCACCCGTGTGGGATACCCGGAAGAAGCTCCTGGATCCTGGCTTCGGATCGGATCGGCATAGCATCGGCCATTGCGCTCACTTGTGAAGTGAATCATCGGACAGAAGATCTTCCTCTGTGTCTCTCCTCCTTTTTATCTGACTTTACAATAAGAATAAATAAATCTTTAGAAAAAAAAATCAACAAGTGCCTTTAGAGGGCTACGTGCACCAGACACTGCCTTCTTCATCTGGGTGAACTTTGGTGACGGCCTACCTGCTCTTTCCTCATGGAACTAATCCATTTTTGTAGCTCCCTCCAGCGACTGCAATGATTTGCCCTTCTCTTTTACTCTCTGCCTCTTCTCAACCACCCACCTGCCAGGGCACGGCTGAAGTCTCTTTTCATGGAATTTCCTCCATCCAACCCAGCATAATATCAGTGGAGTGAGGGTAGCACAGAGTAAACTTTACAACAATTAAATATTGTAAAAATAGTGTAGATTCAGTTCTCTGTTGACTTCATTAATGTGAGTGTATGTATTCTATATTAAAAAAAAAAAAATCAGACCCAGTTTGGTAGACTAGTGGTTGAAGTCCTGTCCGTGAATATTCTGGAATCCCATATGGGCGCCGCTTCTAATCCCGGCACTGTTTCCCATCCAGCTCCCTGCCTGTAGCCTGGGAAAGCAGTGGAGGAGAGCCCAAAGCCTTGGGACACTGCACCGACATGGGAGACCTGGAAGAAGCTCCTGGCTCCTGGCTTCGAATCGACTCAGCTCTGGCCATTGAGGTTATTTCGGGAGTGAATCATTTGAAGGAAGATCTTCCTCTCTGTCTCTCCTCCTTTCTGTATATCTGTCTTTCCAATAAAAATAAATAAATCTTTTTTTAAAAGTTTGAACATCAAATTAATCAATTGCTGTTTAAAAAATTGCACACGTGTTGGTTATAATATTCATTACACGTGGGGTTTTTGTTTTTCTAAGACTTATTTATTTATTTATTTATTTATTTTACTGGAAAGGCAGATATACAGAGAGAAGGCCATAATGGCCAGAGTTGGGTTGATCCAAAGTCAGGAGCCAAGAGCCTCTTCTGGGTCTCCCACACAGGTGTAAAGTCCCAAGGCTTTTGGCTGTCCTCCCCCTGGCCACAAGCAGGGAGCTGGATTGAAAGTGGAGCAGCCAGGACATGAACCACATCCACATGGGATCCAGGTGGTTGCACGGCAAGCATTTAGCCACTAGATCATCACACAGGGTCCTACATTTATTTTTGCTTTCCTGAAAACTTCTTTTAAAGTCCTCAATATAGTGCATAGTAGGCTAAGCCTCTACTTATGCTACATAATGCATTCTGGCTGCTCTACCTCCCATCCGGGTCCCTACCAATGGCATGGGAAGGCAGCAGAAGATGGCTCAAATGGTCCTTGCACACATGTGGGAAACCTGGCAGGAGCTCCTGGCCCTTGACTTCAGATCAACTCCGCATTAGCCATTGCAGCCATTTGGAGAGTGAACCAGTGGATGAAAGATCTCTCTCTCTCTCTCTTTCTCCTTCTCTGTGTAATTCTTCCTCTCAAAAAAAAAAGTTCTTTACTATAAATTAAAATAGGAAAACCAGGAAATTTTAAAAAATATATTAATGTTAATAATTTACATAATTATTGCTTATAATCTTACAATATTATTTTATTATTGAAACTATACTTATTAATACTTCACTAATAGTAATTAAATATTACAAGGTAACTCCCCTGTAACCTCCCTCACACCAAGAAGTTGAACTTGGCTTCCAGTGCTCGCCTCAGCAGCACATACAGTAAAATTGGAACGTACTTTGCCACCTAAGTACCTCTACTGCACCCAATTCTCTCCCTCTCCAAAATTATCAACTGACTGTTTAAAAAAAATTTTTTATGATTTATTTATTTATTTTATTGGAAAGTCAAATAGACAGAGAGCAGAAGAGACAGAGAGGAAGGAATATTTTCCATTTGCTGATTCACTTCCCAAGTGACTGCATGGCTGAAGCTGAGCCAATCCAAAGCCACGAGCCAAGAGCCTCTTTTGGGTCTCCCACATGGGTGCAGGGTCCCAAGGCTTTGGGTTGTTCCCGGCTGCTTTTCCAGGCCACACGCAGGGAGCTGGATGGGAAGCAGGACTGCCGGGAATACGAACCTGCACTTATGTGGGATCCTGGTGTGTGCAAGCGAGGACTTTAGCCAATAGGGCTGCTGCACTGGGTCCTAACTTTTCTAATAGTACCTTCTTTACATTTCTTTATAGTTTTGACTCCCAAATGAGCATACGCAAGCATTTATTTGATTCCACTCTAAAAATCTACTTAAATTATCTTTTCTTTGTATTACTGATTTTCTTCTGTTGAGCAATCCACTACTTATAGCTTGTAGTTTTCTTTTTTTCTCAAAGTTGTAAAAAAATTTGATTTACAAGTAAAGATTGTATATGTTCAAGGTATACACAATAATAATTTGATATATTTGTATATACTGTATAATGATTTTCACAATCAAGTTAATTAAAGTATTTGTTAGCACTCATATAGTAGATTCCCAGAACTTGGTAATCTTATAAGAAAGTCTGTACTCTTTGGCTAACATTTTCCCATTTCTTGATGAGATAACTTCTATGTCTCTCTTATGCAGTTTTGTTGTTGATGATTTTATATTTATATTTTATTTATTTGAAAGGCAAAATTGAGCCTGGTGCAATGGCCTAATGCCTAAAGTCCTCACCTTGCATGCATTGGGATCCCATATGGGCACCAGTTCTAATCCCGGCAGCCCCGCTTCCCATCCAGCTCCCTGCTTGTGGCCTGGGAAAGCAGTCAAGGATTGCTCAAAGCCTTGGGACCCTGCACCCACGTGGGAGACCTGGAGGAGCTTCCTGGCTCTTGACTGGCTCAGCTCCAGCTGTTGTGACCACTTGGGGAGAAAACCAATGAATGAAAGATCTTTCTCTCTGTGTCTTCTCTGTAAATCTGACTTTTCAAGAAAAATAACAAATCTTAGAAAAAAGATAAAGATGAAAAGACACAAAGAAATCTTCTGACTGCTGGCTCACTCCCCAGGTAGTTTTAACAGCTGTGGTTGGGCCAGTCCGAGGCTAGAAGCTTCATTCAGGTGTAAATCAATGGGTGCAGGACCCAAATACCTGAGTCACCTCCTGCTGCGTTTTCAGGAGCATTAGCCTGGAGCTGGATCAGGGGTGGAGCTGCCCAGCTCAAACAGGTGCCCACATGGGATGCCATTGTGACAGGTGGAGGTTTTACCTGATATGCCACTTTGAGGTCTTTTTGTTGGTTAAGCGTAGGGTGGATTAAAGAATATAGATTGGATGAAAGAATTCAAACAGATCTGTAAAGCTATTTTTATCCTCTTAATGTGAGGTTGTAAGGGTGAGCGCCAACTTGCCAATGTGTGATTAATTTTATATTACATAAAGTTTTAATTAATCATTTGAGGATTATAGTAGAGTACTGGGCTATTTTTATAGGATGTTGTTGCTGTAAGTTGTTATAAACATCAAAGTACTCATATTTGACTTCAGCTATCGTCACAAAAATTTTCCATGATTGACAGAAATTGTAGATGTAGGCTGCTTAAAAAAATACCTCATTGATCGAATGCCACAATGTCTGCTATACAATCTTTAGCTAGAACAGCAGTTCCTAGTAAGGTTATAGAAGATATTTATTAATGTAGTTCTCAGCAAAGTTATATGAAAGTACTTCAAAAAATTAATCAAAATATGTAATTTGGGGCCTGGCATGATGGATCAATGGCTAAATCCTTCCCCATGCAAGCACTGGGATTCCACATGGACCTCCCGGGTCATGTCACAGCTGCTCCACTTCCCATCCAGCTCCCTGCTTTAGGCCTGTGGAGGCAGTGGAGAACGGCCCAAAGCCTTTGGACCCTGAACCCATGTGGGAGACCCGGAAGAAGCTCCTGGTTCCTGGCTTCAGATTGGCTCAGCTCTGGCTGTTGTAGTCATTTGGGGAATGAGTCAGTGAATGGAAGATTTTTCTGTTTTTCCTTCTCTCTGTGGATCCGCCTTTCCAAGAAATAAACAAATAAAAAAAAAAAGGAAGAAAGAAACAGAAAATGGAATTTTGATCCTTTATCACAGTAATCAGTTATTGCAGCATTTAATAGTGGCAGTTTGAGTTAGGGTAATATTTCTTGTTCATTCCTAAGTCAGCGTCAGAAACTCCGATCCTGGTACTGATGGAAACATCGCCTTGCTGCACGCAGCTATAACTGCTCTTCAAAAAGCCACCTGCATGCAAAACTCATAATGCAAGTCTTGGTGACTACACATACATGTTGGAGTGCACCAAAAGTCATGAGCCTCTTGGGTAAGACTTGCACAGGAAAGACTCCCGTGTTTGACAAGTGCCATGTCTCACACATTTTGGGGAACAGTACGTGTTTTTCAAATGCCTTTGTACATGGATTAAGGGTTAGGATTTCTCATACAGCCAGCAAGGTGAAGGTATGTGTCAGCCACTGTCACAACACCCAGTACTTCACGGAACAATCCAAAATGCAGAGCCACACAGCGGATTTCTTCGCTTTCTTTAAAGATATCATCATGCCTTGTCTCTCAATGACAGGGACATCTGAGAATGAAACAAAAACAAAACAGCCAGCAGAAAGCTGACTTTGTCAAGCCTGGTTCCGAAACGGAAGTCATGAAGCGTGATGCCATTTCCGGGATGGAAAAGCAGAAGTTGCTCTAGACATTGTCTATCCTTTCTGTCTCCTTTAGAACGGATTCAACAGCCTGTTCCTTCTAAGATAGTGGCACTACAGATGGAGCGGTAACTATTTTTCAGGTTCTACTTGACTTTTTTCGAACAACTTCTTTTAGATCTACTTGAGCACTTTTATAAGGTTGAAAACTCTAGGGGCATCCAAAAACCTCTAAGGGCACACACAGGCACGTACACACACACACACACACACACTCACAGACAAAATCTAGTTAGTAATGATTGATTTATTATTATTGTTATTTACTGGAAGGCAGCATGAGAAAAAAAGTGTGTTGCCGCCATAAGATGACCCAAGACTTCAGGTCCAGAAGTCACAAACTTGGGATGTTTTTATTTGGCGCTTATAAACAGTCTCCAACGTCCTTGCTCTACCTCGCTGATGTAGTCGGACTCGTCCAGTGACTGCGCAAGTGGCACATTGCTTAGTCAACCCTTCATCGCTGCCCTCTGTCCCTGAGTCATAGCTGTTGCCTAGCCAGGCCAGGAGCAAACAGGTCTTGACCCCCGCAGCACAAACAGCACACCAGCACCGGATGCATGCAACAGTGGGCAGCCAAGACCTCCCCCAGTGCAGGGCGTCCTTCTGGAGGGATGCTGAGCCACACTGAGGCAGACCTTCCTTGCCACTTAGGGATGGACGCCCCCTCAAGGGATGGGACACCTGGTGCAGGTGTGGTCCTGCGAGGACTGACCGGGGCCAAGTCACCTCTGAAAGGCGAGAGTTGGGGTCACCCTTCAGAGACGACAAGGGCGGGGGGCTCATGATGTCAACGGCAGGTCCTGGCACACGCAATCCCCCTCCCCGACCCGGCGCTAGCTGTGGAAAGCAACGAGGCCCCGGCGGCGGTCCTTCGTCCATTCCAACAGCATCCATTCCGAGACACCAGGGGCCCACAAGGCAGCGGACCGCCGCTTCCCGCGTCTTCTAGGCCGCGCGCCGAAATCAAACGGGACGCCGGCTCGTCGGGGGGCGGGGGGCAGGGCCGGCCGAGCCGCCGCCCGTGCCCGGCGCTGGGCGGGGCCGCCGCGAGGCCCGGGCGGGGAGGAGGCCGCCGGCCAGGAGGACGCCGGAGGCGCGCTCTGCGCAGGCGCGCGGCGCCCCGCCTCCTCAGCGTCGGCTGCCGGCCGGCGCGCGCGGGCCCTCCCACTCTCTCCCCGCGCCGCCCGTCAGGCCCCGGCCCTCGCTTCACCCCCGACGCCCCGGCGCGCGCTCCCGCGCGTCCTGCCGCCGACCTGCAGGCCTCGGGGCCTCCGGCTGCCTCGGGCCGCGCCCGCCGCTCTTCGTCGCGGGGCTCCCCCCGCTCCTCGCGTCCACGCTGTCGCCAGGGCCGGCGCGGCCGCGGGCAACCGCTCCCCCTCCCGCACCTACCCCGCCCCCTCCCCGCCTTTTCCGCCCTCCCGGTCCCCTCCCTCGGCCCGCTGCCTCTGCTCCAGATGAGGTGATGGCAACGGCCAACTTCGGCAAGATCCAGATCGGCATTTACGTGGAGATCAAACGGAGCGATGGTGAGGCGCACGGCCGGCCCCGCTGGGCCCGGCCCCTGCCTTTGCGTGTGCGCCGAGCCGGAGCGGGGACGCGGGCGCCGGCCGCCTCATTGATTGCTCCGCGGGGCTGTGGGGGCGGGAAGGCGGCGGCCGCGGCGCTTTTGTGTGTGGCGTGTGCGGCGGGCGAGGCCGGCGTGGGGGCCGCCCGGGCACCGCTGCAGTGCGCGGCGGGTGGGGGGCAAGGCCGGCCGGGGTGTCGCGGGCTGCCCGGCCTTTCCATGGGGGGGCTCCGGGCGGGCGCCCCGGGCTGCTCCCAGCATCTCCATCCTCCCCAGGGACGTGAGCCCGGGAGGGAGCCGGCTTCGTGAAGGATAAGCCTGCCTCGCGCGCTGCGCCCTGGCTTCTTCCTTTGACCTGGCGGGGTTGGGTGTGTGTGTGTGTATGTGTGTGTGTGTGTGTGTGTGGCGGTGGTGGTGGGGTGGGGGAGCGGAGATTTGGGGGTTTAGGGAGCCGGCCACCGAGCGCCGGCGAGGGCCGATCCGACCCGGTGGGTCTACACTGGAGACTGGTTGCCAGGCCTCTGAGGCTTTTCGCGGTTGTGCACGCTCGCTGCCTTTTTTTTTCTTTTTCTTTCTTTTTTTTTTTTTTCTTTCTTTCTTGGGAGAAGGATAGAGAGAATGTCGCGCTGGGCCATGAATCGGGGTGGGGAGAAATAGCTGATCAGCCGCTCCAAGGTGACGGTTCTGAGATGGTCAGGGTGCCGCGCGCAACCGCTGGGTGGGGGGTGGGTGCCGGATGTTGGTATTTTCACACCCAGGGTAGAGGTGGCTGAGAAAAGTGTATGGCAAGGTGCTGGCACGAGCCTGGCTGGGATTTTTCCCTCCCCTTGTATTATTTTTCAGAGCCTTAGGCTTATGTATTTTTCTCGTTGCTTCCTCTGGAGGAAAATGTTTTATGTCATTCACTTGGGGTGTGGGGTGAGATAAGCTTGCCAGCTTTGGACATCATTTATGCTGTAAATGAGAAAACGCTTAGATGGAGGTTCCCCCTCCCCCCCTTCAATATGAACACCAGTGGAGATGCGTAGGATTTAGCATCCGGAGGCCTTCTTGACCTCCATCCCTTCTATACCCATTCCTTTTATTCATGGCTCTTAGCTTGGTCAGTAGTAACATTCCAACCACATTCATGCCCTCTCAGTTTTGACCAGGTCTGAGCAAGTTGTATGAAGCTCTGCTGACTTTTCTCGTTGGCTGTTGGACCCACTGGGAGACCCGGCTGTGCTAATGATTCTTTTCTATTTGAGGTCACTTGTGGTAAGAACCGGAGCAGCAGTACCTATGTGAGAAGAAATAAGGCGTACTGTCTAGAGGTGTAGAACTTAACAGTGACACGAGTGGAAAAGACAGCTCTTTTACTTGCGTTTGGAGTTCTTTCATATTTTTTCGCTTCAGATCACTGCCAGGTCTATTTCATCTTTAGGCCAATTCTTTTTACTAACAAATGGTTTGCCTATTTTTCAAATTGTAGGTACGTAAGATACACATTTTTACATCCTTAAGTTTAGTGTCGCATTCAGGAGGTTTCTTTGTTTTGATTTTTGCTGGACGTGAAGCACTTTTGGTTCTTGGGGAGGGTTCTAGAATATAGATTTCTTAAAAATTTTTATTTGAAAGGCAGGGTTACACAGAGAGAAGGAGAGACAGAGAGTAAAAAGTCTACTATCTACTGTTTCACTCCCAAAATGGATGCAGCAGCCTGAGCTGAGCCAGTTGTTAGCCAGGAGGAGCCAGGTTCTTCCTGCTCTCCCGTGTGGGTGCAGGGATCCAAGGAAGCCATCCTTCACTGCTTTCTTGGGGCATAAACAGGGAGCTGGATCAGAAGTGGAGCAGCCAGGACATGAACAGGTACCTGTATGGGCGCTGAAACAGAGGTTTAGCTTTCTATGCCACAGAGCCAGCCCCCTAGGATATAGGTTTCTAATAATCTTTCAGCCTTCACATACGAAAGTTTTATATATATGTATATTTTAAGTTTTTAAACATTTATTTTTATTGAAAAGGCAGATCTATAGAGAGGAGAGACAGAGAAAGATCTTCCATCTGCTGGTTCACTCCCTAAGTGGCCATGATGGCTGGAGCTGAGTTGATTTGGAGCCAGGAGCTTCTTCTGGGTCTCCCACACAGGTGCAGGGTGCCAAGGCCTTGGGCCATGCTCTGCTGCTTTCCCAGGCCACAAGCAAGATGGGAAGTAGAGCAGTTGGGACATGAACAGGCCCCCATATGGTATCCGGTGTTTGCAAGAGAGGATTATCCAGTTGAGCCATTGTGCTGGGCCCAGTTTTATGTTCATATGTAAGCGAGAGTTGAAACCACATTTTTTGGGAAAGAACATACACATTTTGAAAGTATTTTCCCGTAAGAAATGGACATCACTCTATTGAGTATTATCCTAACATACAGGCTTAGAAATATGTCTTGGATGCTGGATGGAGTTAATGGAAGGCAAATAGTATGTGGAGGACTTAAAAAGAAGGAGATGATCATTAGCTAGGACGAGGGTGTTTCACAGTAAAAATTAAAATTTAGGAGACTTTCCTTGGCCTTTACTTTCAAAAGGCTGTTTCACTTCCTCCCACTCCCGTAACAGACTTGTGTTAGATAAAACACCAGTGGTTTTTGTTGCAGAAATACGCTTCGTAGCTGGATGAACACTGATGTAATGTTTGAGGCAGTGAAAGTCACACTGAGCGAAAAGGATTGCTACTTATCGGACACTTGATGTTTTTGCTCCTTGGCAGTGATCCTTGGGTCTGTTTCATGCCACACTTTTCCCATCAGTAATGCTCATATATTAATAAAATAGATTCTAAGGGAGAACAGGTGAGCCAAAATGGTGAGCTTATCCTGTCTTTCAAGACACTGGTGGAAAACAAAAAACACCCTGATAAATGTTCAGTGATTGCTAAATCAGATGGCCTGTTAGCCTCCAAATCCCTAAGTCATTCTGCATCACTGATGAGACAGCATATTTCCTTAAGTTAGCACTTGGGTCCATGACGCTTCTGTTATGTTTTCCAGCTGCACTGGGGACAAGGGGCTTCTAGGGAATTCAGTGGAACAGTGTTCAGCTCCCCACATCCCACTTCAACCAAAGCCAAGGTATTACAGAATTAAAATATTTTAGCTAGTAAATTCTTTTCTTTTTTTTTTTTTTTTAAGATTTATTTATTTTATTGGAAAGTCAGAACTACAGAGAGGAGAGACAGAAAGCTCTTTCATCCGCTGATTCACTCCCTAAATGCCTACAACAGCTAGTGCTGGGCTAATCCAAAGCCAGGAGCTTCTTCCAGGTCTTCTACACAGGCCCAAGGTCCCAAGGCTTTGGGCCATCCTTGACTACTTTCCCAGGCTACAAGCAGGGAGCTGGAAGGGAAGTGGAGCAGCCAGGAAACGAATCAGCGTCCATATGGAATCCCAGCACACACAGGGCCAGAACTTTAGCTGCTATTGTGCCGGGCCCAGCTAGTAGATTCTTAAGTTACCGAAGGACCACAATGACCAGAGCTGGGCTGGGTTGAAGCCAAGAGCTTCTTCTAGAACTCCCACAAGTACAGGGACTCAAGGATTTGAACCATTTCTGCTGCTTTCCCAGACACATATTGTAGGAAGCTGGATCAGAAGTAGGACAACTGAGACTTACACCAGTACCCATGTGGTATGCTCATGCCAAAGGCAGAGGCTTTCCCCTCTGTGCCATGGTGCTGGCCCTTGCATATAATTTTAGAGTGAGTCTTCACTACTGGTTTTTGTTTGTTTGTTTTAAAATTTATTTATTTATTAGAAAGACAGAGGGAGAGATCTTCCATTTGCTGACTTCCCAAAAACCCACAATGACAAGGGATAAGTACAAAAAAGATCACACTGGACACAAATGTGTTATGTTTAGGAGGAGTCTTTATTGGCCAAGCTTGTTGGAAGCAGCTCCTGTTGCACTCCCGGAGCCACTGAGCAGGGCTCAGTGGAATAAGCTTTTTTTTTTTAAAGATTTTTTATTTTTATGGGGAAGTCAGATATATAGAGAGGAGGAGAGACAGAGAGGAAGATCTTCCAACTGCTGATTCACTCCCCAAGTGGCTACAACTGCTAGAACTGAGCGAATCCGAAGCCAGGAGCTAGGAGCTTCCCTGGGGTCCCCCATCTAGGTACACAGGTACAGGGTTCCAAGGCCTTGGGCTGTCCTTGATTATCTTTCCAACCCACAAGCAGGGATTTGGATGGGAAGCAGGGCCAAGTCAGGGGTTTTTAAGCCCTCATCCTCCAGTCAGATTTAGAGCAGTGTGGACAGTTTCCACATTCAATTAACTAAGTGGCAGGAGGCAGGAAGGGAGCTACTGGAGCCCAAAGTTTTCCTGTAGTTAATTAATCTAAAGTAGTGCCAGAGGGACCAGGTAGGAGGAGCCTCTGAAACTAT
Source organism: Ochotona curzoniae (assembly GCF_017591425.1). Taxonomy (NCBI): domain Eukaryota; kingdom Metazoa; phylum Chordata; class Mammalia; order Lagomorpha; family Ochotonidae; genus Ochotona; species Ochotona curzoniae. The sequence continues at coordinate 365,516 of NW_024466758.1, forward strand.
TTCCATGCTGTCAGTCAATTTGAATGATGGGGAGGTGGAAGAGAGGAGCCTCTGGAGCTGGTTTCGCACATTCAGTAAACTTAAATGGTGCGAGAGGAGATAGGAAGGGTGGGGGCAGAACCCCCATTTCTGCACTTTCCATGCTGTCAACTAACCTGACAAGTGGGTGCTAACTGGCTGTACCTCATCACAAGGCCAAAGCCAGGAACTTCGTCTGGGTCTCCTCTGTGGCTTCAGGGGCCCAAATACTTGGACCATCCTCCACCACTTTTCCAGGCATGTTAGAGGAAGCTGAGTTAGAAGTGAAACAGCCTGTATCTTGGAGTGTTGTCTGCATGAGACGTTGGCATTGCAGGCAGTGGCTTAACCCTGCTTCTCTGCAATCATGGCCCTGTTTTTGTTTGTTTGTTTTTGAATTTCATTTTTTATTTTTGATGATGTTTACATAGTTTACCAGGGTGGAAAGGGTTGAAGGGAGTATTCCAAATCTTCCCCCTCTTCCTCCTATATCTGGGGGAAATTAGGAGAGAAACCACATCCAGTCTCCCAAATGCCCACCTCAGTACCTGGGGATGGGGAACAGCCACCCGATGCCATCCCAGGGTCCCCAGTGTGGGGGTCTGCTCTGAGGGCTTCATTTGAGTGATTTTGATAGTTCTGAAATACTGTCAATCTCGCCAGTTCAAGTATGAGGTATTCCAAGTGCCTCTGCTGACAGTCCACCCCAGAGTCTCCACTTACCGATATTTAGTGTCAGTACTTGGCTGGGGCAGTTGACTGACACAGTCCACCCCAGAGTCTCCATTTGTCTAGATATTTACTGTCAGTGCTTGGCTGGGGCAGTTGAGCAATTTGTTCTGCTCTCCTTCCTCTGCTATGGTACCAGATGTCCTCTACAGGCCCCAGTGGACTGCCGTATCGTTTATATGTGACTGGGAATGTACTGCTCCATCTTAGCCACTGAAGAGGCTCAGCACTGACACATGCACTGCACACTCAGAGCACAGATCCTTCAGTTTTCCCCAGGGTTGGAGTTCTGAGTCCAGTGGTTCAGTTGGGGGAATCCCCACAGAAACCTTGTCCGCGTTCACTGCTCCCGCTGATGAGTATGAGAACTTGGACCAACGGCAGACCAGGCTAGGCAGGGCTACAGCTCCTGTTGGCCTCTATGTGAGCTGGGTTGGGGGAGAGCCAGGTGGGCTAAGCAGCCATATCCACTGATGTAAGCATAACCCAAAGTAGGTGCAGGCTAGCTGGGCTTTGCTGCCCAGCCACACTTTATCTACACCCAGATATAGCTCTCATGTGGTTCAGCAAATGTCAGGACCTAGCCCAGCCCTTCCTACACCCATCCTGACACTCACAAGCACCAGTGGGCGGTGGAGTCTAGCCCAGTCCCACGTACCCTAGATTCAGTCCACTCCCATGCGTAGGAATACTGCAGTCGTGTCCAGCCCAGAACGCCACCCCCATTCTGGTTCTTGCACTCACCACTGGGAATTGCAGCCCAATCGGGGTGTCCGCTTAGATCCCCAAAAAGGCTTATTCCCAGCCCCAGATTCTGCACGTCCCAGTGGTCGTTCTGACCCAACTCGACATAGTCCATTACCCATCTTGACTTTTGCCATCTAATGCTGCAGCTCGACCTATCCCAGCCTGCCCTAGTCCCAGCTCTTATTGGTGGGTGACGCAGCCCAGCCCTGACCAGCCTTCTCCCATTCCTGGCTGATGCAAAGTATTAAGAGTGATAGCCTAGCCCAGTATGACCCACATTCCAGCTTGGCTCCTGCACATGTCGGAGAGTTAAGGTCAGTTTGGTCCTGACTGGCCTGCCCCTCTCCAAAACCAGCACACACACTAGCCAATGGGTGGAGCTACCTTGCCTCACCTGACCAACACTGAGGCCTGAATCACATGCTCACCATTGGAAGCTTTAGCCCACCAGGGGAGTTTTCCAAATTCCCCCATCAGGCCCACTCTCAGACCCAGATCTCATATGTGCCAGTGGGTAGTAGGCCCTTACCGACATAGTTTGCCTTCTCCGAGCTGGTGGATGTTGTGACCCAGCACCCCCAAACCCCCCCCACACACACCCTTGGATGCACCTGTGGATACGGCAGCCTGGACTTGGCTGGCCTATTGCCAACCCTGGCATCTATGAGTGTGTGTGTGGTAGGAGGGGTTCCATGGCCATCTCTATCTCAGCCTGTCACCACCCCCAGCTCTTAAGCAAACCAGCAGAAATTGCAGTTTGTGGGGGTGGGCCCGCATATCCCCCACAGAATCTGTCCTCAGGCCTTATTCTCTCACGTGCTGGTTAGTGTCATGGCCCTGTTCCTACTCTCACTGGTGAGTACTGTGATCTAGCCCTGCCAGGCAGGTCCTCAGCCCTAGCTTTAGTATGCACTGGTGAGTGGTGGTTGGCTGTGATCCATGCTAACTAGCCCAGCTGAGATCTCCCATGTGGGCTGGTACATCTGTCTGATCCATTGAAGTCCTGTGGCTTCTACCCTCCATACCACTTGGTCTCAGCCCCCTTGCTTACCTGCAAGTACAGTGGCCTTGTCTATGGAAGTCCCTCAGAAGTCATTCCTCACCTGCAACACATTCCCTCGGTGGCCTTCCCTCGCACAAGTCTCCTTACTTCCTTTCCTAATCAATCCATGGACCACGCCTGTGAGGAAAGTCCCCAGACTCGCTCCGCCTGCATGGACGCCAGGCCCCCAGTCTCCTTACGCCTTGGCCAGCAGCATCCCCCAGATCCCCCACAAGTCTGCACCCCCGAGTCCTGCTCAAACGCAGGGCCAAACTCAGGCCACATGGCGGCTACTCCCACCATGTAACACAGGCCCAGGCTGGTTTTGGGTATTGAAACATTTTAATTAATGATTGTGTAGTAAAATCCCATCTGTCTGTAAATGTCAGGAAGTATGGGAGTAAGGGAAGAGTTCTGTTATTTTGGTTCCATTCACCTTTCTACAGCCTGAGCAAGATGCAGAAAAATACTTCTTGCTCTTGGAAAAGGCATGAAAGAGCAGTGTTATGGAGCCTTATTGGAATGGTCTCTGGTAAAAAAGTGATAGGGTTTTTGGGTCTCAAAATACCGAATTGTAGGAGGAAGATATTGTTCAGTTAAAGTTGATGAAGGGGTTGTGTTCATTGAAGCTGTGAAATCCAGAGGAAGCTGAAGATTTCAAGCTAACAGCAGGAATCTTGCAGCTCATGGGAGACAGTCTTTAGAAAATACTTTTAAATGGCCTAATGCCTTATATACTTTGTGACTTTATTATTCTGCTAGTTCAACTTTATATGTCATTGTTTAGGTAACAAAAATGAATTACATGGCAATACAGTCGTTTTTGAGTTACAGGTATGTAACTGGGGTCTGGCATGATGGCTCCATTGGCTGATCCTCCCCTTGTAAACACCAGGATCCCATATGGGCTCCTATTCATATCGCTGCAGCCCCACTTCCCATCCAGCTCCCTACTTGTGGCCTGGGAAAGCAGTGGAGGACGGCCCAGAGCCTTGGGACCCTGCACCCTTGTGGGAGACCTGGAAGAAGCTCCTGTCTTCAGATCAGCTCAACTCTGGCCATTGCAGCCATATGGGGAGTGACCCAACAGATGGAAGATCTTTCTTTTTGTCTCTACTGTCTGTAAATTTGCATGTCCAGTAAAAATAAATAAATATTTGAAATAAAAAGTAGGTGTGGAACTGATATGGGGTAGGGTGAAGTGGGACTTTGTGGTTCATCATTTCCTTCTGCATGGTGACTAGAACACTAATGGTCCCGTGTGCGTGGCTTTCCAAGTGCAGTTGAAATGTTGAATTCTCACAGGAAGCCTGTGAAGTGGGCAGAGTAGGAGAGTGGCAGATTTCATTATTTTGCCGGTGAAGAATTTGAGGATAGATTGCTTGCTAAGATCATGTTGTTAATAAATGATAAAACCAGGCAGAAGCCTAGATTCATTCATTCCTGTCTCTATAAATGCTGGCAAATGATTGTAAATTACTATGGTAAAAAGTTGTGTACTCCATGTATTTTGATGATTTTAAAATAAGATATGTATTTATTTAAAAGGCAGGTGAAAGAGAGAGGATTGTTGTGCCTTTTACTCCCCAAATGACCACAACGGCCATTTTGGGGCCAGACCCAAGCCAGGAACCAGGAACTTGGGTCATCCTCCTCAGTTTGTTTTATGTGTTGTAGAAGCTGCTAGATCAGTTAGCTGAGAGCTAGTTAACCCTAGGTATGAATGTAAGAAAGTTTAGAACATAATGGGGGATCCAGACCCATTCCTTCTAGTGGAAGTATGCTTGTTGGGGCCAGAAGGATGGACTAACAGGCTAGTCCTTTGCCTATTATTCCTGGGAAATCTGAAAGAAGCTCCTGGTCCCCAGCTGTCGATCAACCCAGCTCTGACCCTTGTGACCGTTTGAGGAGGGAACCATTAATTATTTGACAGGCAGTGTTATAAAAGAAAGGGAAGGAATGGAGGGAGAGGTCCTCTATCTACTGGTTTACTCCCAAAATGACCGTAACAGCTTGGCTGGGCCAGGCTAAAGCCAGGAGCCAGGTACTCCATCCAGGTCTCCCATACGCATGCAGGGATCTGAGAGTTAAGCAGTCTTAAGCTGCTTTCCCGGGCTTGTTAACAGGGAGCTAGAGCAGAAGTGCAGCACCCAGGCCTTGGACCAGCGTTCATATCGTATGCTGGTGTTGCAGACGACAGCATAACATGCTGTATTACGGTGCCCATTCCAGCGCTTACTTACAAAGTAGCTTAGGTTCAGATACTCAGTTTAATTTTAAGAACTTCTGTTATATAGCTTAAAATAATTTTTTCAGGTGTGTGTTTTGAGGGACCTGGCATGATGTCTCAGTGAGTAAGTCCTCACCTTGCAGGCACCAGGATCCTATACAGACACGGTTCATGTACTGTCTGCTCTCCTTCCCATCCAGCTCCCTGCTTGTGGCCTAGAAAAGCAGTAGAGGATGTCCCAAAGCCTTGGGACCCTGCATGGGAAACCCAGAAGAAGCTCCTGGCTCTTGGCTTCAGAGGGACTGAGCTCTGGCCATTATGGTCATTTGGGGAATGAACCAATGAATGGAAGATCTTTCTCTCTGTCTCACCTTCTCTGTAAATCTGACTTTCCAATAAAAGTAAATAAATCTTTTAAAAAAGACGTTGTTGAGATCATTTTTAGGTTCAGAGCAGACGTAACTTTTTTGTTTTGTTTGTTTTTTTAAAGATTTATTTTTTATTATTTTTATTGGAAAGGCGGATATACAGAGAGGAGAGACAGAGAGGAAGATCTTCCGTCCGATGATTCACTCCCCAAGTGAGCACAACGGCCGATACTATGCCGATCCAAAGCCAGGAGCCTCTTCCAGGTCTCCCACGTGGGTGCAGGTTCCCAAAGCTTTGGGCCGTCCTCAACTGCTTTCCCAGGCCACAGGCAGGGAGCTGGAAGGGAAGCGGGACCGCCAGGATAGAACCGGCACCCATATGGGATCCCGGGCGTGCAAGGTGAGGACCTTAACCACTTGCGCCACTGCGCCGGGCCCTTGTTTGTTTGTTTGTTTGTTTGTTTGTCTAAAGATTTATTTTTATTATTTTTTCATTGGAAAGGCGGATGTACAGAGAGGAGAGACAGAGAGGAAGATCTTCCGTCCGATGATTCACTCCCCAAGTGAGCCCAACGGGCCGATACTATGCCGATCCGAAGCCAGGAGCCTCTTCCGGGTCTCCCACGCGGGTGCAGGTTCCCAAAGCTTTGGGCCGTCCTCAACTGCTTTCCCAGGCCACAGGCAGGGAGCTGGAAGGGAAGCAGGGCCGCCAGGATAGAACCGGCACCCATATGGGATCCCGGGCGTGCAAGGTGAGGACCTTAACCACTTGCGCCACTGCGCCGGGCCCTTGTTTGTTTTTTTAAAGACAGATCTATTTATTTTTATTGGAAAGACATGTCAGTTTCACAGAGCGGAGAGACAGAAAGCTGCTCTATCTCTCCTTCACTCCCCAAACAATGTCACTGCTGGAGTTGAGTCAATCCAAAGCCAGGAGCCAGGAGCTTCTTCTGGGTCTCCCACACGGCTATGAGTCCCAAGGCTTTAGGTCATCCTCGTCTGCTTTCCTAGGCAGGGAGCTGGATGAAAAGTGGAACATGTGGGATATGAATTGGTGCCAATACAGGATCCCACCATGTTCAAGATGAGGATTTAGCCACTAGACCTTCACGCCAGTGTAAAAAGTAAGACATAGTTTTTAAACCTTGCTGGTCCAGTTGTGTGGCAGATACTATTTAGATTGCCCTTCTGTCCACATGTCAACCTTTGGTCAACATGATGTTACATTATACTGAATCCTTATCTAAAAATCTGAAACCCTAGGAGCCAATATCTAAAACTTTTGAATGCTGACTCAGTGTCACAAGAGGGAAATTCTATTCCTGGCTTCAAAGGAAAAGTGTCAAATCATATAATAGGAATACTGTATGTTACCTTTAGACTATGTTCCTAGGATATTTCGGAACCATAGGTGATTTTTGTATGTATACTTGGATATGAACTTTAGGTCTCATCCCCCCAAAATGTGTATTTGCCAAATGTGTGTATATTGTGTCTTGTTTGATTTTCCTGAGAGTCTGTGAGGTACCCGGTTTATAGCAGAGGAACCTGATGCCCAGAGCGTGTAAACTGTGCTGCCAGGTGTTCACGAGGGGTCAAGGCTGCTGCACTTGATCATGGTCGAGGCATTGGCCAAGACTGGGTGGCTGAGTGTATTTTAGGGGTGTGATATAGTACAGTCAGAGGACATATTGCATAAATGGAGTTTCAGGAGTTCTAATCCTAGACTGAGTAGGGTTAGTGTGATGGCTTACATACTGGGCTCTCATCATCACTTAGAAGGCTTTAGAAAAAAAAAAAACCGTTGAGCCTTTTGCCTAGAGTTTCCGGGTGTTTTGTTTTGTTTTGTTTTGTTTTGTTTGAGTCTGTTGTGGAGCCCAGGCTCTAGCATTTTGTGTGTGTGTCACACACTGACGATTTCATTGTTCATCTAAGGTTGGGCTACATTATTTTAATGGAACATTCTAATATGATAAGGCTTCCTGGATAATGATGTTTAAATGGGTGAAGAAGGTGAACACATGATTGCCTGAGGGAAGAGAGGCATTCCAGGCCTGTGGTCACTTGGGCATCCTGTATTAGGTGCCCATATGTCCCCTGGGAGGCAGCAACTGATAACTTTCAAGGAGCTGGGTTTCTGCTGTCCACATGGGTGACTTGGATTGAGTTCCAGGCTGTTGGTTTTAGTCTTAACCTACCCCTGACCATTGCAGGCATTTAGGGAATAAAATAGCTGACAGAATATGTGTGTGTGCGCATGTGTGTGTGTGCATGTGCGTGTGTGTTTGAGTGATATGTTACACTGCCTTTCAAGTAAAATAAAACTAAGAAAACACAGATGGAAGGATAGCATATGAGGAACGCAGGACAATGTGGGACACTTTGTTACAGGCTTGGAAACGAAGATAGGGATCGTGGAATTAATTTCTAGGACACTTGGAAACTACTGTAGGACTTAATCTCTTAAGAGCAGTAACAGGAGTCAGCCAGTGATTAGTGATAGATTAGGCTAGAGGGGTAGTGGCCCTGGAAACGAGAGCTAAATGTGGGTGTGATTGCATCCGTCTAGGCGGGTGAGGAGTAGTCAAGAACAGGTGAGATTTAGAACGTTGGGAGGTGTTATACAGCAGTGTATTAATAGTGTCACTTAAAGGATGGATAAGTTAAAACAAATGGACTTCACATTGGAGGAGTCTTTGAGTCTAGGTGATAAAATCTCTTCATTTGTGTTTAATCAAGTTAATCCTACCCATGAACACAGCATAGAGAACCTGAGAGCATGTGTACAGTGTAGCATCAAAGGGAACATCCAGTCTGGCCAGCTTATCATTTTTGCCACTGGTATCTGGAAATTGAGTGAGTTGAAGATCTGGAACGCCATCAATAAATGTTTCTAAGCAGCAGGAATTTACTTGGGCTGTAACTGGCCGCTTTGCTATCGCCCTAAGACTGAGCCAAGACCTTCTCAGAATGCCTAGAAGATGATGGGAGGGAAACGTGAATCCTTAAAGAACATGGCTTCAACTGTAAAGGATGGAGTGTTTTGATTCTTGTAATGCAGCTGCTTCATCCTTATATCTTCTCTACTCTCTGTTTTGGTCTATTTTTTTGTGATGGCATTTGAGTTTTCTCATCCCAAGTATTCTGAATGCCCATCTTCACTTCCCGCAGAGGACCGAGGCAAGATGGTGGTCACCTTAGGGGTCAGGGAGGCTGTGCCGGGGGTGAGCCCAGTCCGCTGGATCAGTCACTGCCCCTGCCACACCCACTGCCAGTCCGGCTGCAGCGGCCGAGGTTGGAGAAGCAGTGCCATCCCCTATGGATAACAGGTTTCTGAGCCTGGACTCTCCCACTTACTTCCTGTAGAGAAGAATGGACTGATGCTGATCGGGTACCACAGAATGATGTAACCAGTCCAGTTGTCTAGATCATCTGTAGTGGAACATCTCCCTGCTGATGTACCCAGGAAAGCAGTGGGTGATGCCCTGTGTGGGAGCTCCTGGCTCCTGGATTCAGCCTGGTCCAGCTCCAGCCATTGTGGTCATGTGGTCAGTGTACACAGTGGGCGGAAGATCTCACTGTCTTCCCCTCTCTCTGTGTGACTCTGCCTTTCAAATGAGTAAAGCTTAAAGAGAAATTTACAACTATGCTGCAAATTAGCTGACATATTTTTTTCTAATGGAAATCTAAATTTTAAAAAGAGTTCTGAATGCTGTCTCAATGCTCTGAACTGCTTTTCTCGATTTAGGACCTAAGAGGTCAGGGGCTGGCTTTGTGGCGCAGCAAATTAAGCTGCTGCCGGCAGTGTCAGCATCCCACACGAGCACCAGTCTATGTCCCAGCTGCTGCACTTCTAATCCAGCTCCCTGACAGTAAGCCTGGGAGAGCAGGGGAGGATATCCAAGCACACGGGCTCATGCCGCTATGGCCGGGACGTGGATGGAGTTCTGGACGCCTGGCTTCAGTCTGGCCCAGCCCTGGATAGTATAGATATTGAGGAGTAAACCAGTGGATGGAGCATCTCTGTCTCTATCACCTGCCTTTCCTAAGGGGAGGAGGGGAAAGGAACAAATAAGGGGCAGGATTTGTGGCTCTCAGACCATTTCGCCCCATGGAAACATCAATTCTAGTCCCCTGCTCCTTACCTAACAATCCAGTTTCCTGCTGATGGTCCTGGAAGGCAGCAAATGACAGGCCCCAGGACTTGGATCTCTGCCACCCTTGTGGGAGAGCCAGTGGAATCCTTGGTTTCTGCCCGACTCAGCCCTGGCTGCTGCAGTCATCTGAGGAGTGGGCCAGCAGGTGGAAGGTCTCTGTCTCTGCCTCTTTGTATTCTCCCTTTCAAATAAATAATACATCTTTTTCCCATTTTTTCTTTATTTTGACAATCTTTATGTAGTTAATTAGGGCACAAAGGTTCAAGGGCTACAGGAAAGTGGGTAAGACTATTATTTCCACATTATTTTTTTTTTCCTGTATCTGAGGTAAAGGGGGAGATAAAGGGAGAAGCCCACCCATCCCAGGTCCCAGATGTAGGGATTACTCCGAGGGTCTTGCTCAAGTGGTTTTGATAGTTCAACAGTTCTGAATTACTGCCGATCTCATCACTCCAAGCACGATGAGTTCGCTGCAGAATCCACTGATTGACATAGTCCACCTTAGCGTCTCCATTTGCCCAGTTTTTCACTGCCAGCATATGGCTGGGGCAGTTGGTTGATGTGTTCTGTCCTCTGTTGTGGTGCCAGGCATCCTCTGCAGGTTCCGATAGACTGCCATATCCTCCATGTGCAGCTGGATATGCATCTTTTTAAAAAATTAATATGCAAGGGATTAAAAAGAGCACAGAGGATTTGTGGGCAGTTTAATTATTCTCCATGATATTTATAAATGCATGTCATACAGTGGCCAAAACCATAGATGGTACAGCATAAAGAGTGAACCATAAACTAAACTGTGGACTTTGGGCGTAACAACGTGTCGTAGGTTCATCTGTTGTAACAGGTGTACATGGTATAAATGTTTACGGCTAGAGGCTCTGTGTAAATGGAGGAAAGAGGAATATGGAAATCTCTGTGCCTTCCTCTTGGTAGGATATGAAAACATTAAGTAAAAATCAAGTCCACCCTGAAATAGGATTGGTATTTTTTAAGAGCTTTAGGAATCGGGCCCGACAGCATGGCCTAGTGGCTAAAGTCCTGGCCTTGAATGCGCCGGGATCCCATTTGGGTGCCAGTTCTACTCCCAGCAGCTCCACTTCCCATCCAGCTCCCTGCCTGTGGCCTGGGAAAGCAGTCGAGGACGGCCCAAAGCCTTGGGACCTTGCATCCGTGTGGGAGACCTGGAAGAGGTTCGTGGCTCCTGGCTCCGGATCGGTGCAGCACTGGCCGTTTCGGTCACTTGGGTAGTGAATCATCAGACAGAAGATATTTCTATCTCTCCTCTTCTCTGTATATCTGACTTTGTAATAAAAATAAATAAATGTTTTTTTTTTAAAAAAAGACTTTTAAGACTCATAAATATGCATAGATTTGACAATTGCTTACACTATAATAAACATTTAATTCTATTTTCTAATAACTTTTTGAGGCACTGTCTTACACGTGATAATTTTTTGCTTTTTATTTGTTTTTGTAATGTGTTGTTTGTTGGACAGTAAAGGAGGTTGAGAATGTATGAAGCAGGGGAGCTCTTAAATGGACTGCAGTGAGGAGGGTTTAGATGGCAACGCAGATGTGGGAGTTTCAGCCCAGTTACTTCATTCAGGTTCCACACATACGGAGTTTATGGTGCAGATGCCGTGACAAATGTCCAAGCAGTTGCATTTTTGCATCTGGAAGTTGCATTTTTTAAATCATTTAAAGTTTTAAATAGGGGCTTACCTTTGAACTTGTGTGAGTTGCATTCTAATTTACTTTTTTGAATTATAGCAGATACTGCGTTTTGATTGTACATGACTTCAATATATGTACTTTTTTAAATTTGGGGATTGCAGTTATAATAAGAGTAACATATCTTTTAAATAGATTTGGTTGTGTTTTTTGTTTGGGTTTGGCTTTTTTGTTGTTGTTGTTCTGCTCTTTCTTAAAAAAAAATTTGTAATTTCAAGGTCAGGAGTTATGGAGGAAGGAAGAGAGAGAGGTTTTCCATCCACTGGTTCATTCCCCAAGTTGCCAACATGGCCCACTCTCCATCTGGGACTCATGTGGGTGGCACGAACACAAGAACTTGGGCCATGTTCTGCCATTTTCCCAGACTATTAGCAGGGAGCTGGACTGGATGTGGAGGAGCCAGGGCTTGAAACAGCTGCCCCTGTGTGTTGATGGTGGCAGTCTTGGGTGCAGCACCACAGCCCAGCCCATTGCCTTTGTTGTTAAAGGCAGAGAGCCTACGACAGAAGCCCGAGCTGGGCCAGGGTGGAAGCCAGAAGCCCGTAACCCAACTCTCTAAGGTGGGGGGCAGGAAGTTGGAGTTAGGAGCTGGAGCCAGGAAGTGAACCCACGTGCTTCAGGCTGTGCTCAGCTGTCCTTGTGACTAAATGCGTGCTTCCTGACACATTGCTTGTACCTTTATGTGCTCTTTTTTTAGGTTCCCATTAAGTGTCATTCCTTAATTAAAAATAAGTAGAACTTGTTTTCCTTTCCTCTTTGGGACTTTTTGTAGTTGATCTTTTCAGGAGCTTCTCTCTGTTACCTTTGTGGTTGACATAAGCTTTGGTCCCAGCACTGTGGTGTTTCTCGTGTAAGTTGGCTGAGCATATGTACGGTATGCGTATTTATGAAATAGTGAATACCTCCAGTTAGATGTCTCATAAGAACCTCAAATTTAGTGTGTCCAAAGTTGAGACCATCACTCCCTCTACAAATCTGCCTTTTCATCATTATCCTTTTCATTTACTTTATTATTGGTTGTTTTCTTAATCTCATATCCTGGGCCCGGCACGATAGCATAATGGTTAAAGTCCTCGCCTTGAACATGCCGGAATCCCATATGGGCACTGGTTCTACTCCCAGCAGCTCCACTTCCCATCCAGCTCCCTGCTTGTGGCCTGGGAAAGCAGTTGAGGACAGCCCGGAGCATTGGGACCCTGCACCCATGTGGGAGACCCAGAAGGAAGTTCCTGGCTCCTGGCTTTGGATCAGCACAGCTCCAGCCGTTGTGGTCACTTGGGGAGTGAATCATTGGACAGAAGATCTTCCTCTCTGTCTCTCCTCCTCTCTGTATATCTGACTTTCCAATAAAATAAATAAATCTTAAAAAAAATCTCATATCCTGTCATGAGGTACTCTTTTTTTTTTTGAAAATATATTTATTTGACAAGCAGAGAGTTAAAAAGAAAAACATCTTCTATTTGGTAGTTTGCCTCCACAAATGGCCATTGCAGCCAGGACTGGGTCAGGCAGCAGCCAGGACTGGGTCAGGCAGCAGCCCCGGGCTCCTTCTGACTCTCCACAAGCTCAGGATCTTGGGTCATCTTCCACTGGGTTCCCAGGCTTGTTAGCAGGGAGCTGGATTGCAAGTAGAACAGCCTGTTGGTGTTGCTGGGGACAGCTTACACCGCGCTGCCACAACACTGCAACATTGGCCCCCAGAGGTACGCTCCAGGCCAGCTGTTCACGTGCGTCTTCATATGACTTTGGAAAGGCTGGCGTTGAGTCTTACCTGTGTTGTAGCAACCAGCTCCTTACAGGTCTTAGATTAATTCACTGTTTCAAGAGTAACCGTTTAAACATACAGATTTAACTCCTGATCACCTGTCCAGAGCTTCAAAAACTTCCTTCATTTCTGTTGCCTTTTCTGTAAAGCCTGACCATGGCTTGCTGGTGTCCCTGAACACTCTGACCTGCCTCTCTAATCTCGTTCTGGGATGGTCATTTGATGTTGCCTTAGAGAACCCCACTGGGGAAGGGCTTGAGGGTGTAACCCGAGTGGCGTCCGTAGCCCTGAGAGGGTGCCAGTTTCATTGTACCAGAGTTGAGAAAGTCTCAAGGTTTGTTGGTAGGTAAGGTCCGCCTCAGTGCACCCACAGGTTCAGCTTTATTTTATTTTCACCCAATAATGACACACTCTTAACCTTTGGATACATGAATCGCAGTTTGATTCTTTCCCGTGTCCACTTCTTATTATCTAGTCTCATAGTCTCAGTTAGGTTTGTACCTAATCTGTAGCTACTATACAGTCAATACTGTTACTGAAAAATGTTTAAATTTTGTCATTTAGTACATATATAACTTTCTGTGGGATAAAATCCTGAAACTATAATTGCTGTTCAGTGATTTAAATATTTGTAAATTTGGCAGGTCTTTTCAGTTGATTCTGTAGGGAATGAATTTGGCTTATCTGCAAAAATGCCTGTTTCCTCATACCTTTATTATATGTGTGCCTGAGATATGTTAGTTTGCATTCTATAGTTCTCATTACACCTGTGGAATGTCTTTCTCTGAAGTCTCTGACAGTAAGAGATAATATGCTTGATTTATAGAGCATATGCGGTCCAGACACACCATGGAAAACATTAACATTCTAATCTTCAATTCAGTGATAAATAAGATACAGAAGAAAAAAGGAAAATATACATTAAATCTGACTGTAAGATGAAAATAATATTTTAGTAAAATTTGCTGAAAAATAAGCATTGTAGTTTTTAACAACAACAAGAAAAGTCAACCATTTAGTTTCTTCTGATTGTTAGTGCCATGGCTCAATGGCTAAATCCTTGCCCTGCATGTCCCAGGATCCATATCGGCGCTGGTTCTTGTCCTGATCATTCCACATGATACTGTGTAGTCTCATGTAGCAAGATTTAAAGAGATCATAATAAGCATAACATAAAACCCAAAAGACTCCTGGCAGCAAGGGGCTGTGGTCAGCACTTGGAGTACCCACGTTGCATATCAGAGATGCCTGGGTGAGGACAGACTCTTTCGCTTCCTATTCAGCTTCTTACCAGTTCATACCCTGGGAGGTGGCAGTTGATGACTCAGGTTCCTGGGTCCCTGTCACCCATGTGAGAGACGAACTGAATTCAGTTCTTGGGGCTCCTGGCTCTGGCGTGGACCATCCCTGTCCTAAGCATTTGAGGAGTGAACCTGGGGAGGGAAGATCTCCTTCACCTCTGACTCTGCCTTTCAAATAAGTGTGTTTTTCATTTTCAAGATGCGTGGGAAATGTAGTTTAAACTCCAGCTATGGTAAAGATTATTATATCTGTGGGAGTGAACAGATGGAAGATCTCTGCATGTCTCTATAACTTTTTCAAGTAAAGAACTAAATCTTTTTTAAAAATGCATGTGATTCAATTTTGTAAGGCACACCAGTTGTAGTGTAACATCTGGGAAAAGAGGAAAAATAACATTTGACTCTTAAGAAATAGATGCGATACGTATGATATTTGCCTCCAGATAATCCAGTGTTTGTGGTAGGAATAGTTGGAGGATAGCCATGTTTTAAAAATTAGTGAAGCTGAATATAGGGATATTTTATTATATTGTAGAAATTGCAGTCTTTAGTTTTAAAAATTTGTATATAAAAACTGTTCTCTTAAAAACACCTCTGGGGGATTGGTATTGTGTTGCTGCAAATTAAGTTGATGCCAGCATTCCAGTCAGCATGCCAGTTGCTGAGCTTCTGCTCCAGTGCTTTGCTGAGGTACCTGGGAAAGCAGTGGAAGATGGCCTGAGATTTGGGCCCCTGCTACCCGTGTTGGAGACCAGGGTGGGGTTCCTGGCTTCTGGCCTTGCCCTGGCCCATGCTTGGCTGTTGCAGCTATTACAGGAGTAAACTAAAGAATGGCAGACCCTTCTCTGTTCCTTTTCCAAGTTAATAAGTGCTTTTTAAATGCTTCTGTCAACCTAACTTTTCTTTTGAATTGTGTGTTTCTGTCTCTGCCTTCTTTACTTTGATAAGATGCTTCCTTTCCATTTCCTCTTTTGTTCTAACTAGATCTCCTGCCAAAAGTCATCACTTGAGTGGGTCTGTGTTGTATTTTAGTTGTTTTCCTTCCCTGTTGAAGTACTCTCATTAGCATATTGAAGTGTGGATAGTGGTTCCATCTTAACCCTCTCGATCCTGGCTTCCCTTGTAGGCATTGCTTTCCTTTGACTTGGTAGCACTGGACAGTTTTTCCATCGGCTCACCTTCCCGTCTTTGTTTCTGGTTTTTTTTTTTTTTTTCCTGGCAGCTTCTTGATTTCCTTTGTTGGTAACTCATTTCCTTGGTGTCTGTATGTGAAATTATTTTAGCTAGATTCATAATTTATAATATTGTGATTTTAGAATTTCTGTTTTAATATTCTCTTAACAAGTGGCTTCAGGCAGTTGCATTTTGTTGTTGTTTAATAAGATTGATTTTTATCTGTGAAACAGTTACCCTCCATCTGTTAGGTCGCTTCCTGAATGCTCATACTTGTTCCCATGGGAGTCTTAGGGACCCTGAATACTGGGCATTGATCTGCTGGCTGCTGGGTGTGTTAGCAGGAAGGTGGATTGGAAGCTAGGAGTAAGCAGGACTTGAACTAGACCTGTTCCCTTGGTGAGATTTTAAATCTCTCATTCCCAGTGTGCAAAATGATACTGAGAACTGACAGTCATTTATGACATATGACTTTCTTTTCTTTTCCTTTCTTCTTTCTGTCTTTCTTTTCTCTCTCTCTTGCTTTCTTTCTTTCAAGCTTTATTTATTTTTGGTAAATCAGATATATTAAGAGAAGAGACAGAGAGAAAGGTCTTCCATCTGCTGGTTAATCCCTCAAATGGCCACAGTGGTCAAAGTTGAGCCAGTCTGAAGCCAGGAGTTTCCTCCGAGTTTCCCATACAGGTGCAAGGTCCCAAGGCTTTGGGTCATTCTCTATTGCTTTACCAGTCCACAAGCAGGGAACTGGATGGGAAGTGGAGCACACAGGACGTGAACCCATGCCCATATGGGATTCTGGTGTTTACAAGGGGAGGATTAGCCAATTGAGCCATTGTGCGAGGCAGTGATTTAAGATTTTGTAAAAAAGACAGGCTCCTAGTGACTTTTCTGTTGTTGCCTGTAATGCACAGTTAAAACCTTTTTGAGGTTACACAGTGAGCCCTTGCAAATGATAATTTTACCCAAATTGTTGCTATGCAGTACAGTGCAATCATCCAAAACACACACCCCTGAAGTTTCCCAGCCGTTTGAATGAAACTAAGCAATATTACATTTACACACCCAGTTTCAAAACATGAACAGATGAAGTAAGAATTTAAAAATGTGTAGTCTGTATACAGTATTAGTAAAGTTTAACCCATTTCTAAGTTGTATTCCTGAAAATCTTAGCCGCAATATTTCTTTTTTTCTGTGCTGTCAAAATTCTAACTTTGTATTTAAAGTCTGTGGAGGGAATGCCCGAGCTTTTAAACTTAGTTTCAGACAGAAGCATCTTGAATGTGATAAGCCACACCAGCAAGGTCTCTGCGTTTGGCCAAGTCCCACTCCCAGTGGACTTGCTGAACAGCAGCAGCTCTGTTCCCTGTGTCAGCTGAGGCGGTGTTTGTGTCCCTCTGTGCTGGTTCCTTGTTCCCTCAAAGCCCTTGAAGAAGGCCCAGTGCTTGCGTGGTCTTCATTAGAAATTCTTTTCATCACTGCTTAGGTTAGCTAACCAAACCTGGATCGCAGAATTGGAGAGTTTGACTTTGCTGGATCTGCTACCGGTCTGCTTGTGTGGCTTCTGACAAATCACCAGATTGCTAGGCTCTCCTCTTTGGTTAGTCTGTGACGCTAAGAACAGATCGACATTTACTATAAGAGAGATTGTAATAACATATTAAAATCAAGAAGTAATCTAAGCATATTTCTGCTTGGTAATGGTATCTCCCATTTTCTGAGGTGTTTTAGTATCCTTATATGTGTAGTGTATTTTAAAGCCGTATTTGGCAGTCTTAGTGTCCTGTACTTTAGTATTAACAATATTAAATTGTTGTATTGTTAAGTTATTTAGTATGTGAGTTATATTCATGTTCCTGATGGAGCATCCTTTAGGCCTCTTTAGGCAACCAAGGATAATTAGCATAACATGTTTTGTTATGACTGGAAATTTTTTAAATTTGTAATCTGTAACTATAAATGTCTAGCTAATTATGGTAAATACTTTATACGATATTTAGTTACTTAAGAGGAAATTTAAAAAATGTTTAAGATAGGAGCCAGCACCTTGGTGTAGTGAGCTAAGCCTTCCTCTGTGGTGCCTGCATCCAGAATGGACACTGGTGTGTGTCCCACCGGCTCTTCATCCGATCCAAGAGGCCAGGAAAGCAACAGTTCAGGTCCTTGGCCCCAGCACCCATGTGAGCGACCCAGGGGAAGCTTCTGGCTCCTAGGTTTGGATCAGACTAGGTCCAACCATTGCAGCCATTTGGGGAGTAAACCAGCCAATGTCTCTCCTCCTCTCTGTAAATCTGCAGGAGACATTGTTATCCATACACTTGGCCTGAAAGTAGGGTTATAAAAGTTCTCTCCTGAGCATGAGTATTTATGCTTATTTTCATTGTTAGTCCCTGAGAGATATGGAAAAAAGAGCTACTTTTAAAAAAATACTTATTTATTTTTATTAGAAAGACAGATTTACAGAAAGAAAGAGAGAAAATCTTCCATTTGCTGGTTCATTCCCCAAATGGCTGCAATAAGCTGAGATGAAGCTGTGCTGAGCCAGGAGCTTAATCTGGGTCTCATATATGAGTGCAGGGGCCTAAAGATTGGAGCATGAACCTCTGCTTTCCCAGCTCATAAGCAGTGAGCTGGGTTGGAAGTGGAACATGAAATGGCACCAATATGGGTATTATATTTTTAATTATAAACCATTAATTTGAACATAATCGAGCATTTCTAATGCTTTAAACAAGATCTGTAGATTCTAACAATTCAGTTTTTTGTTACCATTATCACAGTTTTATAGTTCAAGTTCAACTTTTACAAATCAGTTTAATTGTGTTGCTGTCTTACATATTTAGGCTTTGAAATTTTGATTAAGACCTTAATAAGTTAAAAGTGTGAAAAGAGTAAGTTTCATAGCATCTCTGGAGGAAACTGATAAAAGTGAGCATTAACCTTTATTAACTTGTCTTGTGACTTCTCTTGTATACCTCTACCATATGATTAAAGTAATTAGAAGAAAAATAATACATTTGAGTTTATAATACTAAGTATACCAGGGATAACGGCTCCTTTTTCAAGTAAGCCACTGGGGCCAGCACAACACCCTACTGGCTAAGTTCTTCCCTTGCATCCACCGGGATCCCATATGGGCGCCAGTTCTAATCCTGCCTGTTCCACTTCCCATCCAGCTCCCTGCTTGTGGCCTGGGAAAGCAGTCGAGGATGGCCCAAAGCCTTGGGACCCTGCACTCGCGTGGGAAACCTGGAGGAGGCTCCTGGCTTTAGATTCCCTCAGCTCTGGCCATTATGGCTACTTGGGGAGTAAACCAGTGGACAGAAAATCTTTTTCTCTGTCTCTCCTTCTCTATAAATGTGAGTTTTCAGTAAAAATATTTAATAGATAAATCTTAACCAAAAAAAAAAAAAAAACCTTCTGAGGTCTGAGAAGAATTGCCTTTAGCAAAATATACATATTTATTATATACTAAATATTCTGACTTTTAAATACTTGTAATGAACTTTTATTAGTATTCTTGGCTGATTTATTTTGGTTCTTGTCAGCTACAGTTGCAACCAAATTATACTTTCCATGCTAGACAATGTTTGTGCCAGCCTAATTGGTTGCTGGCATTTCTTAGCTTCACAGCTGCTGTGAATTCAGCTGTGAACGGGGAAAAATATAATAGGATCCTGTTTTCAGAGACCAAAAGGCAATTGTCAATATGTAAAACTTGTTCTTGACAGCTGAATATATATGAGGGCTTACTGCAAGTTAAATAACACTAATATTAATTTTAAGTAGTTATGGCCATTTTAAATATTAGAAAGTCCTGAATCATTTAATCCATTTATTTTTTTCCTTTAGGACAAAGATGGCTTAAATTTGGGCCTGTGTTCTTCAACTCTGTCATTTGTGATTTTCTTTGGGGAAAAAGGCAGTATTAATATTTACCAGCAGATTCTTAAGCTGAATTCTTTTTCCTTTACTTCCATCATAATAAAAAGTTTAACCATAAGTGTTGCAAACCAAACATAAAATGATTTTGAAATCAGTGTTACGGCATTAAGATATTATATTCTTTGATTGTTGAAAGACAGTTACACAGAAAAAGGAGATAAAAAGATTTGGAAAAAAAATTATTTATTTTTATTGAAAAGGCAGATCAGATTTGTGGAGAGAAGGAAGGACAAAGATCTATCTGCTGGTTCACTCCCCAAGTGGCCACAACTGCCAGAGGTGAGCTGATCCGAAGCCAGGAGCTTCCTCTGGGTCTCCCACATTGGTGCAGGGTCTCAAGGCTTTGAGCTTTCCCAGGCCACAAGCAGGGAGCTGGATGGGAAGCAGAATAGGCACAACACGAACCGGCACTCATATGGGATCCCATCACTTGCAGAGTTTGGACCCTATTGAACCCTATTCTCACTGTTTTCTTCAACTGTTTTAGTAAGAGGAGCAGTTTTTAGCGAAACAGTTGAAATGCTGCTTGGGGACCCATGTGGTGGCATAGCAGGCTGATCCTCTATCTACATCCGCAGCATCCTGTTAGGCGCCAGTTGTAGTCCTGGCCGCTGCACTCCTGATCCTGCTCCCTACTGAGGTCTGGGGAATGCAGTGGCAGTCAGGCTCCTGGAGGACTGCAGGGTTAAGGGCGCTAAAAAAGAATTGCAACTGTTCGCTGTTTGCTGGCAAGAACTCTGACTCCTCTGCTAAATAAAGATACTGATTTAAAATTGCTGCTGATATGTTTCCTGGAACTTGGTTTTTGAAATATCTTTCTCTAAGAAGGCATTTTAGTACAATTAAGGTATAAATACAAGGGTTGGGCTGACACCATAGCTCACTGGCTGAATCGTCACCTTGCATGCACGAGGAGTCATAAGGGCCCCGCTTCCCATCCAGCTCCATGCTTGTGGCCTGGGAAAGCAGTAGAGGACGGCCCAAAGCCTTGGGACCCTGCACCTGCCTGGGAGACCAGGAAGAAATTCCAGTCTCCTGGCTTCAGATTGGCTCAGCTCTGGCTGTTACAGCCACTTGGGGAGTGAACCAGTGGATGGAAGATCTTTCTGTCTCCTCTCTGTGTATCTGCCTTTCCAATAACAATAAATAGATCTTAAAAAAAGAAGAAGAAAAGAAATGCAGGCGGTCTTCCAAAAGGTCATAGAAAACGAGTGCTATGAAAAAAATATTCTTGGATTTAAAAATTCTTTACAGAAAGATAAAAAGCTTTTAGCTCTTTTTTCCTGCAGATGTCTTGGGCTTTGTACAAAGATGTGCAGTCAGGGTGGCCAGAGAAAGTCATGTTAATTATTTATTCTGATGGATCAGATGTCTTCCCTTTAGAACATTCCTGTGTCTGATGGGTCAAGAACCATAAGGAAGTTTAGAATAATTGTAAGGAACTGAACAATAACAAAAATACTACCTGCAAGCACTTTACAGTGCTGCTGAAGCAGTTTGTGGAGAGAGTGTGAGTCTTAATTCTTATTAGAAAGAAGAATGGATTAAGATGAATAAACATTTTTCTTAAAGAAATCGGAAAGTACAAATATGCACAAGGTAAACGGAAAGCTTAAAAAAGGTAGAAATCGGGCCCGGCGTTGTAGCCTAATGGCTAGGGTCCTTGTCTTGGATGCGCCAGGATCCCATATGGGCACCATTTCTGATCCCAGCAGCCCACTTCCGATCCAGCTCCTTGCTTATGGCCTGGGAAAGCAGTCAAGGACGGCCTAAGGCCTTGGGACCCTGCACCCGTGCAGGAAATCCAGAGGAGACTCCTGGCTCCTGACTTCAGACCGGCTCAGCTCCAGCTGTTGTGGCTGCTTGGGGAGTGAATCAACAGATGGAAGATCTTCCTCTCTGTCTCTCCTCCTCTCTGTATATCTGCCTTTCCAATAAAAATAAATAAACCTTTTTTAAAAATAAGGATTTCTGTCAATTTAATAAAGGAATTTGGATCATTTTGTGGTGCCCAAAGCTAAGAGAGTTTTAATCAGTGTCTACCAAAGGGACAATGTTCAAACGCTAATTTTACACGAATGTTTGGAAAGCGAGAGTTTTGCCATTAAAGAATCATTTTGTGAAGCTAACTTAGCCATGACACCAAAATCTAATCGAGGTTGGTATTTAGGTGAACTAGTACGCAGCTCTTGTTTATTTGTTTGTTTGTTTGTTGAAGAGTTAATGTATTTCTTGCAGAGGGAGATAGAACAGAGAGGTCCTCTGTCCACGGGTTTATTCCACAGATGCTGCACAGTCAGGGCTGAGTTAGCCAGGAACCAGGAGCTTCCTAGGATTCTCCAACTTGGACCCAAGCAGTCGGTTGTCTTCCACTGTTTTTCCCAGGTGCTATAGCAGGGAGCTGGTTGGGAAGTGGACCACTGGTACTTGACCTGGCTGCCATATGGGATGCCAGTGCTACAGGCAACAGCTTAGCCTGTGACGCCATAACTCTGGCCTCCAGTATCATTCTTGGATGCAAAAATCTAAAGCAAAATCTAAGGCAAATACTCAACCCAGTTCCAATCAGAATCTCCATAGATAGTATTTGTTATTATTAGTTTGATTTTTAAAATGTGACAGACTGATTCTAAGGCTTATGTATACATATTTTTAAACGTGTGCACATGTGTATGTGTGATTCTAATAGTTAAGGCGTTCCACACCCCTTGCTGAAGTACCAGGGTTTGATGTGCAGCCACTCCTTATGCTAACTTCCTGTTAGTTCAGACCCTTAGAGACAACCATGAGGTTTCAGGAAGCTAGGCTCCTGCTATTTCTACCAGAGTTCTAGCTCTAGCTTCAGCTTTGTCCAGGCCAGCCCTGACCATTTTGGACATTTTAGGGGGCAAATCAGCAGTATAAAATATCTCCCTGTTTTACACAGATACACACACACCAAGAAGATCGACAACTAGCTTAGGCTCAGGAATAAAGAGAGAGAGGTATTAATAAACCTGGAACAGGCATTACAGCTGCCACTTGGTGACACCCACAGGCCATATTGGAGTTCATGATTCGAGCCTCTGCAACTCTGCTTCTGATCCATCATTCTCACTTCCTGCTAACAGAGCTTGGAAGCAGCAGGCGACGGGCCAGGCACCCAAGTCTCTGCCCCCGTGTGGGAGAGCTGGCTGGAGTCGCTGGTTCCTGGCTTTGACCAGATGCAGCCAAAGGAACTGCAATCACAATCTATTACATATGACAACTGTTAAACATTATTGTGGATGGAAAGTAACTGCCAGGGGAATTACAGCTTACTGTACATACAGTATTAGAAATCATGATACTAACTAGAGAAGTGTTATGTGTACATATTCTAGTATTCCATACATGAGCATATATGTATATATATGTACACCCACCAGAGGAATTCTTGCTCATTTATAGTATAACACATTTGTTTAATTTTATTTTTGATGTTTACGTAGTTTACGTAGTTGACAAGGGAATATACCCATGAAGAACACTGATTAGGGTGGGAACGGTTGAGGTATGGGGGAAAGTGGGTGGGACAAACGCTTCCAATTTTCCTTCTCCTCCCTTTTCTCCTCCTGTATCTTGGGGATGGGGGGAGTGCACCTGTGGATACTGCAGCCTGGACCAGCCCAGTCTGTTCCCAACCCAAGTCATATGAATCCCCTGAAGAATCTGCCTGTATTTGTTTTTAATTATTTGATGTATTTGGAAGGCAGCATGACAGTGGGAGGGAGAGCTAGAAAGATTCTTTTTATTGGAATCAGATTTACAGAGAGAAGGAGAGATGGAGAGGAAGATTTTATATCCGCTGGTTCGCTCCCCAAATGTCCACAGTGGCCAGAGCTGAGCTGATCAGGAGAGCTTCGTGGGGGTCTCTCACACGTGCGGGTGCAGGGTCGCAGGCTTTGGGCCATCCTCTGCTGCTTGCTGAAGCCACAAGCGGAAAAGTGAAAGGCAAATGGAGCTGCCAGGATACGAACTGGCACCCAGATGGGATTCCAGCACATGCAAGCTGAGGGCTTTAGCCACTAGGCTACTGTGTGGAACCTTAAAGACACGTCTTAAATGTTCATTTATATGTTTTTTTTTTTTTTTTAAAGATTTATTTTTATTATGTTTTCATTGGAAAGGCGGATATACAGAGAGGAGAGACAGAGAGGAAGATCTTCCGTCCGATGATTCACTCCCCAAGTGAGCGCAACAGGCCGATACTATGCCGATCCGAAGCCAGGAGCCTCTTCCGGGTCTCCCACGCGGGTGCAGGTTCCCAAAGCCTTGGGCCGTCCTCGACTGCCTTCCCGGGCCACAGGCAGGGAGCTGGAAGGGAAGCGGGGCTGCCGGGATTAGAACCGGCGCCTATATGGGATCCCGGGCGTGCAAGGCGAGGACCTTTAACCACTTGCGCCACCGCGCTGGGCCCGATTTATTTGGTTTTTAAAATAGGAGAATTACTGGGGTTTTTTAGATGCATGACTGTTGGGAGCTGAATGTTTGTATGCTTTATGTTTATAGGCAGTAAAACTATGAAAAAATATCAGAGTAGGAATGCCTTAATTATAGGGTAGTAATTACCTCTGGGAGTGAGTTTCAGTTTTAAAGATGCATATATGTGGTTAAGTGTTATTTTTAACTTGGCAGGTAATGGATTCACACGTGTTTGACTTTTTTTAAATTAATTTTTGATGCGACAATACAAGATTTACTTAACTGTAGGGTAAATGGGGATTCAAACAGCAGTTAGTGGAGATGGAATACAGAGATTTTCTCAAGTGAGCTAGAGAAGTTAAATGACATTTGGAGGCCACCTGCAAGCATTGTCCCAGGCTCTAAGGAAAGGTGCTTCCGGTTGTGGCTTCTCTCAAGTTGTAGTTGTGGTTCTTAGTAATCTTACAATGTCCATGCAGGATAGGGCTGGCACTGTGTAGTGAGAGGCTAAGCCTCCACCTGTCGTGCCTGGTTGGACTCCCTCTGCCCTACTTCCCATCCAGCTCCCTGCTTGTGGACTGGGAAAGCAGTGGGTCCTTGGGCCCCTGTGTCCACGTGGGAGACTGAGAGAAAGCTCTTGGCTTCAGATTGGCCCAGTTCCTGCTGCTGTGGCCATTTAGGAATGTGAACGAGTGGATGGAAGTTGTCTCTGTAACTCTGCCTTTCAAATAAAAATAAATAAATCTTTAAAACAAACGATTTAAAAAAAAACACCCTTTTGGGGTATACCGTAACTTTGGGTTAAATTGCTGGTGGGGATGTCCGTGTCCTGTTTCAGAGCCAGGGAACCAGCTGAGAGCCAGCTCTTCCTTAGTCCAGCTTGTGGCTGATGCTCCCCCAGGAAGCTGCAGGTGGCAGCAGCCCAGGCCCCTGGGTCCAGGCTCCTGGCTGCAGCCTGGGCCAGTCCTGGCTTTCGTGGACCTTTGCTGAATGAACCAGAGGCTAGAAGATGTCTCTGTGTTGATCTGCTTTTCAAGTAGATGAAAAGGAATACATTTTTAAGATTCTCCAAAGACATGTTGGGGAAAGTCAGGCTGTAGAGGTGTCTTGTTCCAAACAAAAACCCCTGTCGCATGAGCGCTGCAGACATTTCTGGTTGTCTTAATCACCCAGCCAGAACAGCAAGCCCCTCACTGCTTACCGCTGGACTCCTGCATTCAGGTTTTGTTTCATGAGAAAGTTGGATTCTGACAGAGAGATAAGACAACCTATTCTCCGTTCTGCTCTGCTCAGCCGCAGTGGAACTGAGTCTTGGCAGGTGCTGCCTGCCCCTGCCTGAGGTGCTGTTGGCTTTCCGGGTGTCTGCGTTCGGAAGAGACTGCTGAAGCTGGGTGATGCGCTTTGATTTTCTTCATCTTCTTACTACCCATCTCTCTCTGCTGTCTTTGGTTGCAAGGGTAAAAGGTAGATTTTTCTCTGGGAAAATGTGGACCTTCTGTGGTTTTCTTGCACATGGAAGCCCTCCTGCAGAGCACAGTGTGAGGGCTGGGCCACGTGTGGCTTGGTGCAGTGTGGCACCGCTCTGACGGGCTGCTGGCTCTGTGGCTCCGGGCTGGGTTGGTCGGGAGTCTGTGAGGTCTGCGTCCAGCACTGAGGCTTTCTGTGCCCAGCCCTCGCAGCCCCTGTCCTGGGCTCCAGATCTGCTTCATGATGGGGAGCTGGTCCGCGTCCAGTCTTCTTTCTGCCATCTTTCACCTTCTATCATTTTATCTTTTACTCTAACAATTTAGAAAGTCTTACTTATGAATTTAATTTGTGAATTATTACAGTGCAATTTTTAAAATATTATGTGCCTTATTATAATAACATTGTCTTATGTACTAAATATAAGTAATTGTCAAAAAGTTCATGAAAATTGGGGCTCAGTAGCCTAACGGCTAAAGTCCTCACCTTAAACACACCGGGATACCATATGGACGCTGGTTCGTATCCCCGTTGCTCCACTTCCCATCCAGCTCCTTGCTTGTAGCCTGGGGAAGCAGTTGAGAACAGCCCAAAGCCTTGGGACCCTGCACCCACATGGGAGACCTGGAGGAGGTTCCTGGCTCCTGACCTCAGATTGGCTCGGCTCCAGCCGCTGTGGTCACTTGGGGAGTGAATCATCAGACAGAGGATCTTCCTCTCTGTATATCTGCCTTTCCAATAAAAATAAATATTTTTAAAATTTCATGAAAATTGTGTATTATGAAGAAAATTATACATAGATACATACCTAAATAAAGCAACTTTTCCATGAACTTTGGAAGACCTTCATAACTTACTTTAGTCATTTAGAGAGGTATAAATTATCCTAAGGTAAATTATGCGTTTCTTAAAGATTTCACTAGGAAATTCAAAGGAAATTTTCATGTGTTCAGCTTTTATTAGGTGATATTAAAAATGCAGATTTAACTAGAGTTCCCTTCTATATTAAAAATTAGAAAAACAGAATGAAAATGAACTAGTAAAATTTTGTTTTAAAAAAATCTTTATGTTTCAAAGAATGGAACTTGCATTATCTTTAACATATTGTTTACCCAATACTATGTCAATTAATTCCAAAAAAAAAAAAATCTTTAAAAGAAAGAAACATTAAGAAAAAAACAAAATTATAAGTAGGGATGGTCTTTGGTATCATTTGTATGCTAAACAACAGAATATTAGATAATAACTTGAAATAATTATTAATCTATAATTATTTACTAAGAAGGTATACAATATATTTTTTTAAAGATTTATTTGTTTTTGTTGGAAAGCCAGGCTCCCCATGTGGCCACAATGGCTGGAGCTGAGCCAATCAGGAGCCAGGAGCCTCTTCCGGGTCTCCTACATGGGTGTAGGGTCCCAAGGCTGTGGGCCATCCTCCAGCCTTCCCAGGCTGCAAGCAGGGAGCTGGATTTGAAATGAAGCAACTGGGATACAAACCAGCATCCATATGTTATCCTGGTGTATTTAAGGCGAGGACTTTAACTGCTAGGCTACTGCACTGGGCCCAATACAATGTATTTTAAGAGTGGTAAAGCAAGTTTATTGCATTATTTATAACATCTCTACAGATAGTGAGATGGAAGTAGTCAGGGAAAAGTAAGGAGTGGAGTAGATCTAGATAGGTAACATTTACTGTGTTTTGTTTTGTTTTGTTTGAAAGGAAGTTTTATAGTGTGAAGGAAAAAACAGAAAGAGCTTCTATGCATTGATTTACTCTGCAATGGCCACAACAGCTGGAGCTGAGCTGATCTGGAGCCAGGAGCCCCCTCAGAGTCTCCTGCATGGATGCAGGGGCCCAAGGAAAATGAGCCATTCTCCATTGCTTTCCAGTCTACGGACAGGCAGCTGGATGGGAAGTGAAACAGCTGGGACAAAAACCAGCACCCACATGGCATGCTGGCACTTAATGCTGGAGGATTTGCCAGTTGAGCCACTATAGCAGCCCCGGAACATTGAATTTTTAAGGATTATTTGTTGGTTGCAAGGCAGTTCATAGAAGTATCCCCGTCACTGTTTCATTCCTCAGATTCCCATGGCAGCTGGGCCTGCGGCCTGGAACTCTCAGTTCAGGCCTCGGGACACACCTGGGAGAAGGGACCTAACCACTAGACCTATTAGAATTGTCTGGAACTGGAAACAATACTCAGACACTCCAATATCGGAAGCAAGCCTGCCCATAGAAGAGGACTTTTTTAAAGCGTTTCTCGGGCTTTTGTACTTAGAGGCCTTTGTTTTAGAACAGTGTGCCGGGGCCAGTGTTGTGGCTTAGTAGGGTAAGCCACTGCTTGGAACTGGGGTAGACTCTGATATCCATATGCAGTCACTGGCTTGAGACCTGGCTCTGCTCCATTTGGGATCCAGCTGCCTACTAATCCTCCTAGAAGAGCAGCATGATGAGCCAAATGTGTGCACTGCTGTCTCTCCGGTGGGAAACCTGATGGTGAGGCTGCAGGTTCCCGGGGCCCAGCTCAGCCCCCGTGTGGCTTCTGTGGCTATTTCAGAAGTGAACCGACAGATGAAAGATCTCTCCTTGTTCCTTGTTCCTAGTTTTGTTACATTGATTTTCAAATAAAATAAATCTTTTCAAATAAATTAATTTTTTAAAATGTATATTAAGGGCCCAGTGTGCTGGCCTAGTGGCTAAAGTCCTCACCTTGCATGCGCCAGGATCCCATGTGGGTGCCTGTTCCAATCACAGCACACTTCTTCCCATCCAGCTCCCTGCTTGTAGGATGGCCCAAAGCTTTGGGTCCCTGCACCCATGTGGGAGACCAGGAGGAAGTTCCTAGCTCCTGGCTTCTGATCACCTCAGCTCCTCTTTATGGCTCATGTGACCACTTGGGGAATGAATCAATGGACAGAAGATCTTCTCTGTCTCTCCTCTCTGTATATCTGACTTTGCAATTAAAAATAAGTAAATTTTTTTAAAAAGACATTGAACAATCTTACCAGTTGACATAGTGTAAGATAAAGTGCCTTTTTGAAAATGTTTAGCAAAAGTGTATCAGTATGGTATTAAGTTGGCTTAAGATTTTTTGCTGTGTATTCTAGAGTTGTTTGGTAAATCATTTTGTCAATCTAGTAATTCATTTATAGCAAATACGCTAATGATAGAGCTGTTTCACAAGAAAAAATGGGAAGGATTTCTGTGTGGCTGTGTGACTGCTTATCGGAGGTGCCGGAAGCAGGTTGTAATTCCCATCTAGTTTCCTGAGGCCTGGCCTGGCTGAGCAGTAACTTGGTTTTATGGCTTCTGCACGTTAGTCTCTTTGCTGTTCCTGATGATCTGTGGAAGTCTTTTTGGTTATAAAATCACATTTGACAGTTTAAGGCTGCCATAATTTGTGGCTTTAAAAATGTGTGTTTTGTTCCCACGCAGGCCGAATACATCAAGCAATGGTAACATCTTTAAATGAGGACAATGAAAGTGTAACTGTGGAATGGATAGAAAACGGGGATACGAAAGGCAAGGAGGTACGAGCCGTGGCGGACCTGCTTCCGTACCCAGTCAGGAAAGCACAAAGCATCTCTATGTAATATCTGTATTCTTAATCAGCTCTTGAAAAGTTTGAAATGATTAAACTTTTTCACTCAGCATCCTCTGTGCATGCCTTATATAATTTCACATGTCAGATGTTTTAACTGGAAAATGTTGATACTGTAACGGTCAATTATATGGTTCTGCTCATCTGTTGTTGCCAATTTATATACTGCACTCCACGCTATTGTAAGAGATTTTAAATATATGCTGGGCAGTGCCATTCGTTAAGCTGAATTCATTTAAGAGTTGTTCTGTTCAGATTTGTTTCAAAAATGAAAGGTTAATTTGTCAGAATTCTCCTGTAATATTTTTTTTTAAACAGATTGACCTGGAAAGCATCTTCTCCCTTAACCCTGACCTCGTCCCTGATGAAGAGATTGAACCCAGTCCGGAAGTCCCTCCACCTCCAACAGCCTCGGCCAAAGTAAACAAAATCGTAAAGGTTGGTGATGATACTCGGAGGAAGGAGTGTGTGTGTGTGTGTGTGTGTGTGTGTGTGTGTGTGTGTGTGTGTGCATGGCTTTGGTAGTGATGTGGTGTGCAGAGCAATTTAAATATTGATGTGTGTGCTTTATTTAAAAAGAGGAATATTTGGGATCAGCATTGTGGCATAGCACAGTAAGCCACCATCTGCAAGGCCAACATTTCATGTGGAAGCTGGTTAATATCCCTACTACTCCTCTTTTTTTTTTTTTAAAGATTTATTTATTTTAATTGAAAGGCAAATTTATAGAAAGGAGAGGCAGAGAAAGATCTTGCTGGTTCAATCCCCACGTGGCCGCTATGGCCAGAGCTAAGCTTATGAGAAGCCAGGAGACTCTTCTGGGTCTCCCATGCGAGTGCAGGATCCCAAGGCTTTGGGCCGTCTTCGACTGCTTTCCCAGGCCACAGGCAGGGAGCTGAATGGGAAACAGGGATCATGGCGCATACAAGGCAAGGATTTAGCCACTAGGCCGTTGCTCCAGACCCAACTGCTGCTCCTCTAATCCAGCTTCCTACTAATGCAGCAGACAATGGCCCTGATGGATAGGCCCTGCCGTCTACATAGGAGACCCGGCCTAACCCAGCCATGGCTGTTGCATGTAGGCTTTTCCAGAGTAAAGTAGCAGAAGGAAGATCGCTGCTTCTCAATAGATCCTTAAAAAATGTAAAAGAAAACTAGTTCTTTCTGTCATCCTGGTGTATGTGGAAAAACTCCACACCTGACCTCTTGTCATGATCAGAACACCAGTGTATGTAAAAACGTTGGATAAAATTAATACTATCAAATTATATTTATGAGGCCTAAATGAATTGTATTAGTGCTTTTTAAAAATTTATTTATATTTGCAGTTGACAGATGTACAAAGGAAAGGACAGCTTCTCCCTGGAGTAGATGCACAGAAGCAGTGAGCTAGCTGGGGGTGCGAAATAACCGCGGCAGGCCAGGGCGGGGGCTCGGGAGGCTCCTCCTCCTCCCGCCAGCCTCAGCATCGCACACGGGCCCTGGTTCATGTTCCACCTGCTCCATTTCCCATCTAGCTTCCTTCTTGTGACCTGGGAAAGCAATGGAGAATGGCTCAAGTCTTGGGACCCCTGCACCCATGTGGGAGGCCCCCCAAAAGTTGCTGGCTCCTGACTTCGGAGCAGCTGAGCTCCGGCTGTTGCAGCCACTTGAGGAGTGAACCAGCAGATGGAAGAGCTCTGAGCTGTCTCTCCTTCTGTCTGTAAATCTGCCTTTCAAATAAAAATACTTCCATACATCTTTTCGAAAAAGAAAAAACAAGCTGAAATCGTGATAAATGTAAGTGTGACGTATGAAGAGATAAAAAGCAAGCACTTTTTTTTTCTTGTTTAGAATCGGCGGACTGTGGCTTCTATTAAAAATGACCCTCCTCCAAGAGATAACAGAGGTAAAGTAATCATTTATCTCAGTGTTGCCTGTTCTCGTAAGTTTCTAATGAAGTAAATCACAAGTAAATACTGGGACAAGCGTGTGGCACAGCAGGTCTAATGTTAGTATCTCTCTACTTCCTTTCTGCTGCCCGCCTTCTCCTCTCTTTCTCTTGACCTTTCAAAGAAATAAAAGTAAGTTTAAAAACTTGCTTAATGGGGCCAGCATGATAGCTCAACTGGGCAACCCTCCACCTCCAAGTGTGGCATCCCATATGAGTACCAGTTCATGTGCTGGCTGCTCCGGTTCCCATGCAGCTTCCTGCCTGTGGCCTGGGAAAGCAGTAGAGGACGACCCAGGTCCTTGGGACCCTGCACTCATGTGGGAGACCCAGAAGAATCTCCTGGTTCCTGGCTTCTGATTGATTTAGTTCTGGCGTTTGCAGCCATTTGGGGAGTGAACCAGTGGATAGAAGATCTTCCTCTCTGTCTCTGCTCTCTGTAAATCTGCTTTTCCAATAAAAACAAATAATCATTTTTTTAAAAAAAAATGCCCTTAAAACACCCCTAGTGATGTTATTAATTTAAATTTGGTGGGACTCATTTTAAGATGTTATTTCTTCTTGATTTAGTAATGCAGTGGCATTCATACAAATGACCTGAAAACGTGTCATGAGTCTAAACCCCATAAAATGTAGGTTTTTTTTTAATTGTAATCATTAATTTTATTTTGCTCATAGTGTTGTGTATTTGGAGAGAAGTGATGGGGAAGGAAGCAGTTGACCGATTTCACGATTATTGAGCACCATGTTTTCTTTGATGTTCTGGAGAAGGTGGTTATGTTCCGAAGCAGCTCGGAGAGTTCCTGATTAACCACCAGCCTCGTGTTCTCTTACATAGCTGCAGCCGGAAGGTGTAGAGCAGGAATGTTCTCCCTGCTGGCATCCAGGGTTGCCTTCCCGATGCTGTCGGTTGGTGTGCCGGCTGGCAGGGATAAAGGCGGGGGACAACGTTTGTGCTCTTGAATCATGCATTTCTTTAAACATTTGCTGTTTATATTCTTCTTGGTTCCTTTTTCCAATTTTATCACACCTACATTGGGAAGGTTTCTACTGAAGATTTGTGTATTTTGAGGGGCAGAGAATGAGATTTGGAAAGTAAGGGTCAGTGAAGGCATTTTCAGATTGACAGTGTGTACATCTGAACAGCGTAAATGTTTCGATCTGAGAATCTGTTTAAATTCATCTTTTATGCATAGCATTTTAAGGAGATCGTTTTTCATCGTGAAGTAATGAAAAAGTTCGTAGTCATAACTGTTGTTAAAAATCGTTTTCTGTTGGTTATGTACGTTATTCAGGTTGCATTGTATAGCTGGAGTTACGTTGAATGGAGCTGATTCTGCACATAGTACCTTGAAAACTGCTTGTAGCTTATGTCCGTGTATTAGGAATTTCATATATTCCCTGTTAAGGCATACAGAAGTGGAAAATTCGGCAACTTAATAGTGTAGCATTTACATTTCGGGTCTTTTTGAGGTGTGTCTTCTTTTTACCAAGGCCAGTTTTTGCTAATCTTTTTTTTTTAATTTGAATGCTTTTCACACACAGTGGTTGGTTCTGCACGTGCCCGGCCCACTCAGCTGCCTGAGCAGTCCGCCTCTGCACAACAGAATGGTAGTGTTTCCGATATCTCTCCAGTTCAAGCTGCAAAAAAGGAATTTGGACCCCCTTGTATGTAAATTATGTATCAAAGATTCAGTCACTTTAGGCATACATGTATTCTCTCTTGGTCATCCTTATGTCTAAGTCCCCTGGTGGTAAAGTCTGATTCACAAACTGGATTGTGGATTTTGTTTTATACAATTATGAAACATTTTCTGTTTTTGTCTGACTACTTTAGTCTGCTAATTGAATTTTCAAATCTGTCTTGGAGAAAAAAGAAAAAATTAAACGTAAAATTGGCAGTGTCTCGCTAGCTTTGGATTTAGAATTCTGGCCAGATGAAAACCTTGTGGATCTTGATCCTATCAATTCAAAGATCCGTGACCCTAAACCAAGAGATGACATGTATCAGTATGGTTGAGTCATTTTTTCTTGACTCTTCATTTGTATCTTGTCCTGTGCCCACATTTGTTCAGAGCAGCTCATCAGTAAGCTCATGTCATCACTGCAGGCATGCTTCGTCACTGTGTCCTTTTTTTGCTGTATGTGGTAAAGTAATACATAAAATGTTCATAAAAAGTGCAGTATCCTAAAGAGAAAGCTATACTTGTCCTTCTATAGCTCATCTTTTCTTTTTTTTTTTTTAAGCACGTAGGAAATCTAATTGTGTGAAAGAAGTAGAAAAATTACAAGAAAAACGAGAAAAAAGGAGACTGCAACAGCAAGAACTTAGAGAAAAAAGAGCCCAGGTATGTAGCATAAATGTATATTTTATTTTGTTCCTGCATCAGGCAAAGGTGATGCTATCAATGAAAGTGACGCGAGTCATAAAGTAGTTGAGAGGTTTACTTAAAGAACTTTCTTTAGGGGCCGACCCCGTGGCATAGTAGGCCAACCAGCTCCCCGATTATGGCCTGGGCAGAAAGCAGAGCATGGCTCAAGTCCTTGGGCCCTGCTCTCACCCGGGAGAAGAAGCTCCATGGTTAGTAAATTTGACACATCATAGGAAGAAAGAGAGAGAAATTCTTGATTTCAGATTTGTACTGGATAACGAGAGGTGATCTCCATCATGCTCCTGAAGAATTTCCTTGTGGTGGTAGTACAAATTTTAACTGGGTTTTTAATCCTTTGAAGGTCTTTTCGTAGTAGAAATTTTGTTGTTCATATAACTCCTCCATCTGTGCATACTGTTTCCCATAGTAAAACAACAGGTCATTAATCTAGTAGCATGTTCAAATGCCCTTAACCAAGCCAGCCCACCAGGTCACAGGTTTTGTTAATCAGTTGTGTACCCAGTGTTCTGTTGATTCTGAGTCAGTGTGTGCAGTAGGGATCCACCGAGACAGCACAGGTGCCACCTGCTGCTTCTTCCGAGTACTGCATCATACATCTCACTTCTCTAAGTCTCACTTCTGCTTTTCCAAGGCCGTGGGTAAAATGATTTCGCAGAGCAGAATTAAAAGTAAGTTTCAGTAATGATAATGAGGTTAAATTACATTCACAGGAAGGCTGTTTATGTGTTTTTTAAAAAATAGAACTTCTGTTAGTAGTTTTTCATTCATGACCAGGAGAAGCTATTAACTGTTACTGTCTAACTTACTAATATATTCTCTTAGTTTGGAATTCAAGAATTAAATTGTACTCAGCATTTAGTGACTTTAGTTTTAAAAAATTATTTTGCATTTGCTTCTTTAAGTTTTGTGTCCTAATGCTTTAGGGCTATTTCACCATGCCAGATTGATTGATTGATTGATTGATTTTTTTTTCAGAGAGTCAACAAAAGCAGAAAGTGTCTGTAACCAGATATCTGTCTCTGCTTTGCTCAAACACTGATTTATGAAATTGAGAAAAGACTGATTAATTTCTCCAGGATTTCAGCTTTTCCAGAGTCCTTTGCCAGTTGTTTTAAATGGGAGCTATTTCTCTTTCCCTCCACTGTCTATTTCAAGTATTATCTATTTGAAAGGCAAAGTTTAAAGACATGCCTTCCATGTGTTTGTTCACTGCCCAGATGGCTGCAATGGCCAGGGCTGGGTTAGGTTAGAACTAGGAAACATAGGCCCAGCATGATATCCTAGTGGCTGAAGGCCTTACCTTGCATGCACAGGGATCCGTATGGGTGCTGCTTCATGTCGTGGGTGCGCCGCTTCCCATCCAGCTCCCTGCTTGTGATCTGGGAAAGAAGTTAAGGATGGCCCAAAGCCTTGGGATCCTGAGCCCTTATGGGAGACCCTGGAGGCACTCCTAGCTTCAGATCGGCTCAGCACCAGCCATTGTGGTTACTTGGGGAGTGAACCAATGAATGGAAGATCTTTCTCTCTGTCTCTCCTTCTCTATATAAATCTGCCTTTCCAAGAGAAATAAATAAATAAAACAACTAGGAAGCATAGCATTTCATAAAGGCCTCCCTGGTAGGCACAGGAGTCCAGAGGCTTGAGCCGGCTTCCACTGCCTCTCAGGTGCACGAGCAGGGAGCTGGAGCAGAAGCAGAGCAGCCAGGACTCAAGCTAAGGCCCCTGTGAGACACAGTGCTGGTTTTGGAGATGTCAGTTTAACCCACAAAAGAGGTTCAGCCCCTCTTTCTTCATTTTTCTAGAAAAATTAAGGCATATGTGTAACAGGCTCCTGGAAAGATTAAGGGGTGGCTTTAATGAGAAACCTTTGAGTTAGAGTCATCAATGTGTGCAGACTAATGGGATTGTGCTTTGCGTCTGAATATAATCCTGAGCATCATTAAAATGGGTCATTTCTCCAGTTTGAATTTGGGGTTCATTATGACAAATACCACAATTTTTTTTAA
Source organism: Ochotona curzoniae (assembly GCF_017591425.1). Classification (NCBI taxonomy): domain Eukaryota; kingdom Metazoa; phylum Chordata; class Mammalia; order Lagomorpha; family Ochotonidae; genus Ochotona; species Ochotona curzoniae. The sequence goes on from NW_024466758.1 coordinate 400,563, forward strand.
TTTTGAACCATATGTATAACAGATGCAACATACACAATGCTATAATCACTGTATTCTGTTTTCTAATAGGATGTTGATGCTACAAATCCAAACTATGAGATCATGTGCATGATCAGAGACTTCAGAGGAAGTTTGGATTATAGGCCTTTAACAACAGCGGATCCTGTAAGAGTCTTTGTGAACCATTGCTTTGTTTTGTTTTTCTCTCTAAATAACCGCTTGGATTTTATACCCATTAAGTTTATATTGTTATTAGTTAGTTCATTTTCCCCTGTCCAATGGGTGTTCTCTCCAAGAAAACAGCACTTGCATGTTCATCTCCTGTGATTTGCTGTATTATGGTGTAATGGGGCTCTTTTCAGAGCAGAGTCCCCTTTTGGAAGGGCAGAGCAACTAAAGAGACACATGTCGGAAAAGCCATATTCCTTCCCAACCACACCTGACTTCATCCAAGCTCCAAGCATGTTTCCCCTTCGGCTTGGACTGCAGAGCCCGCCATCACTCCTGTTTGTTGTTAGTTAATTCATTGCTTGAAATAAATGCCTTTCTAACTCTTAAGAAATGATGAACCAAAAACTTGCTGGAAAATGTTCTCACTTATTAGTCCATCTCCTTTTCTACTGAAGAATGAGGATTTAGTACACAGGGAATATTAACTGTGAATAATTGATACAACAATCCACCTCGCCTAGCGTCTGATGCACGTTAGTTAGCAGAAATACATCTGTGCTAGGCAGGTGTTAGGATTTAATAGAATTGTTGACACTCACTTAAATAAAATACCTGTTTTTCTAGATTGATGAACACAGGATATGTGTTTGTGTGAGAAAACGACCACTCAATAAAAAAGGTATGAAACTCGTTAAGCTATACCACATGGTTCATTCTATCTTACTCATAGTATATTTTGATAACAGCACAAATCAGATTGGTTTGGAAAAGTTAAAATGTTAGGTTCTTTTGTTTTTCAGTGACGTGCGTGTCGCTGTGGCTAGACCTCTTTGTTAGTGCTTTGAATCGCCATTCATAGTTCTTGCTTCACAAAACTCTAGACTTTTTTTGTTGTTGTTGTTATTGAAATACTCTGTCTTGAATGAGGTATTTATTGCAGTTTATACTTACAGGTCTTACTATTTTTATTTTGAATTCACTTTTGTATATGAAGTCAAATGCTGTGAGGGTTACTGAGCATTGATTTTCATTTATTCTTTTAGAAACTCAAATGAAAGATCTTGACGTGATCACAATCCCTAGTAAAGATGTCGTGATGGTGCATGAACCGAAACAAAAGGTAGATTTAACACGGTACCTGGAAAACCAAACGTTTCGTTTTGATTATGCCTTTGACGACTCAGCTCCTAATGAAATGGTTTACAGGTAGGTACATTTGTTTTAAATCAGAATCTTGGTTTCCTGCTGAAACTTAATGTTTCTCTTAGTGTGGTTCTCTGCACGTGTAATAGGTTTCTTCATTCTGATGTTAAATAGAAGAAAATGTAGTGATGCTACAATGAATATTAATAGTTGCTGTTTGTCATAAAACTCCAAATCAGTTTTTTTTATTGATCATGTGGGAAGCTTCACTTGAGTTTCAGGGACTTGGGCCTTTGGGGATGAACAAGAAGATAGAAGAGATCTCTCTCTTCTGACTCTCAAATACAGGAACTTTTTTTAATGTTTTTCATACAGAGTTAAGAACATGAAGATTGCTCCTGCCACGTGTTCAGCTTCATCCACATGGGCAGTTAGCCGCTCTCTGTGGATGTATTTTCTTATTTGAGAATAACCCAAAGATTTGGTTGTAAATAAAGAGAGTGAGAGAAAGCATAATCATACTTGCCTATTCACCCTACACTTCCCTTCTTGTTCCCATTTTTCTAATTTTTTACAGTGACATACTTTCAGTCTGGTTTATAATCATAACCTAAACCCACCACTAAACAAATGATTCAACAGGTAGTAATTAGAAAAACCACTGTTACTTTATAAAATTGTAAGAAAACCAACAACCGAATGAAATACCAACTTCCCTGGGCTTTGCCAGGAAAGGGGGAGGTCAGTGGCAAACAGAAGATCACAGAATTGGTGTCTGCCTGGCCCGGGAAGGTGAGGAACGCAGTGAAGAGTTAAGGATTTGTCATTGTACCCTGCGGGATTTGTAGTCACTGAGAAGGGTGCTGTCCCTCCGTCCTCCCCGGCTCTGTCCTAGAAAATGTCAGTGTGTTTGATTTTCCTACTGGTTTTCAAGACCAGATCTGAGGACGGGAGTCAGGAGCCAGGATCTGGTCTGCTCTGGCCATTATGGCCACTTCGGGAGTAAACTAGCAGATGGAGGATCTTTCTGTCCCTGTAAATCTGCCTTTCCAATAAGAATAAATAAGTCTTTGGGGAGGGAAAAAACAGGGAAGCCATGTAATAATATTCTACTTACAGGTTTGTTTTGTATTGTACTTGTCAGTGCTCTGTATGGTGAAGTTGTATTTCTTTTCCCTGTGCACCTTTTTCTCTCAACTCTAATGGTGGATTAAACAAATTTGCTCACAGGTAATCATAATATTTAGTCATCCTTTTGTTGAGTCAGAATTGTCAAATCAGACCTTTCATCAGACCTTTCATCAGACCTTTTGATCTTAGCCAAAAGGTCAAGAAGCAATAGATTCCAAACCCTATAAGCATAATTTATGTTGTTTTCCTTAAGTGTAAATTTTTATGTCTACATTCAAGATCATCCTCACTTTTCTACTGATTGAGAATACCTAAACATAATATTTTTATAGGTTCCTCCTTGACTATTTTTTCTCTGTTGGCTAATGACCACTCTGGGGGTTAGCATTTGGCCCGCAAGCTGATGCCACTTCTCGGGATATGCGCATGTCCTGTCACAGTGCTTGGTCTGAGTGCCAGTTCCTCTGCTTGCTATCTGCCTTCTTTCTAATGCATCCTAAAGGCAGTGGATGACAGCTCCAAGTGGTTGGGTCCCTGCCACCCACATGGGATACGTAGATTGAGTTTGGGCTTGTAACTTCAGCCTGGCCTACACTTGGGTTTTGCGAACAGTGTGGGGCCTGGCACCCTAGTGGGAAACTGGGTGAAGCTCCTGGCTCTTGGCTTCAACCTGTTGCAGCTGTTTGTTGAATGAACCAGTGCATGGAATCTCTTCCTCTGTCTTTCTGCGTTTCGAATGAAATGAAAAGTAAATTTTTGAAGTAATTACTATACTTTGATTCTGTTTCTGTCAGAATTGTAATTGATACTTGTAGTTTTTTGTTGTTGTTGTTTTGACATCATTATTAGTGTGGACATTCTTTGGAAACTATACTATAAAACTTAAGTAGCTTTTAGCAGTTGTATTAGAAGATAGGTTTATTTTTGTGCAAAAGTTCTGATATTTTCTTTTGAACATTTTGAAAAGATACTTCATGTATGTGGGCTCAAAATTTCTTGCACCAAAATAAGTTTACTTTTTTTTTTTTAAGGTTTATTTGATTATTTAGAAGGCAGAGTTGCTGAGGTGACAAGGGAGCAGCAGAAGCAGAGCAAGCTCGTTTCCCATATAGTGCCACAGTGGCCAGAGCGGGGCCAGCTGGGGGCCAGGAACTTCACCAGCTTTCCCACCTGTGTGTAGGTGCCCGTGTGGGCCACCCTTCCCTGCCTTTCCCAAGCACGTAAACATTGGACGTGGAGGAGCTGGGACTCAGACCTCTTCCCATATGAGATGCCAGTGCAATAGGTGGCAGCCCTACCCACTATGCCAATAAAGTTGCTTTTTGAATTCCATTTCCCACGAACGTTTTGAAATACCCCTGTGAAGTTATTTAAATTTTTCATGAAGATTTGTTTAAAAATTTGTCATAAGTTTTATTAATAATGAACTTTGTTATTTGCTGTAACTTTCCTATTTTTTTTAAACTGTCAGCATGTTCTGAGTGCTGGATTTTATTTTGAAGGTTTACTGCTAGACCACTGGTGGAAACTATATTCGAAAGGGGAATGGCTACGTGCTTTGCTTATGGGCAGACTGGAAGTGGAAAAACTCATGTAAGTAATGTATTCAGGTTACGTCCTGGTGTGGAGCTGCACTTTCTGTCCCTTACAGCTCGCTTCTGAGATCTCAACACTTGCTCCTGAATAATAGCTGTTATTCTTTATTCTCTTTTTAAAATACAGACTATGGGTGGTGACTTTTCAGGAAAGAATCAAGACTGTTCTAAAGGAATTTATGCATTAGCAGGTAATTTTCCTTTTCATAGTTTATGACATTCTTGGGTATTATTCCAGCAGCTATATGCTGTAGTCAGTATTTATGATGTCGTTTTTAGGTTTTCAGTTGCTCACAAGGAACTGTTAGTTCTGGAGGACAGAAATCTTAACTATATGAGGGCACTTCACAAAGTTCATGGAAAAATGCATTTTATGGCAAGACTAAGTATACGTTTCAAACAACTTTCTTTAAAACATTGACTTCATTTATTTGAAAGGCAGAGTTAGAGAGAAAGAGAGCTCCTCCATCCATCCTGTTTCACCTCACAATGGCTGCAGCAGGTGGGGCCGCGGGAGGTCACAGCCGGGACTTGCATCCCACTTCCCACGCTGGTGCACAGGGGCCCGAGGACACAGCCCAGAGCACACTGTTTTCTCAAGCACATTAGTAGGGAGCTGGTTTGGAAGCAGAGCGTGGGATGCCTATGATAGGTGGCAGCTTAACCCGTTATACCTCAACCCCAGCCCAAGGATAAAAATTTTGTGCCAGAATTAAACACCATTTTATTCCATTTTCCTCTAAACTCTTTTTGTTAGTGTAGTCTGGTACATTTGGTGGAGATTACTTTTAATCGTTTGGTGGCTAAGCTATAAAAAGGTTCCATTTGCTGTATTTGATGTGTCTTAATAGTTTCCTGTATATGACGTTTTTGACAGCTCGAGATGTCTTTTTAATGCTCAAGAAGCCGAACTACAAGAAGCTAGAACTTCAAGTATATGCAACCTTTTTTGAAATTTACAGTGGAAAGGTAAGGGGAAATTTTTAATTTTAGCTTTTGTAGTAAACTAGACAACAGCATAAGATGTGCCCACGTTTACTGCTTCTAAGGGTGTTTTCACTCAGCGGCATGTACTTTATTCGCTGTGCTTTGCAGCCCTCATGATGGCAGATGTTTTGTTTTACTTACTTATTTGTTTAAAAGGCAGAGCAACAAAGAGGGAGAGACAGAAAAAGAGGTGAAGAGCAAGGTCCTGTCTGCTGACTCGCAGCCCAAGTAGCTGCCGTGGCAGGGTCTGGGGCAGGGCAGAGCCAGGGGCCGACACCTCCGAGTCCCCTGCTGTGGGCAGTGGGTGCTCAGGTGGATGGGCTGTCTTCTCTGCCATTCCACGCACGTTTCAAGAAGCTGGATGGGAAACAGAGTTGGCGGGACTCGGGTAGCAGCACTCTGACAAGCGGCCAGTCTCTGGCCATGCCACGACACTCACCCCACAGAGATGTTTCCTGTGTATCTGGAATGTTCTCTTAGAATTTACGTCGTGAGTTTGCTGTGTTAATGAGCATTAAGAGTCTTCAAACTCATTAAGTGTTATTATTGTGATATTATTTTTGTTGGTGAAATGTTTCCTCTGGTGATTGAGTTTAATTTGAATATGGCTTTTCACAGGTATTTGACCTGCTAAATAGGAAAACAAAATTAAGAGTTCTGGAAGATGGAAAGCAGCAGGTTCAAGTGGTAGGATTACAGGAACGTGAGGTCAAATGTGTTGAAGATGTTCTGAAACTCATTGACATAGGCAACAGCTGCAGGTAAACCTCATTTTGATTAAGAAAGGGAAGTTTCAGTTTATTTTTAGTATTACTTTTTTATTGGAAAATCAGATAGAGAGGAAGATCTTCCGTCCACTGATCCACTCCTCTCAGTGTGTCTGACTTTCCAATTAAATTAATAAAAAAAAAGAAAACAAACAAACAAAAAAACCAGATAAGTTCTTTAACATGGTTTGTGTGGGTTGGAAATAAAAATCATTATAAATTTTTGTGTTACATATAGATTTGAGTGACATCTGTTGTGCTGATACCATACTCGCTAATGTATTTCAAGTTTGCCGGGTGTGTGTGTGTGTGTATCTTGAATCTGGCTATACCAAGTGTCTCTTCTGTATTTAATGCTTAACATTGACTAAATTGTGGGGGAAGGATGTGTTGCTTTTTATTCTAACAAAACTATCATGCTTTGGACAAGTAAATGAAAGCCTTTGTGTAACAAGATGTCCTTGATTGCGTTGTAGAACATCTGGTCAGACATCTGCAAATGCGCATTCATCTCGGAGCCATGCAGTGTTCCAGATTATTCTGAGAAGGAAAGGAAAACTACATGGCAAATTTTCTCTCATTGACTTGGCTGGAAACGAAAGAGGAGCCGACACCTCCAGTGCGGACAGGCAGACCAGGCTGGAAGGTGCTGAGATTAATAAGAGCCTTTTAGCACTCAAGGTGAGGACAGCGCACTCAGTCCTGAAGGATCTCGCACTGTTGACTTGAATTTCATTTATTCAAGTGCAAAATAGTTTTACCTTAAAAAAGAGGTTTAAAATTCACTCTGTTTGCCCTTGACAGTTTTAGATTTTAGTCTACCTAGTTGTCATTTGTGCACATTGTATTTCTTCCTTTACCATGGGAAAAAAAAAAAAAACACAAGGTTAAAAAAAAAACACAATAATTCATTCTTTGCACTTATTTTTATTTGAAAGACAGAGCTACAAAGAGGAGAGATTGGGAGTGGCCTTAACAGCTGGATCTAAGCTGATCCAAAGGCAGGAACCAGACCTTCTTCTGGGTCTTCCACATGGATGCAAGATGCCAAGGGCTTGAGCCATCCTCCGCTGCTTTCCCAGGCTGCAAGCAGGGAGCTGGATGGCAAGTGGAGCAGCTTGGACATAAGTGGCATCCATATGGAATGCCAGTGCCATAAGTTGGGGCATAGCCCAGTATGCCAAAGTGCCATTTTCAAAATTTAGTTGTTTATAGTTAATCCTACTGCTTGTCACTTTTAAAAAGGTTTAGACAGTCATAATTTCCAGGATTATCCTTTGGAATTGTAAAGTTGGTTTGTTATTCACTTTATTAACATCTTTAAAATGTTGTAAAACTGCTTTTCTATTTTCAGAGCTGGCCAGACCTTCAGTGTTAAAAGTTAGAGCAATAAGGTTGTTAAGTTCATTAGGATTTCTCTTGGTTAAGACAGTCTAATCTGTGAGGCTTGCTTGCCTGTTTTGCAGGAGTGCATCCGAGCCTTAGGTAGAAATAAACCTCACACTCCTTTCCGGGCGAGTAAACTCACTCAGGTGTTAAGGGACTCCTTCATAGGCGAAAACTCCCGGACCTGCATGGTGAGTTCGTGCTTGTCGTTTTTACTTGTTTCTTTTTTTTTTTTTTTATTGTTAATAATATTGTATTATGTGATACAGTTTTATAGGCACTGGGATTCCCCCTACCCCTCCCACAACCCTACCCCCATGGTGGATTCCTCCACCTTGCTGCATATTCACAGTTGAAGTTCAATTGGGATTCATTCATTGCAAGCATATACCTAGCATAGAGTTCAACAGCTTGTTTCATTTTAATCCTGAAGAAAGAACTACCTGGTATTTGCAGAAAGTCATGAAGTGTCTCAATGGCAACAACTTGATTTCTCCTTGTGAGGAATACAGTAGCGTTTTAAGATGCGGTGCCTGGTCCATCCAGTAGAGGATGGTGTGGCGGCTACAGCGCGTGCTGCCACTAACAGGCCGCAAAGGCTGGGTGTCGGGCCGTCCCGCAGGCTGCTTCCTTCTAGATGTTCATTGAACTTTTCAGCTGGAGTTGATGATTGCCTCATGCCTTCAGACAGTTGCTGTGTGTTAACCAGGCTTCATGTTTGTTATCTGATGGTGGGTATGAAATGGCATGTTACAAGTTCAGAAGAACATCACGAGAACTTTAAATACTGTTGTGGGGTTAACAAATAAGTTTTCTAACAGTATTATTGTCTTGCTCATTTATGTTTTCTTAACTTCCAAATCTTCTTCCTAGATTGCCACAATCTCTCCAGGAATGGCATCCTGTGAAAATACTCTCAATACATTAAGATATGCAAATAGGTATGAGAATTGTTTCTTAAGTCTGAAATTCAAGGGACCCAGTATAGCACATAGCATCGTTTAATGTCTTAACTGTGGTGTTCTTTCAATTTTGGGAAAAAGAAAACTTTCGAACTAATCGAGGTAATATTTAGACTCATTTTTGTCCAATTCTAAAAATAAATGGAAATGTGTTTTAAAATTTAGGCAAAGATACAGATATTTTTAGTAAAATTGGTCTTTCTGTCCATTTCAGCAAGTTATATTTTATGATACTTTATTACACTTAAATCAAATAGATTCTTCCTGCTGTATTAACACTCTCAAGCAGGGGGTGGGAAGGCCTTTTTTCTACCAACAGCAATTTGAATATTTATAACTCAAGGTTATCAGCCGGTATAGACTGGTTCAATTTCCAAATCCTGCCTGCAGTCACACAGACCAGACCAAATGCCTTGAGACCACACACTATTCTTTCCCAGGGGGAGTGGGAACCCTGGGCCGGTCTGCATTCCTTCAGCTGTTCTGGCGTATGCTGGCCATTATTCCCGACACTATGAAATGTTGCGTATCAGGAGTTCAGGAGTCTAGGTCTGAGTCGGGAGTGAACGCGCAGTTCTTTGTGGTGTTCTTGTGTGGTTCACTTCTGTTGCTCCTGTCATTGGAGTTGATGGAAAGAGAAAATTCACCACACAGTAGCGAAGCAGTTTATTCCTTAAACTCATGGAGTATCCTTGGAATTTGGGTTATTTTGTAATTTGGTCTGTAGATTTGTTTTCCCTAATGTTCATGTTTATATAGTTTTAAATTTCTGTTTTCACCTGTTAGCATTTGTGATTTTAATATATAGAGAGATAAAATTATTCGTTACAATGTATTTCTAGTGTAGAGATTTTCTTAATGTTTTTTCCTGTCTCTTTGTTTTAATAATGGAACTGTATTTTTATTAAAATGTGAAATATACATACATACAGAAAAATATCCAAACCGTAAGTGAATGTAACGAATATTTGAATAGTCACAAGATGGGGAATTCCTGCTGTCACCTTGGGAAATAAAGCCTTAGTCCCCCGTGTCCCCAGCCTTGCTCGCGTGTGTTCCTTCGAGAACGTAGACTAACCAACAGGACCCAAACCATTCATCTCTGCCCCATAACCATTATTCTCACTTCTTTGGAGCATCTTTCTTTATTTCTTCTCCTTTTAAAACTGATTTTTTATTACCTGTCTATCTGTTCTTGAATGACACTGAGCTATGTTTGGATTTAGCCTAAACTTAGCAAGACAGGCCTTTTAGTTCCTTACACTTCCTGCATTTGCCTCAACAGAAGAGTCTCCCAGATAATAAACACTGCTGGAAAGTATAGACCTTTTGTTAAAAACATGTAACATAGCTTCGTTTTAAAAATTTAATTTCTTAAAGTTTGAATTATAAACTTTTAGCTGAAAACTTGTGTTTTTTTTTTTGATTGTGGGAGTTTTCCATCATTAATGTTAACCAAAGTGCTTATTTTAATATTTTCTGAGGAAGTGAAGGCTTACTAGTAGTAAAATATATTGAAGAATTAAAACAAGCATAAGCCCTCTGTGTTTTAAAATTTCATTTTGCAAAGAATTCCCCCATCATAAAAATGCCGTTCTAGTTGACCATCTCTAATCCACAATGCGTGGGCCCAGAAGTGCTTGAGGCGTCAGTGTTTTCCAGATTTGGAACACTTACATACTTACATGTATGTGGTGAGATATCTTGGGTTTGGAACCCAGATATCAACATCCATTTATGTTGCATGTACACCCTATACACATAGTTTGGTGGTAATTGTATTTAGTATTTTTAGTGCACATGCACTTTAATGTTGTGACTCATCAGATGAGATCAGATAGGGAACTTTCTGGTTGTGGCATCTGCTCCAAAAATTTTGGATTTTAGGGAGCTGGCACCAGCGCTCGATGGGCTGATCCTCCACCTTCAGGTGCCAGCACCCCAGGTGGGCGCTGGTTTGTGTCCCAGCTGTTTTAGTTTCCATCCAGCTCCCTTGTGGCCTGGAGTGGCAATAGAGAATGGTCTATAACATTGGGACCCTGCACCCACGTGGAAACCTGGAGGAGGCTCCTGGCTCCTTGCTTCAGATCAGCTCAGAAGATCTTTCTCTCTTTCTCTCCTTGTCTCTGGAAATATGCCTTTCCAATCAAAATAAATAAATGTTTTTAAAAATTTGGAGGGTGGATTTTGGACCTAAGGTATTCAGACTTTTAGAGTAACATGCTCAAATTGTAGCTGTTCCACTGGTTTGTTTGGGTCCAAGGAAAGTGTTTTAACTTACAGAATGTATTTAACTCCATATGTCTAAGAATAAAAGACATTTACCTTCCCTTGACAGTTTCATGCCAATGTTCATAACCTAAGAGTCAATAATTGTATTTTTTTACAACTAAGGAGAATCCACTCCTCTTTAATGTTAAATCTGCCCCATGTTGGATAGTTATGTATTTTGAGATTAAGCTTTATTTATTTTAGGAGATTGTTATCCCTTAAGTCTGTATACCTTGTGTGTCTTTAGAAAGGGGATGTCTATCTTTAAGTGTTCTTGAAGGATGAAGAGATGGTCTGTGTGTAAGGCGTAGCATAGTGCTTAGATGGAGTAAGTGCATTAATCGTTATTGCTGCTGCAGTTTGCTCGTGTGCCTGGGAAGGCAGCAAAAGGTGGCCCGTGTGTTTAGTCCCCTGCCACACACATGGGGTACTTGATGGAATCTGAGCTTTCAGCAACAGTCTGGCCAGGACCCGTTGTTGGGGTCCTTTCGGGAGAGAATGAACAAATGGAAAAGAATCAGTTCTCTTTCTATGAGCAAACAAATAGATAAATCAGATGAGAAAATGGAATATATTAGAGGCAAGTAAAGTACAAAACCTGCAGAAGTAGTAGTTGGTGCACAGAGAAGTAAAACACAGTGAGAAACATGCAGTCACTTCTGTCCTGAAGCATTTGGGGGAAAAAAAAAACAACTTTCATAGTTATTTGATTTTTTAAGGTTTATTTTATTTTATTTGAAAGCAGAGTGACCGGGTTGGTAGAGTGGGGGAGTGGACTTGAGCCATTTTCTGCTACTCTCCTAGGTGCATCAGAGAGCTGGATTAGAATCAGAGCAACTGGGACTTGAACTGGCACCACACTATATGATGCTTAGTGTGGCGGGCAGCAGGTTAACCCACTATGCCACAGCCTTGGTGCCAGAAACTATAATCTTTTTATAATGGCAGTGATTGGGTCGTGGCTGGAAAAACCACTAAGAATTTTTTAACTGAATATTTGTGGAGTATGATTTCTGAATATAGTTTGGTTTGGCTTGGATAAAAGGATTTGGATATAGGTTGTGTGTGGGTGGAGCTAAAAGAGCATCTAAGTTAGGAGATCCTGAGGCAGATAAGAAATGGGGTTGAAAGTTAAGTTAGTATTAAAAGTTTAGTTGTTTTTTTTAAGTGGTAAAGTAAACTTTTCATATTAGTTTATTTTAAAGGATTAAGGGTAGATGAATCTAATATTGAACTTTTGAGAGTTGATATTACCAATAAGCCAACTACCTTAACTGGAAGATATACTCATCTAAGTTTAATCTATATGGATTCTTATGACTGGCTATTATTGACCTATACAGAATGGAAATCCCATTTAGTCATTCTAAGAAATAAGGAGAAAAAAATTTGGATAGTGTGTTGTAATATTTAAGCAACATCAGACTGGTTCTCAGTAAGGCCTCGTAAGCCACGTTTCTTACTGAGGTGAGGCCTTGGGTAAGCTACTTCATTTCTCTGGATGGTATTCTCATCTTTAAAATGGAGATAATACTGTAAGGTGTTATTAAGACTTCATAATATAATGCCTAAAAATTACCAATCCTGATACTTGGCATACCGTAAGTACTTGGGGAATACCACCTGCTACTTTGAAATGCGGTTGAGCCAGAAAGGACCTAGGGAATCATAGATGGGGTGAGAAAAGTTGTAGTCAGGTTAATTGTAACTAAGAGAGACATAGCAAAAAACAGTTTAAATTCCATTGCTGAAGATCGTTCTCCATCGAGGTTCTTCACCTGAATCACCAACCACAGAGAACTGACTAAGGATGCTGCATAGCTAATCCCATTCTAGAGTATAGGAAACAAATTAACTCATTACATTGAATGTCTGAATAATTAGAACTTAATTCTCTCATGTCTTTTTTTGTTTGAAAAAGATTATAAAAATATTAGGTTGATTAATGCTAATAAAATATTCATGAGCTAACCATGAGAGGAATTACATCAAGACATTTCAGATTTAGATGGTAGCCTGGTTTAAATTCTTTGTCTCCTCCCCTCCCCTCCCCTCTCCTCTCTCCTCTCCTCTCCTCTCCTCTCCTCTCCTCTCCTCTCCTCTCCTTTGTCTTTCTCCCTCCCTTCCTTCTTTCTTTCCTTTCTTCCTCTTTCCTCTTCTTTCTTTCCTCTCTCTTTCTTTCTTCCTTCCTTCCTTCCTTCCTTTCTTTCTTTCTTTTTTTTCTTTCTTTCTTTCTTTTTTTCTTTCCTCCCTCCCTTCCTTCCTTCCTTCCTTCCTTCTTCTCTTTCTCTTTCTTTTTCTCTCTTTCTTTCTCCTTTCTCTCTTTCTCTCTCTTTCTCTCTTTCTCCTAAGCAAGATTATGAGAGAGGGTCACAGTGTACCAAAAAGGAAGGATTTAAAACAATAAGACAGAGGGTTTCATAAATCTTCTTAAAGTTGATTCTCTGTAAGTTGGTATTCTGAATACATTGTCACATAATGTTGATGTAATTTTCTAAACAAAACTGCATACTAAATGAAAACATGAAATGTGGGTTGCTATGTTTACAAGAGCATTTTTCTTTTACTTTGTTGCTGTTTTGGTGCTGCAGAGTAAAGGAGTTTGGAATTAGTCCATCAGACATTCCCTTCTCACAGGGTACTGGCAGTCGCCCCGATCTCTCTCCTTCCTATGAGTATGACGACTTTTCTCCTTCGATTACCAGGTCTACTTCATTCAATCCCTAAGATATTTGTTCTACTAGTTTCTTTTGAACTGTGCTGTATATAAACATTTCATTTACTTTTGTCCTAAGTCATTTGATTTTTCCTGTTCATTTCATTTGGCAGGTGGTGGTTGTAATGCATGGCCTACATTTTTATGTCCTTTATTAATTTATTTGCTTTAAAGTATTCATTTAAAATTCAGGCTTCCTGTTTCCCCTCATGTTTTTTAAGTATGATGTCACTTTTGCACAGTTATCTTTGAAAAAGAAATTGTCTTGTTTAAAATGAAGAGTTTACCTCCGTTCACTTATATACTTACAGATTTCCTTGTTGGCAAGGAAAAAATCAAAGATCTCTATGACTTTTAAAATGTACTCTTGCCCAGATGTTTAAATTCAAGTGTACTGAGTAAACACTTTTTTAAGTGATGGAATGTTAAATTTTTTCTCATACTTCTGTTAATTAGCATTACTATGACCAGAAAATAATGATCCATTTGATGACCTCAATGTCTATATAGTTTGCTGGTTATCATTTCTTATGTACAGTAATTATTTCTGAAATAGTTATAAAATTGGTGGAGTGGATTCCTAAAATTAAACAACCCAACCTCCCTTTGAAGGGTTTTGACACACGTTTCTGTTAAAAATAGATATAAAGGTGACATCATCAATCATAGTATGCTAATTGAATTGCGTTTGTATTATTCAGTAGGTTGGTATGTTGGTGTTCTTTGGGAGTCTTTGTTGATGTCCGGTCCTTCCTGTATGTTTCTAGGGTGAAAGAACTGACTGTAGATCCTACTGCCGCTGGTGATGTCCGTCCAATAATACATCACCCTCCCAGCCAGATTGACGATGTCGAGGCCCAGTGGGGTGTGGGGAGTTCCCCTCAGAGAGATGATCTCAAGCTGCTCTGTGAACAAAATGTGAGTGCTTTCATATGCCTGAGATTAATTCAGTCTTGGTTTATTTCGTGGTGACAGAGTTACTGATTTAGATTGAAGGTTATCATCTAAATCAAGATTTAGCAAATGATAGCTTATGGACCATTCAACCAGTTTTACTAGTAAAGTTTTCTTGAAACATAGCCATGATTATTCCTGTGTAGCACCCACACCAGTGATAACAGGCTATATAGCTCACAAGCTCAGACTGCACACTAAATGGTTCACTAACCTGATGCAAATGGTGGCTTTTCCAGAGTTTATGCCAGCATTAAAATTGGGGGATTTTAAAAAGCAACATTGGAAAAAGCAGATTTAGGAATTTTTCTCTCAGCGCCAAAGTGATTGCTCAACTGATCCTTCACCTGCTCGGGGTCTGGGAAAGCAGTGGAGAATGGCCCGGGGCCTTGTGTGGGGAACCTGAAGGAACTCCTGGCTTCAAAGCAGCCTAGCTCTGACCATTGTGGCCATTGAGAGAATGAACCAGCAGACAGAAGTCTCTCCTTTTCTATATACATCTTTCTAGTAAAAGTAGTCCGATATTAAATATATATAGATTATATATTTGAAGTAAACTTTATGGAAGTAGTAGCACTTGTCTAATTTTGAAGCAAAGGAAAGAAATAGGATAATGTAGGCTTTGGGGAAGTGGCCAGAAAAATAAGTAAAGGTGTAATATGAGAGAGAGTATGTCTGTGTTTATTCAAAGTATAGGGAGAATTTGATAAACTTCCCGCATGTCCTGTTCAAAAATAAGTACATGTTTTCCCAAAGAGAAAATTCTTACTAACTTGGTTACATAAAACTTTTCATAGAAAAGTTTTGTTTATTTTTATTTGAAAGGCAGATTTATAGAAAGAAGCAAAGAAAGGAAGAAAGATATTCCATCTAGTGGTTCACTTCCCCAAATGGCCAATCTGAAGTCAGGAGCCAGGAGGTTTTTATGGGTCTCTCATCTAGATGCAAGGGCTCAAAAATGGAGCCATCTTCCACTGTTTTCCCAATCCATAAGCCAGGAGCTGGATCAGAACTGGAGCAATTGGGACTAGAAATGGCACTCACTCGAGACGGACAAGCAAAGGATTGACCTGTTGAGCCACCGCACTGGCCCCTATATAAACTTTCTTTTTTAAAAGATTTTTTAAATTTTTATTGCAAAGTCAGATATATAGAGGAGGAGAATGCTTCTCGGCCTTTTGGCTTGAATCAAGTGTACAGAGGAGGAGAGACAGAGAGGAAGATCTTCCGTCCCATGATTCACTCCCCAAGTGACCACAACGGCTTGTGCTATGCCGATCTGAAGCCAGGAACCAGGAACTTCTTCCAGGTCTCCCACATGGGTGCAGGGTCTCAAGGTCTTGGGCCATCCTCAACTGCTTTCCCAGGCCACAAGCAGGGAGGTGGATGGGAAGGAAAGCTGCCAGGATTAGAACTGGTGCCCAAATGGGATCCCGATCCTGGTGCATTCAAGGCGAGGACTTCAGCCACCAGGCCAGGGCTCTGGGCCCTGTATAAACTTTCTTGATGAAAGAGTTAAATGTCTACTTAAATGATTTAATGAAAATATGTGCATATGTTTAGAATCACATATTTGTCTTTTCAAAAATTCCTTTTTTTGGGCCCGGCGCGGTGGCGCAAATGGTTAAGTCCTCGCCTTGCACGCCCGGGATCCCATATGGGCGCCGGTTCTAATCCCGGCAGCCCCGCTTCCCTTCCAGCTCCCTGCCTGTGGCCCGGGAAAGCAGTCGAGGACGGCCCAAGGCTTTGGGACCCTGCACCCACGTGGGAGACCCGGAAGAGGCTCCTGGCTTCGGATCGACATAGTATCGGCCCGTTGCGGCTCACTTGGGGAGTGAATCATCGGACGGAAGATCTTCCTCTCTGTCTCTCCTCTCTGTATATCCGCCTTTCCAATAAAAAATAATAAAAATAAATCTTTAAAAAAAAAAAATTCCTTTTTTTACAAAACAATTTTTAAATAGGCTACATGGTTGTGTATGTCACTACATTTTTTAAAATGTCATCAGACACACTGGGAAGGAGACTTATTACAAAAGATTAGACCGGAGAAATTTTGACTTGATATTGGACCAAAATGAGTAGGTTGTGTACATTCAGGCAACAATGTTCTGAGAAATACATCAGGCAGTTTCATTGTTGGGCCTGAGCGACAGAAGAGATGCTTACATGAAGCACTGGCTGTGGAATAACGTGCTACACACATAGGCTGGATGCCTCAGTGGGCAGTAGTGTGAGTGTGCGTATGTGTGCCATAGCCTGTTGTCCCAAGAGCTGTGATGCTGAATCAGGTGCAAGAGCAGAGGTGGTGAACAGGAGGTGTGTAGCTGAATAGTGAGGAGAAATAGGAATCAATTAACCAGTAATATGATCAGTATCAAATGTTATGTATACTCTGCGTAATTGGATGTGCTTTTATATAACTAGAAGCACAGTAGGCTTACGCCAACATTATTATAAATATGAGGTATTGTATCACTATGTTAAAATGGCTACAGCCTGATAGGAATTTTTAAGCTCCATTTTATCTTAAGGGATGATCGTCGTATATGCATTCATCATTGAACAAAACTTTATTTTGCATTGCAAGACTGTGTGGTGTTGGGGGGTTTTATTTTGCTGTTCTATTTTTGGTAATAAAAGGGGTTAACAACCGATTCAAATATCTATAAAGACTGGTAAGCAAATTGTGTGCTATAATTTAAAAATTCAGCTTGAGTAAGAGTTGAGACTCTCAGAACACTAAACGTAGCCACAGTCATTAAAGATGTTGTACTTGCATTTATTTTAAGTCACCCTTATCATTCAAGCTTCCTCAAATTCAAAGTGACGTTGAAAAACGAATTGTATAACACTTGAAGTTTACGCCCTTCGTCAGTGTTTTACACTTTTTATCTCAAGGAGGAAGAGGTGTCTCCACAGCTGTTTACTTTCCACGAAGCGGTCTCCCAAATGGTGGAAATGGAAGAGCAGGTTGTGGAAGATCACAGAGCAGTGTTCCAGGTAAAGCGGAAAAGGACCTTCCTTCAGAATCTTGAGAAAATGAAATCTGGAGATTAGCTTTACAGTTGTCTTAATGCCTTTAAGATACTTGCTGGTATATACGCATGTGTGTGCTTAGAGGGCAAAGAAAAGGAGATTGATGGATGCAGATATTTCTTCTGCCTCACATTGAGAAGATGTGTTTCATTTGCAAAAACCTTTCTCCTTTGTTGTCAGCTGTCGAGTTTTAGTTGAGAGTTGAACTTCTGCCGGTGAGTTCTCTTTTCTTCAGTCTAGGCCAGCTTATTTAATGCAATTAAAAAAAAAAAAAAGAAGAGAAAAAGTGTTTTTGGAACAATTGAACAAGTCAATCTTTAGGTGAGAGTGAACTGCTCTGACTGAACCTGCAAATGGAAGATTCTGTGTCTCTCTCCTCTCTAACCCTGCCTTTTTCAAATAAGTTTTCAAAGCTACATCTTTGTTACCGACAACAAAATCAGTAAGTCTCCATTTGCCCAGATATTCACTGCCAACTCTTTGCTGGGGGTGGGTTGATTTGTTCTGTCCTCCATCCTCTGTTATGGTATCAGGTGTCCTCTGCAGGCTCCAGTGTACTGCCATTTCCTCCATGTGCACCTGGCTATGCTGTCTGTTTAAGCCACTGAGGAGGCCCAGCTCTGACACTTGCATTCCTCGGTCAGACCATGGAACCTGTAATTTTCTCCAGGGTTGGAATATGAGTCCAGCAGTTCCGTTGGGGGAGTCACAAAGAAACTTCATTTGAGGCGATCTCAGACTTGATTCTTATGTGTGCTTGTCAGTACAGGGTCCGGTATAGTCTGTTGCCCAAATTGGCCTATACACACACTGTTAGTTGCAATTGCTGGGTCACTTGTCTCTAGCCCTGTCTTCTCTGCAAACTGATGGGTGTTGCAGTCCAGCCTGATCCTGCCCACCACACACTCGGCCCCCATGCAAACCAGTGGGAGCTGCAGCCTAGTCAGAGTGACCCGCAATAATCCCCACCAGGCCCGCCCCCTGCCCTGGTTCCCGTGCTTGCCAGTATGTATAGCAGACTGGTCCAGTCTGTCCCACATCCCATTCAGCTCTCATACATGTCAGAGAGCATTGAAGCCTTGTTCAACTCAACCAGTCCCCCTATCAAGCCCAAACATGTGCCAGCGGGTGCTACTCTGTCTAGTCATGCCTGTCCCAATCCTGAGCCAAAGGAAAGCATGTGGGTACCATAGCCTGACCTGGTCTGAGTTGCTCCCTTTCTTGGTTCTTGCGCTCACCTGCAGGGACTGTCCTGACAGAGGAGTTCCCCAGGCTCCTCCATCAGAACCTCTCCCAGTGCCAGATATCAGCGCACATCAGTGAGTCCATGGGCCAGTCCTACATGGTCCACCTACTGTTCTAAGAGGAACAATAGCTTTTCCTGACTAGCCCTCACCCATTCTGGTTCTTATTGTTGGGTGCTACAGCCCAGCCAAGCCTGGTCCATACCCAGACACAGCTCACACATGGCTCAGCAGGGACAGAGACCTAGCCCAGCCCATCCTACACCCATCCTGGTTCTCACAAACTCCAATGGATGCTGGAGTCTAGCCCAGTCTGGCACACCCCAGACCCAGTCCACACCCATGCCGAGGGAGACTGCAGCCATGTCCAGACCAGACCACAGCCCCCACTCCAACATCCACGCTCACCAGTGGGACCCACAGCCCAGCCAAGGCATCTCCTTAGCTCCCCAGTCAGGCCTGTTCCCAGCTACAGATCTCGCGCATGCCAGTAGTTGCTCTGACCCAGCTTGGCATAGTCTCTCTCCTGTCTTGGCTTTTGCCTTTGGATGTTGCAGTCTGGCCTGGCCCAGCCGGCCCCCAGTCCTAACTCACTGGTGGGTGCTGCAACCTGGCTCTGCTCAGTCTGCTCTCATCCTTGTCTCATGCAAACCAGTAGGTGTGGCAGCCTAGTCCAGCATGACCTGTACTCCACCCTGGTTTCTGCACTTACCAGTGGTTTGCTTGGCCCTACCCAGTCTGCCCCCTTCCAAAACCAACTCACACTTGCTGATGAATGGAGCTACCCTGCCAAGCTTGCCAAACACCCAGGCCAGTACCATGTACTTATCAGAAGTAGCTATGACCCACCAGAGGAGTTTCCCAGGTTTCCCCAATTGGGCCACTCCCAGACCCAGTTCTCATATATGTCAGTAGGTACTTGGCCCTTATCCAGCATGACCTACCTCATCCAGCCAGCCTTTGTTTGAGCTGGTGCAGCCCATCCCACTCCACACCCTGTTTTAGGGTGCTCAAACAGGTGCTGCAGCCTAGACCTCTTCCACTTGTTCCTGGTCCCAGTACTGGTGAGCATCAGTGAATTCCATGGTCACGCTAGCTCAGCCCATCACCATTCCAACTCTCAAGCTAACCAGCCGGACTTGTAGTTTCATAGGGTTGGGCCCACATATCCCCCACAGAATCCACCTTCAGACCTGGTTCTCTTGCATGCTGGTTGGTGTCATGGCCCAGTCTAATGTGACCCATCCACTGATCTGATACTCACTGTCAGGTACTGGGATCCAACCTTGCCAGACAGGCCCCCAGCCATAGCTTATGTGTAAGCTGGCGTGTGGTGGTCAGCCACGTTCCATGCCAACAAGCCCAACCCAGGACTGCCATGTGGGTTGGTGTATCAGTCTGACCAGTAAAGAGCTTAATGTCTATCCAAACCACCAGGTCTCAGTCCCCTCCCTTACCTGCAAGTACAATGACCCTGTCATTGGGTATCCCTCAGGATTCATTCCTCACCTATATTTACAGTGGCCTTATCTATGATGTCCCTAGACAGTAATACCATACCCCCAATACTCCTAAGCTTGCCACTAGGCAGCCAGCGGGCAAAGCCCAGCGCCAGTTGGCACTCTGGCCACCCAGAAGCCCAGGACCCACCCCCCGAACTCCAGCAACAATGGATGGGGAGCTTATATCCCCAGCAGGAAAGCTGGTCCGGCATGGGTTCCCCCAGCCACAGCCACATGGCTGTCCTCAGCAGCTTTCCCAGGACAGAAGCAGGGAGCTGGATGGGAAGTGGGGCTGCTGGGATTAAAACTGGTGCCCATATGGGATCCTGGCAGGTACAAAGCAAGCACTTTAGCTGCTAGGCTACCATGCTGGGCCCCACATTCTATATTGTTGTACCTGGATCAAGCCTGTTACTCCACTTGTGATGCATTCATGCATGCCCTGCAATGCAGCAGGTGATGGTTTACAAACTTGAGTTCCTGCCACCCACGTGAAGTTGCTGGCTGAGCCCAGCACGCGCTATTGTGAACACTTGGAGAGTGAACCGACAGATGGAGGATCTCTGTATGTCTCTCGTGTACCTTTCAAATAAAATGAAAAGAAACCTGAGTGTTTTTGAAGAGCCAGTGTTCAGAATTTAGTCACCCCTCGGGCTAGGTGTTTTTGTTATTTCCAGACAACTTGGAAGCATACCTGGTTTCCCCTTATTTTAGAATTGATGTTAACGTTTTGAGACTATGTCTCTTTGATATTTACGTGTTTAATTCATTCCCTTCCCCAAATCCCCACTCAAGATAGACTAGAAAAATGAAGTCATCATGCTTGACTCATCCTATGTATTTGTGTGAATTGTCTTATAATTTATTGTCTGAGTAAATTGCTTTATGTCTGAATATTTAAGAGAGCACCATCTTGAATCCATTGGATTATCTGTAACAGTGATAAATTGCTTACTGGTTATTGAATGTTTGTTCTTTCAGGAATCGATTCGATGGTTGGAGGATGAAAAGGCTCTCCTTGAGATGACTGAAGAAGTGGACTACGACGTAGATTCCTATGCCACACAACTTGAAGCAATTCTTGAGCAAAAGATAGACATTTTAACTGAGCTGCGAGGTAATTCTTTCCATTTTGGTTAACTAGTATTTGAAATCTGCTTGGTGTTAGTCTGTGCGTTAGTGGGAGGCTTTCATATCTCAAGACAACATGTTGAGTGGAAATTGCTGGCATCTTTAGCACTGTCCCTCAAATTAGACAAACCAGCCATTCTATTCTGTAAAAATATGGAGTGTCACTTCCACTTCTGTCTTATCATATTTTGTCTTTATCCTTTTGAGATTAAGATAGCTTACATTTGATTAAAGAGGAGGGATTGGAGAAGCTGTGCATTTTGCTTTGCCCTCTCAGGTCTGATTTGGCCATGTGTCTGTCTGGGGCCAGGTCTATTGAGATGTGTCTTCCTCCGGTGCCACCTGACATGTTTCTTCATTACAAGTGGAACGACGAAGGGAAGCATGTGGTTTTGTACACACCATGTATTTTTGGCTTTCTCATTGGCTTACCTATTTAGACCAAGTATTTGTTTCTTGTATGTGAATTTCTCAGGCAGTGGCAAATTACCGGTTGTTTAGATGCCAGGAGGCATCTCCATGTATGTGTACATAGATTCAAATGGCCAGTTTTTAACAGCAAATAAACTGTACATTTTTAAGTCCTTCATGAGTTGATTATACAAAATAATTCCTTATGAAACCAGCAGTGGCTGTCTCCTTATATAGTACATGCTTTTCATATGCATGCCTTGATTTAAATTGATCATTTTGCTAATCTGCAAGAATTCACAGCTTTTTTTATTTTATGTGCATTTGTTCAGGAGACCATACACACTCGAGTATGTTTTTCTTTGTAATATATAGCATTTCACTTGACTCTGTTTTTCTTAAATTCCTGTAACTTTGAAGAAGTTTGCCTTCTAGATAGATAACTCAACATCTTATTTTCACCATTTAGAGAGAACATTAGAATAACAGTAAATGTTGCCTTATATTTGTAAATTTTTAAACATCATTGCACTTCTTCTGAAAGCTGAAGGGAGTCAGGAATGTGGCTTTCTGTCCTCTCTTCCGAGTAGGGAGCAGGCTTGGAAGCTTGGCATTATTTACATTGTGAGCCAAGTCCTGTAATGTTGTGCAGTGTTTGCCAGCATCCATGGTCTTCACCTGTTAGGTGATGGTGGCACCACACCAATTGTGACCAAAAATGTCTCTAGACACTCCCTTAGGAGGCAAACATCACAAAGACCCAGTTTTCCCTTTGGACATGATTGTAAGTATCCATAAACCTGTTTATACTCTGAAAGGAATTCGTAAAATACTGAGTTATTCATTAAGAGAGCTGACTTGATTAGACTCAAAACTGAACAATGTATTGCACATATTGCAATACTTATTCTCTTTTTCTTTTCTTTTTCCAAGATAAAGTAAAATCTTTTCGTGCTGCCCTACAAGAAGAAGAACAAGCCAGCAAACAAATCAACCCGAAGAGACCCCGTGCCCTTTAAGTTGGCCTTGCTGCTAAAGGACCCCCAGCACCCTTAATACTGTAATGGACATGGTTTAGCTGTAAGGGCCATTTGAAAGTTTTAAGATTTTAAGTGTCTGTGGAAAATGTCTTGTCCTTCACCTGAATGACATTTCAATTTTGTGAACCACCTCCGCCTCCAAAATGCTTCTAGTCCGGGAGGCACAAACAAGAATTGGGATTGGTGAAGCATTACATTTCATTTACCCAGTAGTGGTTTGCTTTTGGAGATCCTTGCCAATTTCATTTGTTAAAGGAGGGAGTTGGGTTGTGGACTTGACCTGGAGGTGGCTGTTAGGGGGAAGCCACAGCATTTCCTTTGACTCGGTTCAGTTTGCATAGCCAGACGGCGCGGTTGACCCTGAGCGTGCATGCTTACCTCATCCGTGACTGTACATACCCGCCACTCCTCGACGGCTGTGCTCGCCTCCCGCTCTGTGCCTTGACCAAGGCTACGACCCCGAGTTGCTGAAGCACAGCCAAGAAAAATTACATTCCTTATTCATCATTGTAAATTACCGTTATTGTGTGTACATTTTTACTGTATTTGAGACATTTTTGTGTGTGACTAGTTCATTTTGCAGGATGTGCCATATCATTGAACAGAACTTAAGTCTGTGACAGTGGACATAGCTGCTGAACCATTCCATCTTATATGTATAAAATCTGGAATTATGATTTTAAACCATATAACATGTGATTTTAATTTTCTTAGCCTTTTTCTTTGTAAAGAACTAAAATATAAACTAGTTGGTGTAAAATAAAAAGCAATGAAGTTCTGAGAAGAGTTTTATCTTAGGGTTATACATATATATGCAGTGTGTGTGCCAGTGTGGTATTAACAAGATTAATAGTGCAATTTGATCTTTACCAGTACCATTAACTTAAGTTGAAATGTTCATTAGCACCCCAAAGTGTACCATTCAATGTACTGGTAAAAGAAGCTGGCTTCTGATGCATGAACGCTGACATGTGCGTTGAAGGTAGCCCATAGCAGAGGTTAGCTTATGCCAGGTACACACAGCACGTAACTCCCTTGAGAATTAGGCGCAAAGAGCTCCACCTAGTAACCTAATGTGTCATATTTTCCCATTACTTGGTGAGGATTGCCAAATTCTTACCAACAGATCGCCGTACAGTGCGCTACTTTTTCAATGGCAGCATTTATTTTTTAGATTCCTACTCCAAACAAGGAAACTGGCCACTTTTCATGTAAATATTTTGTTAAAAGATTTCTATGTGACCCTAGGAGCATTCCCTTGGTTACCAGTAAATGCACCACAGGGGAGGAAATAAAAAAAAAAAAGCAAGCCTCCCAGGGGCATCTTCTTCTGGCTTAGGTAAGGACAAGCCCATGCAGGGGGGCCGAGGCGGAGTATCCACGTGCCCCTTCCTAGTTAGGAGAAATCCTGCCGCCAGGTTGAAAAGTTCTGTAAACGTGAACCATGCAACAACTGGATTTTTCATCAGTACTTATCAATAAAATGAATGGAATGAGTTTTAGAGATTGACTTCAATACAGTAACCATTTTGGAAGGGACTCAGGTTTTCTTGCAGTTGTAAGATATATTCCGTTTATGTTTG
This sequence comes from Ochotona curzoniae, assembly GCF_017591425.1. Classification (NCBI taxonomy): domain Eukaryota; kingdom Metazoa; phylum Chordata; class Mammalia; order Lagomorpha; family Ochotonidae; genus Ochotona; species Ochotona curzoniae. Next base: position 424,596 of record NW_024466758.1, read on the forward strand.
TTTCTAAGAAAAGAGGAAGTGTAATCGCCGCCTTGCAGGGACCGGCTTTGAGCATGGCCGCTCCTCCGAGGGCAGTGTACCTGTGGGAACTTGCTCCTTGTTAAGCACAGCAGGTTGCTTTGTGAGTTGCATTGATGGCTACTTTGTTACAGAGTCCTTCAGACACAAGTGCTGCCTTCTACCGTGATGACATGATGACGTGATGACGTCCTGTCAGCAGTTGGGTATTTACTGAAGGTAGTGGAGGTGGTACAACCCAGGCCTCCTGCGATACAGGGGCCAGACAGCAGATTAAAAGTCAGCATTTCATGGGGGGGAGAGAAACAATGTTGAATTTTAGCATTCTTCTAGAAGTGTAGACACGGTACAAGTGAATGTTGCAAAATGTTTTGATGAAACTTAAAAAAAAAAAAACGTTGCCCTTAAGTATATTTAATATTCATGTAACAAAAATGGCTTGATGTGGCCAGATTTTTTTTGTTGTTGTTCTGAATTAAACAGTACTTTTTCACACCTGAAAGCATATGTCCCTGTTACTATATGAAAATGACTGAAGCTAGAATTTTTTAAAACATCTGTTTAGGGAAAAGCAACTTTTCTTCTGTTCCAGGTTTACTCAATGTACTTTTGCTAAATTAATTATAAACATCCTTTGTATAAAGAAAGTTAAATATCAGTTAAGATATTTTTATTATTGATTTTCTTACAGGCAAAATAACCTACTATACCTCTTTATTAAAATGTGCTAGCAACACTTACTGTTATTATTCAGACTTAAACACAATAGCTAATAGAACTTCTTTAGACATCTATTGAAATTCTCACTCCGGCAGTTTAAAAACACTTTAAAGGTAAGCTTCGAGTATATGAAAAAGTACTGTAATTTTTAATTATCCAGAAGTTATATAAATAGGAACCAATAATATTGTGAGAAAGTGGACCTTTTAATGAGATTGAAGGCAGAGATTTTAAAACCTGTTTTAATTTATGATTTTGCTAAGCCTGTATCTCCTCTAGAACAAATATGTAACCTCATAGTTAAAATTTAATTGATATGATTCTACTTAAGCTTTCCTCATTTTATGGGCTGTGCCCTGCCCAGAATATGTTTGGCACTGCCTCATGGCAATAGCAGCCTCAGGCTTAGCCAAAACTTGCATGTAGATTGTGTGCTATGGGATGGTTAAAGAGGCAGAGAGTGAGAAAATAAATGATATAGGGTAAATGAGAATTTGAGAAGCAAAAAGAAACACTCAAAATGGAATTACTGTACATGTGAATGGCAAATGATATGAAGAATATGTGAGCAGTTAAGCATATCTGAACATTTTTATTACTTGAGAGAGTAAAAATGACCTCATTTATAACACAGTAAAAAGATTAGCATCTTTATACAATAAAGTGTGAGAAACACTAAGTTTAAGTGTAAAGTTGTGCATATCTGCGGCTTTTGAAGATTCTGTAGAGTGGACCCTGTCCTGTGTTTATTAAAAACAAACCAGGAATAACAACAACAAAACACCTGGGGACTTGGAATTGACCACCTTAAAGATTCAGAAAAATAAATGATGATGGCAGAAATGTGGCTTCCAGAGAAGCAACAGCACAGATTGTCTTCTTAGCAAAAATATATAATCTGTTTCCTTTTTTGACTTTGAAACATTCTGTCTTCCAGATGCCTAGGAAAAGTGAATACCCTCTTCATTGAATCCGTGTAGCAGTCTAAAAAAGAAACCCAAAATGGGGAGGTATTGAAAAGCAAATTTGAATATCATTAGATTCTAAAACTACTCATTCGAAAAACCTCATTCTGCAACTAAATTGATCCAAGTTGTATTGGTTTAAACCATTTTATATTAATGCCTCTTTAGTTACCACCTGTAGATCTACAATTATAATAATGAATATGACAGTAGTTAATCTTGCACATCCCCTGCCTTAGGCCTGCGAACCAATTGACAGTTTGTTCCATTTCAGCATAGTGACTCTACAGGAAACAAACTGGAGACAGATCAGACGAAGGAGCAAGCAAGCTTGCACGCACATCGCCCCATGGAGTTTGGTATGCGTGGTTTGGTATGCGTGGTTTCTGTGCGGATACCTACGTCAGAGTGTTAGCCAAATGCATATAATAAATGACCTTGGAAAAAAATACGCGAATGAAGGATAATAAGATAAAATATTGTATTTGGAGCTGCAGTTATTTTCAGGCTGGGCCACAGGAATAGGTCCAAATGAAGTGTGCAGAGCTCTGCTGGCCAGACAATAAAATGCAAACACCATCTGTCCTGGTTGTACAGACCTGTGTTTATTGTTTGTCACAGGCAATGGCATTACAGTCTGCTCTCATGTTTACTCAGCCTCTACAACATGGAAACTCTAAAAACAAATGGGCTATAAGAGTCAAGAATCTTAACATGTTAAGCTAAAGACCGCGAGTACGTGAATTACTGAAATGAAGCCTTTTTGGCCTCAGCTGCCTGGACAATTATGATACCTGTACATCAGAGCCATGTAGAGCCTGCCACGGGCCACACGACCTAACTGGGCTAAACACACGACAGACAGGTGTGCTGGGTCAGATCTGCTTACACATGCTAACACCCAGACAGCGCTTGGGAGTTGGGATAGGCCAGGTGGCAGGAACACGTGACCACACGCCAACACAGAGGCTGACTGCTGCTCCGACTGTTCCTCATTACTGTTCCTAGTAACAGTAAACGGTCACTCTGCTGTAGCTCATCAGCTCCGCCTTGTGCACCAAATACTATTCCATGGAAGTGCCATGCAGTACTGCCAAGCAGCACCTCACACCGCTCAAGAGCCTTTAAATCTAATCAGAAGGTGTCACAGTAAAGAAATGTAAACATGAAAACAAGAGCTGTAACTTACCTGATAAAGTCATCTATATCCATGGTGCGGGCCCTTTTGTCACTGAAACCTGTGCTGCTTAGGATTTGCTGTATTTTATCTGCTATGCTGAAATCTTCTGGTATAATCTATCAATATAAGATTCAGAATAAATGAACAACATATCTTTAATGAAGTCACTTTGACTCTTTTTTGTTTTTTAAGTTTGGTAAGTCATAAGGGAATGATCTTAACATTACAAATTAATGAGTTTGGAAAGCCTGATTATTTTGACATGACTTGGATCTCTTATAGTTATGTGGCTAATCTGTACTGCATAACAAATACTCAGAATACCTTGAGTGAGTCTTCATGTATACTGTGCTTTTTTCTTTAAAATTCTAAAATTCAGAGATGATGTCTAATCCTTGAGAATATTATTTCATATTTCATTTATATCTATGCCAAGCTTTCTTAATCCACTTATTTTCTAGGCAGTTACTCAATCGTTTCTTCAACCCATAAAACACAGAAAGGAGATCTGTGAGATCTGAGTCACACAAAGGATAGAAAAGCAATTTGTCTCTGTTTTAATTATAGAGCGGGTGCCCACACATACACATACAGCTGTGAGAGCTGCACAGGTAAGATGCAGGCTGAAAACCCAAACCTGTAACTCAACCTGCAGAAAACACTAACTAGTAATTGTTATCTGAGCAACAAACCAAGGGTTGGTCAAAATCAGAAGACCAAATTATTTTAAGTTGAGCAAACTACACGTCTACAACTTTGAGGGAATCACAACTTGACTGAATCTGACAGCGCTCTCATCCGCTGGCTCTTGGCCCAAACGCTTACACCAGCCGGGACTGTGCCAAAGCCTGGAAGCCAATCCAGGTGTCCTGTGTGAATGGCAGAAAGCACCCCCTGCTTGAGCCATCCATCATCACTCCGCTCAGGGTCTGCAGTGGCAGGGAGCTGGGGCAGCCACCGAACCCAGATCATGCACTAGATGCAGACACTTCAACAGTGCTTTGACCGCCAGGCTACACACGCCCCCTCAACCTGCTTGTTCTGACTGAAAGAGGAGAGGGGAAGGGGTTTAGTAAAGGTTGCTTATATTTGAAATCTACAACAACCCTGACCTGTCATAATTCACGTCACAGTTCCGAAACTCTGCATTTGACAGCACCATCTTTCAAGTGTCCTTTGGCATGTACAAAATAATGGGACCAGTTCAAGTGGCTATCCTCCACTTGCAAGCACTGGCATCCCCTACGGGTACTAGTTTGCATCACAGCTGCTCTACTTCCCATCCAGCTTCCTGCTTATGACCTGGAAAAGCAGCAGAGAATGGCACAAAACCTTAGGTCCTTGCGCCTACATGGGAAACCCAGACATTACTGGCTTTGCCTCTAGATCGGCTCATCTCTCGCCACTGCAGCCTTTGTGGGAGTGAACCAGCAGATGGAAGATCTTTCTAGTCCTGCTTTTCTCTGTGTTTTTTAAAATCTGTCTTTCCAATAAAGATAACTTAAAAAAAAATGTACAAAGAATCTCAAATGACAGATGAAAAAGAGTAAAAAATAGAGGGACATTTTGAAAGAAGTCGTTGAAACTACAGAAACATTTCCTACTTACAATATTGTGCATTGAGCAGTGAATTCTATAGTTTTTTTCCAAAAGCTGCTGCACTGCGCTTGATCTATAGGACAAACAGGTGACATTACTATTATCACAGAATCAGCGAGCACATATCGTCTTTCAGCTTATATTAAACTATGTTCCTTAAGGTAAAATTAAGGAGTTAAAGTGGTGAATACTTAAACTGATGATGCATTCTTTCAAACTTGAAATGTCTTAATTCTTAGCGACTCTTAGGAAAATCCCCACATCTTAAGCTCTCTCTCACCTCTTCTCCCACTGTGTTGTTCACATTTTCCCAAGTTAACAAAATGGCACGACTCCTTGACAAGCGTGGCAGAGCTCTGTTATTGTCCATTTCCGGACACACCAGGCAGGTCTGCAGTCAAGAGCTGCGAGCGCGCAGGGTACCACCACACTGCTTGGGGCTCACAGCTGCCTGGGGGCTGCTGCAGGCCCTAGACTTCAAAGGGCCCAGCTAGGCCTGTTGTGGGCACGTGAGGGAACAAGCTATCAAATGGGCCACTGCCCTCCGCCTCTCAAGATGTAATAAAAATTTCAATAAGGGAAAGAGCTTCGGGATTTTTCCAAACTGAATTCTGTGAACTCTCCCACCTCCCATGTGTAAGGTGAGCGAGGGCAGTGCAGTGTGTGGGTCGTCTGTGTGTTCTGGAGCAGCTCTCCGGGAAGAGACGCGCGTGCAGCACGGTGTCCGCGGCCCTGGACTTTGGACGCGCAAGGAATGAGTCACACACTTACTTGAAGGCAGCAGACAGGGTCTTGTTCTTCCTGACAAAGGTGATCCTTACCAGGCCATCCCACTCCTGAAACGCAAGAAGGGCATTTTTCCTCAACAAGTCAAACTTGCGGCCAAGGTGTTTTTTTTTTTTTTAAAGACTAGAGGAAACCTTCTAGAATGATGAAATGCTCTTTCTGGAACTCAATGACACACATGCTTGACTAAGATGTACATGTCTCATTTTGCACTGTTAGGCATCTCGATGGATGTATTTTCCTCAATTTCGTACCAATTAGGAACAATTAGGAAAAAATAAATTCCTACATCTGAGCAAAGGGTATGACACTTGCTTAAAATATAAGACTCTTTGTCAAGAGTAAAATTCGAAATGGACGTGGTTTTGGACGCAGCCCCTGTAGCAATGCGCCTCCATGATGGAGTTCCTGACGACTCTTTTACAGCCACGTTGTCTGTGACTCGACTGTAGCAGGGTGTGCCACCCACTGCCTCCTGGCTGGCTCCTGAACTGCAAAGCGAAGCTTGACTGAAAAGTGTCACCCAGAGTGTTACTGTCAGCTTTCCATTTGACCTTGCTTTCCACATTCTATGCAGATACGCACTTTCTGTGATCATAAGTTTGAGCAGAATACAACTGAATTTTAATTTTTGCAAATATTTTTCATGGTTTTTTTTTTTTGTGGCCTTTATAACTAGTCCACCGGTTTCATCGCAAGGATGTATGACCCTGAACATATTCCCAGGTTGAATACCGAGGCTGATGCCCTAGGGACAGTGTCTTCCAGTCTGGACTCCATTTTCTTTTGCTGAATGTCCTACCTCATCATTTGGCCTCACCTGAAAATTGATGGGTGGTGGTGGATTCTTCGGTTCTATCCTTACCACACTGGATTCCACCTTGGGTGGTGGTCTAAAGTTATTCTTTCCCACCTGTGGACCAGAAAATGTTGCAAGTTTTCCGCTAAGAGACCACTTTTCTTTAGGGAGCAATGGTGTGCTTCCCCCAGAAGGCCCAGCCAGGTGTCCAAGGAGGAGTTACACCAGTTTGTTTCAACAAAAACCCACTCACTTTCATGAGGTGGTCCACGCGTGCTAACAGCTGTGTGTTAATGGAAAGTCTGCAGTACAACTTGTCGCCAGGCTTGGCAACCAGGCGGAGAGCAAATTCTCGTTGAAACATAAGTACAGCACACCTGAAGAGAGAAAGGCAAAGGTGGACACTGGGCACAGCAGTGGGGCTACTGCCCAGGGACATCGGCCTCCCGTGTCGGCACGTCTGGGCTCCAGGTCCGGCTCCTCCACTTGGGACTGAACTCCCTGCTAACTGCACTCCAGAAGGCATCAGGTGACAGCCCCAGTACTCTCATTCCCGCCACCCACACGGGAGATGTGGACTGAGCACCTACCCCAGCTGCTGCAGGCATTTCGGGACTTAGCTAGTGGGTGGGCACTCTGTAACGATGAGGAACTGGTGCAGCGAGGCTGCCTTTGGGGGTGCCTACCTCCTGGCTCAGAATGCCTAGTCCCAACTACTCTGCTTCAGCTTCAGCTTCCTGCTAACGCATCCTGGGGACCACAGATGATGGCTCAAGTCTGACACCCAAATGGCAGTCCTGAATGGAGTTCCACCTCTGGTGATTGCAGGCATCTGGCAGGTCAATCGGTAAAAAACAGTGCTCCCTCGCTCACTTGCTCTCTTTCCAGTAGATTCTTCTTTAAAATAGGGAAACAGGGCCTAGTACTGTAGCCTAGTGACTAAACTCCTCACCTTGCACGTGTGGGGATCCTATATGAATGCTAGTTTATATCCTAGCTGCCCCGTTTTCCATCCAGCTCCCTGCTTGAGGCCTGGGAAAGCAGGACAAGATGACTCAAAGCCTTGGGACTCTATATCCACATGGGAGACCCAGAAGCTCCTGGCTCCTGGCTTCAGATCAGCTCAGCTCCAGCCATTGCTGCCACATGGGGAGTGAACCAGTGAATGGATGATCTTCCTCTCTGTCTCTCCTCCTCTCTGTATAACTGACTTCCCAATAAAAACAAATTTTAAATATAAATAAGGAAAACAGTCCAGGCCAGTGCCACAGCACAGTGGTTACGGGCTCTTTCTGCAGTGCCAGCATCCCATGCCAGTGCCAGTTCAAGTCCTGGCTGCTCCACTTCAATCCAGCTCCCTGCTCATGTCCCTAGGAAAGCAGTGAAAGATGGCCCAACTGCCTTGGCCCCTGCACCTAGCGGGAAGATATGGAGGAAGTGTGTGGTTTCGGACTGGCCCAGCTCCAGCTAATGTAGCTATTTAGGGAGAGACCCAGTGCATGGAAGAGCTCTCTCTGTCTCCTCTCTGTAAATCTGCCTTTCAAATAAAAATACATCTTAAAGAGGCAAACAGTCACATGGAACACTAAGTGTATTTTATCTGTAATGAATTTGCTTAGGAAACAGCAAAGCAACATGCTATTAATGACAGTTAATTCAGCTGTCTAGAAAATAGAACATTTTCAGTCTTTTTTTTTTTAAAAAAGACATTTATTTATATTGAAAAGGCAGATTGAGAGAGAGAGAAGGAGAGACAGAAAGATCTTCCATCTGCTGGTTCGTTCCCCAAGAGGCTATAAAAGCTGGAGCCAGGAGCTTTTTCTGGGTCTCCCATGCGAGTTCAGGCTCCCAAGGACTTCGGCCACCCTCCACTGCTTTCCCAGGCAGAACCGGACGGGAAGCGGAGCAGCCGAAACATGAACCAGCATCCATATGCGGCAGCGGCACTTGCAGGTGTCGAGCAATCGAGCCATCACACCAGGCCCCAGTCTTATTACCACAAAATAAGAGAGCTAGTTTTGCTTTATAACCCTAAGAAAGAGGATTTGTAAGTAGAAGCCTTCAGTTATCAGAAGAAAAAGTATTTCTGATCAGCTTTCCTCATTCTATCACACACACACACCTGACTTGAGCAGAATCTCCTTCACAAGGCAGCAGACGCCCTGGAGGAAGCAGAGGTGCCGAGGTGGCAGGCTGTGGCCCGGGCGCTGGTCAGTACCGGGCACGGACTGCTGTGCGCAGCGCACGGGCCTTCTGGAGGCTGGGGAACAGACATGGACTGAAGCTCCCAAAGTTTTGGACAACGAATCACAAGAAACATTTGCTATCACAATCCGCAACACAGATATCTGTATTGGAGTGTTTGTATGCCTCTACCAAAAGCTCCACGGAACCACGGTCCCTCAGACTGCGTGGAGGGCCCTCGGAGATGCTCCAGTCGGGGGCCTGGCTAAGCGGGGGGACGGGGGACGTGGCAGGAGGGACGGTGCTGCAAGTGAGGCTGTGGCTCTGCACAGCAGAACAGGTAATGAGAGCGCCTGGTTACGGCCCCACTTCCGCCCCCGCCTCCATCCATCCTGGCAGGCGGCACGTGATAAACAACTGAGCGCTTCCCAAGTCCCTGCCACCCGCCGGGGACACCAAGCTGGAGTTCTGGGCTCCTCGCTTCAGCCTCACCCACCCTTGGGTGCAGCAGGCATTAGGGAGTGTACTAGAAGAAGGAAGATCATTCACTTTTCTCTCTCTTTTGCTCTGCCTTTCAAATAAAAGGAAATATTTTAATAAACAAGCATATCAAGCTCATCTTCTGCCGGTGGTGCCAGAATCCAGAGGCGCAGCCGTTCAAGTTCTGGCTGCTCCAGCTCTGCTCCTGTGCCCCGCTTACGGCCTGGCAGGGTGGCCGAGGCTGTGCCCTCTGCATGTCTGGGAGACCCAGAGAAGCTCTTGGCTTCGGATTGGTTCTGCCTTTGGATTGGCTCAGTGCAGCCACTGCGGCCATTCAGAGTGAAGCAATGAATGGGAGACCTCTGTCTCATCTTCTCTTTGTAATTCTTCGAATAAAAATAATAAAGTTTGCGGGGCCCAGCACGATGGCGCAGTGGTTAAGGTCCTCGCCTTGCATGCCCGGGATCCCATATGGGCGCCGGTTCTAATCCCGGCAGCCCCGCTTCCCGTCCAGCTCCCTGCCTGTGGCCTGGGAAAGCAGTCGAGGACGGCCCAAAGCTTTGGGACCCTGCACCCGCGTGGGAGACCCGGAAGAGTCTCCTGGCTTCGGATCGGCATAGCATCGGCCATTGTGCTCACTTGGGGAGTGAATCATCGGACAGAAGATCTTCCTCTCTGTCTCTCCTCCTCTCTGTATATCCGCCTTTCCAATAAAAAATAATAAAATAAAATAAAAATAAAGCTTTCAATTAAAAAAAAATAGGATGGTCATGACTCACTGAACTAGATTTTCTAACACCAGAGGTATTTTTGGCTTGCAATAGGTGTAACTGCAGGCCAGCTGGCAGCCACTGCAATTGTCTAGAGTAACAACAATTAACCAGGCCTAAGATAAAAGCACGAGAAGTCAGAAAATCGGGACAGGATGTCCAGTCTCGGGAACAGGAGCGGGTCACTCCAGCCCGCCAGGAACTTCAGGGGAAAAAGTAGGGGCAACAGGGGAGGGGGGAGGGAGGAAGCGATCCAAACCATCATCCTTTTCCACACGAATCCTTCCGTAGTTTCCCGATGGACTTCACGAACTGGGCAGTAAGTCTAGTCTGATTTTTTTTTGGGGGGGGAGGGTCACAAACCTGAAAAAAGGCCGGTGCAGCAGCAACTTGAAGACAAAGGGCGAAGAGATCTGCAAGAGAATTAACTGGCTGCTTTGCAGAAAGACACAGGAGGAGAACAGCAGGACTTCCTGCCGATTCCAACACATACCTGATAAGGCAGGTTGGCCACGCACGCGTCAAAGAATGGCAAGTCTGTTTTCAGCACGTCCCCCACCATGACCTGCAGCTTGCTGGCCACGGGCCTGGGCATAAGAAACGAGAAATGGAAGAAGGATGTTATTATTTCTTTCGCGAGGCCGAAATAACATTTTAATTTTATTATGCATACTCACGTGCCCTGAACTCTCTTATGAAGTTCAGCTACTAGCCTTGGGTCAAGTTCACAGGCAATGACCTGAATTTATAAAAAAAAAAAAAAAAAAAAAAGAAAACTTTTAGATGAGTTTCAAAGAATGAATCTAGTCTTGTCATCCCATCTATTACGTGATTTATACTTCTTTTTCTATAGCGCTCTACTTCAGACGAAACCCCCACCCAGACGGTAAAGACCCTGCGAGTGCCACCAGCCAGCCTCATGTGTCTCCAGGGTTTGTGACCAGGCAGACAAGGAGCACAGGGTGCCGGGCAGTCAGCATCCTCAGCAGGGCATGCTGCTCGTCTCAGGAGCCAAGATCCAGTGTTGGCTCACTGCTCAGCTCAGTGAAAAAGGGACTAAAGGGGAGGTGGAAATGGTCATTGTATTAGCTACGGCCTCACTGATACGAGGTAGACGCACATCCGTATTTGGTTTGACTCTGCTTCCTCTGCCCTACGGAAAATGGAGGCAGCCCCCAACCCGCCCGTGCTGACTGTGATGGGCACAGCACTGCAGGACGCCAAGGGCCAGGCAGGAGGCCTACTTCCTGATGCCCAGCCTATGCCCTGTGATTTGGGCAGTGGCTATGCTTGCCTCTGAGTACCGCCCCCCCACAATGGCTCCCACGCACTAGGCCCCTGATCACCTCTTTGCCCTTCTGTCTGCTCGTAGCTTCCCTGTTGGTGGTAGTCCCCAGTGCTTCACTAATTCCCAGACATCATGAAACACCCCCACCCCCTACAAGCCCTTTTCTGTATCTGTTTCCACCAGGAACACAGTGATGGTGGAAACAGTGATGGTGTTTGTTGGAAGGCAGCTCAACTGAAACACACAAAGGGTTGGCACCCCAAGAGCCTTGCACATCTCCTCCAAAGTTAGGGGTTCCAATCACTCCAGTCTCTGCCTCCCCTACTCCCACCTTACTCCCAACCTGGAGGTGGTAGTCACTGTGCTAATACATTGAGTCAAGTGGCCCCACTTTCCACTTTTAGTTGTCTAACAAATGTAACCAACTTCCATACACTCAATTCCCATTTAACAAAATCATTAAGATGTTGCCCAGAGGGCCAGCTCCATGGCACAGTAATTTCACTTTCCGCTTGCAGCATCAGCATCCCATATAGAGGCCAGTTCAAATCCCGGGTACTCCACTTCTGATCCAGCTCGCTGCCTATAGACTTGGGAAGTGCTCGGGCCACTGCACCCATGTGGGAGAAAAGGATGAAGTTCCTGACTTTGGACTGCCAGCCTACGGCCACTGTGGATCAGGCCTGCATTTCAAGCTCAGTTTCTCAATTAAAATTTTGACTCCACTTTCAAATCCAGCTCTGGATCCAGTACAATAGCCTACTGGCTAAAACCCTGCCTTGCATGTGCTAGGATCCCATCTGGGCACTGGTTCCTATCTCAGCTGCTTCACTTGCCATCAAGTTCCCTGCTTGAAGCCTGGAAAGCAGCAGAGGGTGGCCAAGGTCTTGAGACCCTGTACCCACATAGGAGACCCAGAGGAAGCTCCTGGCTCCTGGTTTTGGATTGCCTCAGATCTGGCTGTGGCAGCCACTTGGGGAGTGAACCAGCGGATGGAAGATGTTTCACTCTGTCTTTCCCTCTCTCTGTGGATTTGCCTTTCCAATAAAAATAAATATATCTTTAAAAAGAATCCAGCTTCGCGGTAATGATACTGTCGGGAGGCAGTAGCTGATGGCTCGAGTGCTTCAGTGCAGGCCGACCTGGATAACTCTGAGTCCTCGGGTTGGCACTGTGGCAAACGGGGTAAAGCCACTGCAGTGCCAGCATCCCATAGGGTGCCAGTCCAAGTGCCAGATGCTCCACTTATGATCCGGCTCCCTGACAATGCCCCTGGGAAAGCAGAAGTGGGCCATGTCGGAGACCAGGAGAAAGCCGGTTCCTGGGTTTGGACTAGCCCAGCTCCGGCCACGTGGGCATTTGGGGAAAGAATCAGTAGACGGGAAGATCCCTCTCTTCTTCTGTCACCCTTCCTTTCAAATAAGTAAATAATTCTTTAAAAACGAAAAACAGCATTTGGCTTCATTTTCGCTATTTCAGGCATGTGGAGAGGGACCCAATAAACAGAGTATCTTGCTCCCTCCCTGTCCTTCTGTGAAATCTAAAAACTTTAAGGACAATAATAAATTCCCCGCTGGAATGCCTAGTGTGGTCTGTTTTCCTGATGTATCTCATCCTTTTTTTTTTGAAACTTTAAGATTTATTTTTATTGGAAAGGCAGATCAGATTTATGAAGAGAAGGAGACACAGATATTCCACCTACTGGTTCCCTCCCCAAGTAGCCACAATGGCTAAACTGATCTGAAACCACAAACAAGAAGCTTCTTTCGGGTCTCCCACGCGAGTGCAGGGTCCCAAGGCCTTGGGCCGTCTTCTCCTGCTTTCTCAGGCCACAAGCAGGGAGCTGGAAGGGAAGTGGAATAACTGGGAGACGAACCAGTACCCATTTGGAATCTTGGTGCTTCCAAGGCAAGGATTCAGCCACTGAGCCATCGCACTGGGCCCCGTATCTCATACTTTCTAACATAAAACTGTGAGTAAGAGATGAAGAATAACTACAGATTGAATTTACCTTATCTAAAATGCTTGAGAGTCTGGTGCAGTAGCCAAGCAGCTAAAGTCCTCACCTTGAATGCACCGGGACCCTATATGGGCACCAGTTCTAATCCTGATGGCCCCGCTTCCCATCCAGCTCCCTGCTTGTGGCCTGGGAAAACAGTTGAGGAAGGCCTAAAACCTTATAACCCTGCACCCGTGTGGGAGACCTGGAAGAAGCTACTGGTTCCTGGCTTCAGATCAGCTCAGCTCCAGCCATTGTGGCAACTTGGGGAGTGAATTAGCGGATGGAAGATCTTCCTCTCTGTCTCACCTCCTCTCTGTATATCTGATTTGGCAATAAAAATAAATATATCTTCAAAAAAATAAAATGCTTGGAACAAGAAGTATTTCAGATTTAAGCATCTCTAATTTGAAAATCAAAAACTCAAATGTGATACAGTGGGTTAAGCTACCTCTTGGGATGCCTGTAGCCCTACCTGAACACCTGGAGTCACTTCCCACCTCCACTTCTGAACTGCTTAGGATCAAGTACTGCTTGGCTTCTAGTGCTGCTATGCATTCTGGGAAGCGGCAGGTGCTGGCTAACGGCCTGGGCGCTGACCATCAGCACGGGAGACAGCAGGCCCTGGGTCCGTGCCGTCAGCCAGCACATTCAGGGACTGGACCAGCAGGTGGAACACCTCTCTGTCACTCCCTTCAAATAACCAAAAACATTAACGTTAACTAAAATCTATGGCTCACATGGTCATTTTTTTGATTGGAAAGGCAGATGTACAGAGAGGAGGAGAGACAGAGAGGAAGATCTTCCACAATGGCTGGAGCCGAGCCAATCCAAATCCAGGAGCCAGAAGCTTCTTCTGGGTCTCCCACACGGGTGCAGGGTCCCAAGGCTTTGGACAATCCTCGACTGCTTTCCCAGGCCGCAAGCAGGGAGCTCGATGGGAAGTAGGGCTGCCGGGATACGAACCGGCGCCCATATGGGATCTCAGCATGTTCAAGGCGAGGACTTTAACCATGATGCTATCGCGCCGGGCCCTACATGGTCATTTTTGAAACATTTATTTGAATGGCACAGTTACAGAGAGGCAGAAACACAAAAAGAGATCCTCCAGCCCCTGGTTCACGGCCTAGATGTTCATGACGGGCAGGATGGGGCCAGACGGACAGCAGGCACTGCTTTCGGGTCCCCGCTGGGTGCAGCGGGCTAGCACCTGGGCCGTTTTCTGCGCTGCTTTTCCAGGTGCATTAGGAGGAAACTAGACCAAAAATGGAGCAGCCAGGGCTTGAACCAGTCCCCACATGGGATGCTGGTGCTGCAGACAGCAGGTTTACTCACTACGCCACAAGTGTGGCTCCGACGCAATCATTTCTAATATCAAAACGTTAAATCCCCTTTTTACCTTTTTGGCCTTCTCTAACAACTTTACGGTCATGTTGCCAGTTCCAGGTCCGACTTCCAGCACCACGTCCGTTGGCCTTAGGGCAGCCTGAAAGGAAGCAGACTGGCCGTAACACGCACGGCCCATCCGAGTACACCCCTGCCCTGAGATGGGGCTCGGACTCCACTTCCCGATTTCATGATGATGTGTGAGGCCAACAAAATTACCTACTACGAAAGCCCTCGTGTTATGGGCGAAGGCTCCTCAATGGCACCGCGGCACAGACCAACACTGCCTCCTACCTTGGACACGATGGCCATCAAGTCTTGCAACCAAATCTGGTCACGTCCAGCAGCCCAAATGAGCCAGGACTGTGTATAACGAAGCTCCTGGCCCCCCAGCAGACTGGACCAGGATCTCAGAATTGTCATGTCCACTTTCAGGGATTCTGGCCTAAGAGACACCCTACAGACAGGTCTATGTGGGCACGCAGCTGAACGCTCCACATTCATGGGTTTCATTGTGTGATCAATGAACTCCATGAGCTTAACATGCAGGCTAAAAACCTAGGCCAACCCTCCTCGCACCAAGCATCCCGAGTCTCCCAAGAGCTTTCCTGGAATGCTCCTCCTACAGGTCCAAGAAGCTTCCATTATTCTAGTCCGTGCCTTAGTCCTATGGTTTAGACTCTGGAAGAAAGGCTAACAGTGCCTAGAAAAAAAGCGATTCAAAACTGAAATTGAGAAAGAACAAATGTTCAGCTTTGTAGCAGATAATTCTCAGAGAGAGAACAGGGTGATGGTGGCAGGTGGGGGGACCCAGACCTAAAACGTGCAAACACGTCTGTAAGTCCTCAATGATCCGTGTGTTCATTCAAGGTACACCTGACAGCGACCTCGGGCCAGGCACGCTCTGCAGGCGATCAACAACGCCCTCTTTCACACCCACCTTATCAATAATGCTGTTAACCACGAGAGGATTTTTCAAAATGTGTTGCCCGATGCCTTTGTTGAACATGAGTCCTGGAAAGAAAAACACACACACATGGGCCTTCACCTCCCTGCCGGCTGACAGGTGAGAGCGTCCGGGAGCAGCCAGCAGGATGGGGAGCAGGCCGGCATCTGGGGGCCAGGCCCGGGGCGGCCGCTCGGCGTCCAGTCCACCCCTGCCAAGCCAGCCCGGGGCCCGGGATGCCGACACCCACGCCGGGCAGCAGCTCCGGGCTCGCGGGCGGCCCGACCCCGCTTCCTCCCGGCAGCCGCACCTCCGGCACTCTTGAGCTCCCGGCGCTCTTCCCGCCGCTTCGCCGCCGCCTTGACCTTCGGCATCTCCGCAGGAACCGGGCCCTGAGGACCGCCAAGTCACACAGGACCAAAGCGGGCCGGCGGCCGGGACCCCGCACACTCCCACCACCCCGTCCACGCCGCGCGACGGACGCCAGCCCCGCCTCCGGGCTGCTCCGGCTCCTCCTCCCGGAGCGGCGGGACGGCCTGGGAGCCCGGGGACCGCCGGGAAATGTAGTCAGCAGCGCCAAGAAAGGCCACGCTCGGGGAGACTACGACTCCCGGAAGGCACCGCGCTGCCGAGTCTGGCAGCTTGGGATTGGACAGTTTGGGGCCGGGGGCGGGGCTTCCTCCCCGCGCCCCGCCCCGACGGTGTGGAAAGGCGTTCTCGCGAGGCTCTGAAGTCTGTGACAGGACGGGCTTGGCAGGTTAGGTTCTGGAATCGCTCAACTACCAAGTCGGGCTCTCTTCTCGCTCAGACTCGGGGGGGATCAGGACCCAGACGCAGGATGCGGCGCGTGCGCCCTTGCTGTGGGGTGCTTCTCTGCCTTCCGCATCGCATCCCAGTCGGGCCTGCGGGTGCTTCCTTTGGTGTGTCTCACCGCACCGTTCCTTCTCGAAACGTGTACCGAGCTCCAGCTGTGCGTTAGAGAAGGATCTGCCCTCAGAGTGTGTTCCATTGAAAGGAAGAAAAAAATAATAATCCCAAAGTGCTTAGCAGGTGCCTGGGATGGATGGGGCGCGCGACGGCATGCGCCATGGCTGACGGTGCTTGGCGGGGTCCAAGCTGGTGCGCTCTGTTGCCTTGCCACAGTCTCCCGCAGTCCTGGGTAAAGCGGCCTCTTCTCTGGACCATGGGGATGCCTTCCCAAACCTTGGTTTTAGTCCCTTCTTTCCTGGCTGCAATTTCGAGGAAAAAATGTCATATCCTGCTGGCACCTTACACTCCCGATTTCGTATCATTTCCCTATTTCATTCATCTTCGACAGTGCTGGAGTCAGTCTGCGCGCAGCGTGTCAGACGTTAGGAATGAAAGGACGGCCTTGGCGCCTAGTCTGTGTGCAAAGAACTTTCGGGAGAGAGGGAGGCAGGGAGCCAGGAAGACTGTGACAGTGATAGCGCTCGGAGACGCGGCTTGCAGGTTCTGCTGGACAGGCCTGTTGTCCGGTTTGCCATTTTCAAATACTTTTCTGAACAGCGTCTTCTCATCACCACCATTTTAATTTTTAAAAAAGATTTGTTTCTTTTTATTGCAAAGTCAGATATACAGAGAGGAGGAGAGAGAGAGGAAGAGCTTCCGTCCGATGATTCACTCCCCAAATGACCACAATGGCCGGTGCTATGCCGATCCGGAGCCAGGATCCAGGAACTTCCTGCATGTCTCCCACGAGTGTGCAGGATCCCAAGGCTTTGCGCCATCCTAGACTGCTTTCCCAGGCCACAGGCAGGGAGCTGGATGGGAAGTGGAGCTGCTGGGATTAGAACCGGCGCCCATATGGGATCCCTGCGCGTTCAAGACTAGGACTTTAGTTGCTAGGCCACAGCTCCGGGCCCCAAAGTTTCATTTTCCTCAGAGTGACGGGATGCGTGGTGGGGAACATCCTTGGGGATGGGGTCAGTCGGGGGCATCTGCACGTCCGCGAGTGACGTGACCAAGATAAGAACTGCTTGCTGGAGATGTGTTGTACGTGACTAGGTCTGCAAGAGACAGGCGGGGTCCTTGTCAAGACTCCACTGCCATGGATGAGAGTGGACCCTAGCCTGAGCTATCAATAAAGTTTCTTTGCTTTTGCACTGTTGCTCATGGAACCTTTCTGTCCGTGGTTTGGGGATCTTTTGGGTCTAACAACAGCAGTAAGACTGTCGTCCTCTCTGGCCCTAGCGCGGTGGCCTAGCAGCTAAAGTCCTTGGTTTGAATGCACTGGGATCCCATATGGGCGCCGGTTCTAATCCCGGTTGCTCCACTTCCCATCCAGCTCCCTGCTTGTGGCCTGGGAAAGCAGTCGAGGACGGCCCAAAGCTTTGGGACCCTGCACCCGCATGGGAGACCTGGAGGAGGTTCCTGGCTCCTGGCTCCGGATCGGCATAGCATCAGCCGTTGCGCTCACTTGGGGAGTGAATCATCGGACAGAAGATCTTCCTCTCTGTCTCTCCTCTCTGTATATCCGCCTTTCCAATGAAAAAATAATAAAAATAAATCTTTTTTAAAAATAAAAATAAATAAATCTTAAAAAAAAAAAGACCATTGTTTCCAGCCCCTTCATACTCCAGTATAAGGATTGCATTGCGGCACACTCAAACCTGATCGAAGCCATTGCACTGCGTCTGAGGCGCTGCGCGTGAACACTTCATCCTAACGGACACCTCTGCTCAGCGTGTGTCAGACATATGCTTTCCTATCGCCACCCTCGTCAAAAGGCAAGCCAAGGCACGTGAAACCTTCATCGGACCCAGACGAGGCAGCTTCCAACTTGAGGCAGTTGAAGGCACCTCCGAAGCAGATAGCAGAGGAAAGATGTTGTGGGGTGAATGTAGAAGTTGGGAAAAGGAAAGATTTGGGCTACTCGATAGGAAAAGTTCTCAGAATATCATTGAAATTTTCACGTCGCTTACATTTCATTGCCTGCTAACATTGAAATGGGTTTGGGTTTGTTCAAGTGGGAACGTTGAGCAGGGATCCCAGAACAGCATCAGTTGAAATACCTCCAAATCAATTGTTTTAGCACTAGAAGGTAGCCTATGTTATGTCACAAAATGAGACTTTTCTCGAAATGCGCTGAAGAGCACGTTCCCCTAACGTGGCTGAGCGGACAAGGCCGGCCTCCCTTGAGTCCCAGCCTAGTGTGAGCTGCAGGCCTCAGGAGGACGCAGGTCTTATTTCCCACCAGCGGGAGCCAGAGGACGGGACTCCAACCTGCCTCCCCAAGGAGCACGGGCTGAGGAAAGCTCCTGAACAACGAAGCTCTGAGTATTAGTGCTGGGTGCGGCAAGTTCTGATCTGCTTGGAATGCAGCCGTCCAGGAAAGGTGGACTTTTAATTCCTGAGTTCCCTGTTCAGCAGCCGTTCCCTTTGGAGAGGGTTCCCGTGAATTTCCGTGCCCGAAATGCCCTGATTTCTTTGCTTGCCCGGTAGATTTCCCTTCCACATGTGCCCAGGTTGGCTCTCTCTGTGGGCTACATCTGTGCGTGTTATCTGGTATCCTAAAGAGCAGGGTCCTGAAAAAATGTTGTTTTCTCCATGTGGCCTCTGGAAGGCATGCTTACACTGAGAGAGGGTTTGTATATTGCACTTAACGGTTTTCAAAGTAAATGCTTTCCATGCCATTTGATTTTCTTTTTTAAATATATTTATTTATTTTTATTGGAAATGCAGATATACAAAGAGGAGGAGAGACAGAGAGGAAGATCTTCCGTCTGATGATTCACTCCCCAAGCGGCCAAAATGGCTGAAGCTGAGCCAATACAAAGCCAGGAGCTTCTTCCAGGTCTCCCACACAGGTGCAGGGTCCCAAGGCTTTGAGCAGGGAGCTGGATGGGCAGTGGGGTTGGGCCCGACAGAATAGCGCAGTGGCTAAAGTCCTCGTCTTCCATGCGAGGGATCCCGTATGGGCGCCGGTTCTAGTCCCAGCAGCTCCACTTCCCATCCAGCTCCCTGCTTGTGACCTGGGAAAGCAGTCAAGGACAGGCCAAAACTTTGGGCCCCTGCACCCGCGTGGAAAACTAAGAAGAAGCTCCTGACTCCTGGCTTGAGATCGGCACAGCTCCAGCTATTGCAGCTATCGGACAGAAGATCTTCCTCTCTGTCTCTCCTCCTCTCTGTATATCTGCATTTCCAATAAAAATAAATAAATATTTAGAAAGGAAGGAAGAAAGAAAGAAAGAAAGACAGACACTGACCGGCACCCATATGGGATCCCAGTACATTCAAGGTGAAGATTTGAAGCCACTAGGCTACCGTGCCAGGCCCGTCATTTGATTTTCAATGAAAACTTGTGAAATTGTTAGGGCAAGTGTGATGACTTAGTTTACATTTCAGGACATGGAGTCTCACAGACCCTGGAGGTATTTCTCAAGATCCCACAGGAGGTGGCAGCACTGAGCACCAGCAGAGGGCGCCGGCCCGCTGAGGGCTTGTCCTTCCAGCATCTGCTGCTGCTTCTGCCTGTTGGGATTTCAGTGGTCCTTATCATTGGTTCAAGAGCAAGGAAGGAAAAAAGTATTTACTGAGTCACTGTAACTACAATTTAGATCAATTTGACTTTGGTTATTTTTTTTAAGATTTATTTAAGACTTATTTATTTTTATTGGAAAGGCAGATACACAGAGAGGAGGAGAGACAGGAAAATCTTCTATCTGATGATTCACTCCCCAAGCGGTCGCAATGGCCGATGCTATGCCCATCTGAAGCCAGGAGCTTCTCCCGGGTCTCCCACGTGGGTGCAGGGTCCCAAGGCTTTGGGCCGTCCTCAACTGCCTTCCCAGGCCACAAGCAGGGAGCTGGAGGGGAAGTAGGACCACCGGGATTAGAATTAGCGCCCATATGGGATCCCGGGTGTGCAAGGCAAGGACTTTAACCACTGCGCCATTGTGCCAGGCCCCAATCTTACCTTTGAATAACAGTCTTAGAAGACTCAGAATATTCTGAGTCCAGTGTCGTGGCAATGGTTAAACCACTACATACCTGAGCAACTCATGTGAGCACGGGTTGAGTCCTGGCTGCTCCACTTCCCATCCTGCCTCCCGCTAATGTGCCTGGGAAAGCAGAAGATGGCGCACATGCTGGGGCCCCTACCACTGGCCCCGATGGAGTTCCAGCTCCGTCTTCGGGCCTGGCTCAGCCCCAGTGGTTGTGGCCGTTTGGGGAGTGAGTCAGCTGCTGAAATGTCTTCTCCCTTCCTTTCTAGAACTCTGCCTTTGAAAAATAATAAAAGAATCAGTCTCTTCTATAGTATGAACTTAAAAATCTTGGAGTACTTTGACAGAGGTGTAGTAAGTATATATAATTTGATTCTTTTGCCTCTTCTGTGGGTTTCTTGGGCGCTGAGATAGGGCAGCTATATTGAAAGCAAAGTAACACAATTATAAAGTGTTCACTTGTAAAAATCCTTAAAAATACAGAAAGTGAGAAAAAAAAAAAGGTGAAAAAGTTACCCGCACGCTCACGGTGCTGTGAGACTTCTGTGAACACGCTGACATATACTGCTTGGTTGCTTTAACGTGTTCTTACAGAGTTCACACTGTATATGCAACATGCTTTTTTTTTGTTGTAAAATGCAGTGACATAAATTGCAGTTTTCAAGTGCTTACAGACTTGATGATCAATGTTAAAAGCTGCTGCAAAAGCTTCACTTTGTAGCTGCATAAGTTTACTATGTCATTCTGATACCAAAACAACATTCTTTTTATTTTTATTTTTATTTTTTTTTATTGGAAAGGTGGATATACAGAGAGGAGAGACAGAGAGGAAGATCTTCCGTCCGATGATTCACTCCCCAAGTGAGCGCAACGGCCAATGTTATGCTGATCCAAAGCCAGGAGCCTCTTCTGGGTCTCCCACGCAGGTGCAGGGTCCCAAAGCTTTGGGCTGTCCTCGACTGCTTTCCCAGACCTCAAGCAGGGAGCTGGAAGGGAAGCGGGGCTGCCGGGATTAGAACCGGCGCCCATATGGGATCCTGGTTGTGCAAGGAGAGGACCTTAACCACTGCGCCACCGCTCCGGGCCCCAAAACAACATTCTTATAAAAAAACAGAGCCATACACATTTCTGGGGGAAATAATGTTGCCTACTTTGGATTATTTCCCTGGTACGAATCTTCCAAAAATGGAATTATTTAAACTATGAACCTTTTTTCTTCAGATAATATCTTCACAAATAGTTCCTAAAACAGTTGAATCAATTTTCACTCTTCTTTTTTTTTTTTAATGATTTAGTTATCTGAAAGGGTTCCAGAGAGAGAGAGAGTGGGGGAAGGAGGAAGAGACAAGAAAGAAATCTCCCATCTGTGGATTCATGCCCCAGATGGCCACAGTGGTCAGTGCTGGGCGGGCTGAAGACAGGAGCCTGGAGTTCCAGCTGGGTCTCCCATGGGGACGGCAGGGGCCCAAACACTTCCACTGCTTTTTCCAAGCTATTATGGTACAGGATGAGAAGTGGAGCAGCCAGGGACCAGTGTTGAGGGAGCAAGTTATGGGAATAACACTGTTTTAACAACGCTCAGCTGTGAGGAACCCGTAACGCATAAGGTTGACATCGACGGTAGGAGAGTAAAATGGTGCTGCCTCAGTCAGACTGGGGACAATTGATTTTCCCGGGAGTGGGGCTAGGCGGGCCTATGGTTGCCATGGTTACAGTCGCCCTGGCCCGGCTCCGGGATGTTGCGCAAGCGCACATAGCAGCTCTCCCCAGCCGGCGCCTCTGGGTTCGAAGAGGAAGCTCCGCCCTCCCCATCTCTCCGTTGGCCAATGGCCTTCTCCGAGTGCCGGTCGCGTGCTCACTGGGTGCCTGTGACGCAGTTTTCGCGCGCCCGCGTCGTTTGCAGCCGCGACGCTGAACATGGCGCGTTCCTAGAAGCCGCTTTCGGCATCAGTAGGCGGCAGCGTGTGGACAAGGCAGCGTGGGGCGCGGGAGCAACTGACGCCACTTTGTGTTGGGAAGTGGGAGCGGGACGGCCGTGTGGTTCCGGACCGAACCAAACGGTGAGGCCCCGGCCTGAGAGGCTCCGCGCGCGGGAGTGGAAGGGAGGAGTGGGCTGGGCAGCCGAGCCCCGGGAAGCAAGGGGAGGACCCGGGGGGCTGTGAGGGAGACCGGGAACGGCAGGACCGAGGCGCGGGCGGGCTGCAGGCTTGGCTCTGCATCCTCCCGGGAGCTCCCCGGGCTGGCGTGGTCGGCGGGGAGCCCAGCCATTATTGGTTGCCGTGGCGAGCCAGGGCCGGTGCCTTTGCCCTTGGGGAGAGGTGGTGCGGTTGGGAGAGAACGTGGTGCTGTCTAGCGTGTCCCCGTTGAACGTGGTTGTAGAGCATCCCACCCCCGTCCCCTTTTTTGGCTCAAAGGGGGCGCTGCCGTGAAAGTGTTAAACCTTAGCCCCATCCTTGCCTGTGATGAGGGAAAGTGATGGGAGTGAGACGTTTTCTGAGGAGAGCTTCGTGCTGAGGTATGGCCGCCGGGACTCAGGCTCAGCCATTTCCCTCAGCTTTCCGTTTGGGGCTTCGTGTGTGTGTGTGTGTGTGTGTGTGTGAGAGAGAGAGAGAGAGAAATAGAAATTCAACGGGATCATTTCTTGAGGCCCGTGGCGTTTGTCATTTGAAGCATCTTTTGTGACATGGAGGTGGATGAGAGAAGTCTTCCTCCCTCAGAATGACGTGGCTGAATAGTAAGGGCATGGCGAGGTAGTGCCTGGATTGTGAATGACCAGCTCTGTTGTCGTGGACTGGTGCCCTTGAGGTGTAGGTATTCTTCAGAAGGGAATAGGGAAGGGCAGTTTGCAGCCATGATGGTTCCCCCCACCTCACTTGCAGAGGGGTTTTCCTCATCCATTTCTCACGTGATTTCATACCTTGCTCCTTCAGTTTAAGGGCAGGGTGAGCCCCCCACCCCCACTCCCCTCAGAAGTTCATTGCATGGTGTCTTTTTCTTACATCTTTGAGAAAGATCTTGGTTAAAGCAGAAAAGAAAAATTCTCCCTGTTGCTTGTGATAGGGCTGGAACGTTGTTTTCCTGCTGGAACCTGGCACAGGGGATACATGGAAGCGATGTAATTATGGATTGCAAAGATGTGTGGATATGTGTTATAGCCCCAGGGCTGGAGGATGCTCCCACCCTAGTTAGAGAGGATTCTCTACGCATGTGAATTTCATTGTGGTAGCAGTGGTCAGGGTCCTAAGCAAAGATGTGAGGAGTGCTTATTAATTAGTAGAGAAGTCTTTAGATTTTGTGACGTGATCACTATATGTATGTCCAGAATCAAAGCAGAATGCCAAGTACTTCTTGTGGCAGGTAAAAGAAGCTGAAGATTTTGATGAATATACATTTTCTGCAAATAAAAACCCTCATGTGTTTGAAAGGTGATGTGTTTGGTTCGAGTTTGTGTTGGAAAAATGCGCCCATGTATGTTTGCATTTGATGTCACTTCATCCAATTCAGTGTTACTGGTGGTAATAGTACTTGTTCCTCTCTGTGTCAGATGGGGACTGTCAGTTAATTTCAGAGTGTCTCCGGGCTTGGCAGGGCCTGCTTAGTGCGGCTTGAGACCGGAGTTGTCTTTGGGAGCTTTGAAGAGCTTCAGCTAGGTCAGTGCTCTCCGCCCTGCCTATTCCAAACATGGGATCATCTGGGAATTGCTTAGTACTGCTCCGTCTCATGGCCAGGACGAGAACTCCTGACTCAGAGCGTGCCGTCAGTGGGAATGGCTGTGAAAGCTTCAGAGGTGGGGGTGTGATCAGTACAAGTTGAGGAGTTCCCTTTAAAAAATAACTTGCATGAAAATGATAACAAGTCTGAGATGATCTTATGCCGATTGTCAGCTGATTCAGCTGGTTGAAGAAATTGCATGCTGGAAGCGGAAAGGCCTGTTACCCGTATGCAGCGGTTCAAGGCCAGGCTCTGACTTGTGTGCTTCTTTTTTCTTTTTTTAAAGATTTATTTATTTTTATTGCAAAGTCAGATATATATATATATATATATGCATATATATATATCTGGTCTGGGCTGCCGACAGTCTTGATTTTTGCACTTACCTGCAGGGACTGTGTCCCGACAGAGGAGTTCCCCAGGCTGCTAATCACAGATCTTGTGCACATTGGTGGGTGCTACAGCCCAGCCCTGTCTGGCCAACCCCCAGTCCCAGTTCTCATGTGGTTCTGTGGGTGCCAAGACCTAGCTCAGCCTGTCTTACACCCTCTCTGGCTCTTGCGAGGCCTGGTGAGTACTGGAGCCTAGCCCAGTGTGGCACACTCCGACCCAGTACTCACCCATTCTGAGGGATGCTGTAGCCATGTCCAGCCCAGTTCACCACCTCCATTTCTACTCTTGTACTCACCAGCCCAGCCAGGGCATCCCTTTAACTCCCCGACACAGATCTTGCACCTGCTGGTGGTTGCTCTGACCCAGCCTGGCATAGTCAATCCACATGTCTTGGTCTTTACGATCATATATTGCAGCCTGGCCTGACCTGGCCTGCCTCAAGTCCCAACTCTTGCTGGTGCGTGCTACAGCCTAACCTTGCCTAGCCTGCCCTTTTTCTTGGCTTTCATACAGACCAGTAGGTGTGATAGCCTAGCCTGGCATGGACTATACCCCATCCTGTCTCCTGTTTCAGCCATAAGGTTTGGCCCCATTCTGCCCGGTCTGCCCCCATTCTGCCCGGTCTGCCCCATCACAGAACCAGCCTGCATACCTGCTAACAAGTGGAGCCTCCTGGCCTGGACTGGCCCACACCCAGCCTGATTCACATGTTCACCAGTGGGAGTATAGCCCGCCAGGGGAGTTCCCCAAGTTCCTGTATCAGGCCCACTTGAAGACCTGGATGTCTCACGTGGTGGCAGGTGCTAGGCCCTTACCCAGCCCAGTCTGTGCCCCAGTCTGTGCCCCAGTCTCTGTCTTTGTATGTGCTGGTGAGTGTTGCAGCACTGCACAGCCAACACCCAATGTTTGAGTGTGCCTGTGGGTGCTGCAGCCTGTAACTGCCTGGCCGGTCCTTTACCACAGCTTGCATGAATTCCATGTCATGGCTAGTTTGGCCCGTCACCACCCACAGCTCTTGAGCAAACCAGAGGGTGTTGCAGTTCCAGAGGGGAGAGCCTACAGAATCTGCCCCCAGACCTGGGGCGTGCTGCTTAGTGTCATGGTCCAGCCTAATGTGACCCATCTCCTGTTCCAGCATTCTCTGGCAGGTACTGTGGTCCAGGATAGACCCCCCCCAGCCCTAGTTTTTGCATGTGCCAGTGAGAGGTGGTCCATGCTAACTAAAGTCAGATCTCCTGTGTGGGCGGTTGCATTGGTCTGACCCAGAAAGGTTCTCCAGTTTCCCTTCTTGGGAAATTGGTTTCAGCCCCTTTGCTTACCTGCAGGTGCAGTGGCCTGGTTGGTGGAAGTCATTCCTCACCTGCAACATACTCCCTCAGTACTCCCCACTTCCACACATCCCTATATGCCCCTCCTTGAGCAATCCACAGTCCCTGTGCCCGATAGCACATGGGTTCCCCAGCCCGATCTTCCATTGCGGTAGCATGCTGGCCTGGAGCCCAAGTGCATGCACGGTTCCCCAGACCCAGTCTGCTGGCACACTATGCCAGCATGCCAGCCTGGGATCCTATCCTTTCGCCTGCTGGGACCTAAGCACATGCATGGGTCCCTTGTCCCACGCCAGCTTTCCTGCCCATTTGCCCAAGATCCAGGGGTGTGCATGATCCCCCAGGTCTGCTCCACTGGCCATGGTGGAAACCTGGATGGGGCGTTCCCTGGCACACTGGTGTAGTTAACAGATTTCTCATTAACCAGGCCCAGGTGCCCCCTAGCTATTGGCTTTTCTTCCAGTAGTGTAACAGTTGCCTAGGTACAAGGCAACCTAGGTGTGAAATAAGTTTTTAAAGATTTATTTTATTTGAAAGACAGAGTTACAGAAGAGGAGAGACACAGAGAGGGCCCTTCAGTGCACTGATTCACAGTGACTGGAGCTGAGATTATCTGAAGCCAAGATCATCTTCAAGTCCCCCATGTGGGTGCAGGAGCCCAGTGTTACAAATGTTCAAATAGTCCCTAGTGGAAAGGAGGTTCCCCACTCCTGATTTAATGAAGTGTTGAATATGTATTGAGAGCATATATCCTTGTCTTATTTCTGAACCTGGTGATACATTCATTAGTTACTACGTTGCTGCCAGATGCCCTAAATCAGATTAAGGGAGTTCTGTTTTGTGTTGTTCTGTTGGTATGTTGTAATGCAATGATTTTCATGTCTTGAATCCCTGGTAAAACCCCCCTGGTGGTGGCGGTGCGTGTTCATTGGGAGTATTCCTGGATCATTATTTCTGCCTGTGTGTTCATAAGACGTGTGTGTTTCCTGCTGTTTCAGGCACGGTGTCCCTGCTCTCTGAGTGAGCTCCTGCGGGCGCTGTTGAGGGCCTCTCTTGGCCTGCTGCCCTGGAGGAGAGCTGCTGCCCCTGGTGTGGAGTCTGTAGAAGAAGAGCATGCCTCAGATTTCTTGTGGTGCTTATTTGAAATAAATCTTTTGTAACTCGTAGCTGGGATGGTGAGGAAATGCCGGCTGGTTGCCCCTCTAGATGCAGCCCAGGGCACGGGTTGAGAGCCCTGGAGCCTGGAGCCCAGCCTTTGCCTGGTTCTTTGTTGTACATTATTTAGCAAGTCATCTCATGCGTGGTTCTTGGACACACCGGGAACATGCCATTCCCCTACGCGGTCCTTCCCTTTAAGGTCCTAGCTCTGTTAGTGACCTTCCCTGAATAAATCATTTCACACAGGAACCATTTTGATTTTTACATTCTTTTCAACTTTTGCTGTAATTGTATTCTTTTCCCTAAGTCACTACACTTGTTGCTTTAGCATTTCATTAGCTTGGTTGAGTTATTCTTTATGTGCAGTGCTCTGAAACTAGGAACGAGCAGTGCAGTAGACTAAGGAAGATTGTAGTGGCTGACATTCCAGCTGTGGAGGCCTGAGGAGCTGTCTGTGGTGGCTGATGTTCCAGCTGTGGAGGCCTGAGGAGCTGTCTGTCGGCAGCAGGCAGAGGCACTTAGTTTTTTCTTGCCAGTTCTTTCAATGAAAAATTCCTGGGCCCGGCGGCGTGGCCTAGTGGCTAAAGTCCTCACCTTGAATGTCCTGGGATCCCATATGGGCGCTGGTTCTAATCCCGGCAGCTCCACTTCCCATCCAGCTCCCTGCCTGTGGCCTGGGAAAGCAGTTGAGGACGGCCCAAAGCTTTGGGACCCTGCACCCGCGTGGGAGACCCGGAAGAGGCTCCTGGATCCCGGCTTTGGATTGGCATAGCATCGGCTGTTGCGCTCACTTGAGGAGTGAATCATTGGATGGAAGATCTTCCTCTCTGTCTCTCCTCCTCTCTGTATATCTGATTTTCCAATAAGTAAATAAATCTTTTTAAAAAAAAGAAAAATTCCTTATGTTTCTAACAGAAGGCATATTTGGGCTTTGAGTTTTTATCTTTAGGTGACTTACTCATGTTTTTGTTGGGAAATATGTCTAGGTTCTTTAAAGATTTATTTATTTTTTTTGGAAAAAGGCAAATTTACAGAGAGAGAGAGAGAGAGAGATTGATCCTCCCATCCACTGGTTCACTCCCCAAGTGGTCGATGGCCAGACCTGAGCTGATCTGAAGCCAGGAGCCAGGAGCTTCTTCTGTGTCTTCCATGCAGGTGCAGGATCTCAAGACCTTGGACCGTCCTCGACTGCTTTCCCAGGCCACAAGCAGGGAACTGGAAGAGAAGTGGAACATCTGGGATTTGAACCGATACCCATATGGGATCCCGGGGCACACACAGTGTGAAGACTTTAGCCACTAAGCTGCTGCACTGGGCCCTGCAGTTTGTTTTGAGGATATTCCTTACTGCCTTCCACTGTACTGTCCCACAGAAATTTGAATACAAAGTAGGAATAATTCTGTTGTTGTGAGACTATGTGTTGATGGCTAAAATGTATGTACTGAGTTTTTTTCTCTTAGCCTGTGTGCATTTTTGGAAGCGTGGCTCCAGGCAAAAAGAGAGAGCAAGCATGGTATCTGGGAGGACCTGAGTGGGCAGGGTGCTGGAGGGAGGTGTGGACAGGAAGCCCTAGTAGCTTCCATTGGAACAGGTGGATGGTACGGTGATTGAGGCAGGGAGATAGTGGTACGAAGTCTTGAAGATTGCCGTGCTGTGAGGGTTCAGTGGGATTAAGTGTGCCTTAACGTAAGAAATTGCCATGGGGTTTAGTAGCAGGGCAGGAGTTTATAAGTAGCATTATAAAGCAGGGCTTTTCCCCCTTGCTTTTTTGTTTTCTTTGGTTGGTTTTGGCGGTTGTGGTTGGTAGAGGTAAGGCCGGTAGGGGCCAGATAGGGATTCACACTCTATTCATCTGTTTGTAGCAATACAGTCTGTAGTCTTAGTATTATGACTTTTGTACATCTGCCAAAAAAAAAAAAAAAAGTCCAGATACTGGTATTTCACCCTACAAGATCCTAGAGAGCTGCTGCGTCTCTGGCTTCATCTTGTGTCGCTTTGTCCTTTCCTCGTTCTCAGCTGTGCTCCCTTTTTGAAGTTCTAGTCACCCGGCCTTTTAAAAAGCTGTATGTGCTGCTTGTCAAGGCTGGGCCTTCAGACCTTTGCATTTCTTGCCTGGAAGATCTCACTGCAGGGAACCCTTGTGGGGCACTGGGTCTAACGTAGCACGTTCAGGTAGTTTGTGTACCTGAGCCCCGGGCCTCAAGGGCGAGGTTGGCATCACTCCCACAAGGGGAGGACCAGTGACTACCCTTCAGCGAGGTGAAGGCTCTGCTGCTTCAATTTTCCACCTAAATGGTACTAGTGCCTACCACAGTAGGATTTTTATCTGAACTAGGTGAGTGAAGCTCTTAGCACACTGCTGGTGACTTCACACATCCTTTTGTTCCTTTGTTTATTTTACTTTTAGCTGGCTACACTTGTACTGATTGGGAAAGAATCAGTGTGTTCTCACTCTTCATGTCCTGATGGCTTCTGTTCTGCAGCGGTTCAACTGCAGCTCTGTGCTGGTTGACCTCTGCTTCAGAGGGCTGCAGAGTTGCAACCACTGTGTCTTTTGTCATCTGCCACGTGAGCAGTTGACTCTCACATGACTCTCACATGCTTTTGAGGCACTTGCACGGTTTACCCAGAGTTAAAGCCGCGCCTTCGGCCCCGTGTCCCTCCCTTCCTTCCCTGTTCTTGCCGGTGGGTTTGGAGAGAGCAGGCAGAGTGTGCTTTAGGATGCTGGCGAAGAGGCTGCTGCATGGCTGCGATGTGGTGCCCACTGCCGTGCGTGGCTGCTCAGCATCTGAAATGCCATGCTTTCTCAGTGTATAATGGACACAGGGTTTCGTGAGTTAGTATAAAAATATGGAAATTTTAAAAATACTGATAGCATGTTGACATGATAGCATTTTAGACATACTAAACCAAGTGTGTTGTGCGGGCTTTGTGGTGCAGCAGACAAACCTCTGCCCATGGTGCTGACATGCCACATGGGTGCCAGTGAGTGTCCCAGCTGCTGCACCTGGACAATGCCCTGGGGATGGCAGCTGAAGATGGTGCAGATGTTCAGGCCTGCTACCTACACAGGCGATGAAGCTGCTTGCTCCTGGTGTGGATCTGCTGCAGCCCTGGCCACCGCAGCCATTTGGAGTGGACCAGTGGGTGGAGGATCTTTCTATCCCGCCTCCCCTCCCCTCTGTAACTCTAAGTGGCAAATAAATAATCTTTCTAAAAAACCAAATACTTCATTTCTGGTTTCTTTTGGCAACTAGAAATTGTACAATTTTATCTGTGACTTGCTTTTGTGGTATACCTTACATTTCTAGAGAGAGGAATGTATTATCTTTAGTATTTTTTTTTTTTATTAGAAAAAGGAAGAGAGAATGCTAATGTGCTAACTTTCAAGAACTCTAGAACTCTTCTGGTTTGTTCCCCAAATGCCTGCAGTAGCCAGGGCGGACGCAGGGTGAGGCCAGGCTCCCGGAGCCGCATCCTGTTCTCCGTCAGTTAACGGGACCCAGGTGGGAACCATCGTCTGCTGCCTCCCGAGGTGCAAATTAGCAGGAAGCTGGAATCAGCAGAGCGGACACTCCATCCTAAGGCCCAGGTCCAGGATGTGGCTGTCCTAAGTGCCTTGGTAACTGTGAGGTCAAATGCCAACCCTTTGTTTTTAAAATTTAAAAAATTTTGGGGCCCGGCACGGTGGCGCAAGTGGTTAAGGTCCTCACCTTGCACGCCCGGGATCCCATATGGGCGCCAGTTCTAGTCCCGACAGCCCCGCTTCCCATCCAGCTCCCTGCCTGTGGCCTGGGAAAGCAGTCCAGGACAGCCCAAAGCTTTGGGACCCTGCACCCGCGTGGGAGACCCAGAAGAGGCTCCTGGCTTCGGATCGGTATAGCATTGACCGTTGCGGCTCACTTGGGGTGTGACTCATCGGATGGAAGATCTTCCTCTCTGTCTCTCCTCTCTGTATATCCGCCTTTCCAATGAAAAATATAATAAAAATAAAATCTTAAAAAAAATTTTTTTGAAAAGCATTATGCTCGGAATCTTGAGCAGGCCAGCGATGTCTAATCAGAATTTAAGAACTTCAATCCCAACTTCCTCTTCTGGTTGTGAAACAACGAAAGGCAGTTTCCTTTAGAATTAAATTGATATAAATATAAATGATTTAGATGATCAGAGTTTGAGTGTGAAGATTATGTGCAAATCAGGCAGAAACATGAAGGCGCATGAGGTGTAGCGGTAACTTGTGCTCGCCTGGGCAGCATACACACTAAAGTTGGATTAATACAGAGGATTAGCTTGGCTCAAGGGTGACATGCAAATTTGTGAAGCATCCATATTTTTAAGATTTTTAAAAGCATATCTATTTTTGACACTCATTTTTATTGGAAAGGCAGATTTATAGAGATAACGAGAGACAGGGACAAAGATCTGCAGTCTCCTGTTTTATTCCTCAGATGGCCACAGTGGGCTGGGGTTGAGCGTATCTGAAGGCAGGAGCCAGGAGCTTTGGGTTTCCCACATGGATGCAGGGTCCTAAGGCTTTGGGCCATGCTTGGCTGCTGTTCTTAGCCCATAGCAGGGAGCTGGATGAGAAGTGGAGCCGCTGGGACATGAACTGGAACCCATGTGGGATGTTGGCACTTGCATTTGGAGGATTAGGTAATTTAGCCAGCATGCTGGCCTTATTTATCTTAAAAAATCAGAATTCTAGAAAGATAGAGGGAGGGGAGGAGGGAAAGAGAGATCTTTCATCTGTTGGCAGGTGAGAAAGAAAGAATGACAATTTTCCATCTGCTGGTTCACTCCCCAGATGAGCCAGAGGCCAGGGCTGGGCCAGGCTGAAGCCAGCGGCCTCACCAAGGAGCTTTGTGCATCTGCGTGGGAGACCTGAAGGAAGCTCTGGCTTTGGCCTGGCTCAGCTAGGGCCATTGTGGCCACTTGAGGAGTGAACCAGCAGATGGAACATCTTTGTCTGTCTCTTCTCTCGGTGGATGTGTCTTTCCAATAAAAATGAATAAATCTTAAAAAGGAAATAACTGGGAGCATGAAAGTGCTTTGCCTTCCGATTACGTTACTATTTTGTTAATGTGGAATGTATATTCAAGTATGTTAATTTCTCCTTACCAGGTTTCCATGGATCTCAACAGTGCCAGCACTGTTGTTCTTCAGGTCTTAACGCAGGCCACCAGTCAGGATACGGCTGTCTTAAAACCAGCGGAGGAGCAGCTCAAGCAGTGGGAGACACAGCCAGGGTTTTATTCAGTGTTGTTGGTGAGTTCTACAATAGTGTACTTCTGCCTTTAATGATCAGTTATTTTAATTTTTAAAAACTTTATTACAAAGTCACATATACAGAGAGGAAGATCTTCTGCCTGCTGATTCACTCCCCAAGTGGCCACAACGGCCAGAGCTGAGCCGATCTGAAACCAGCAGCCAGGAGCTTCTTCTGGGTCTCCCACACAGGTGCAGGGTCCCAAGGCTTTGGGCTGTCCTCAACTGTTTTCCCATGCCACAAGCAGGGAGCTGGCTGCTGGGATTAAAACCAGCACCCATATGGGATCCCGGCACGTTCAAGGCGCTGACTTTAGCTACTGGCTGCCGTGCCAGGTTTTGATGTTTTAAAAACTAGTTTTATTGATGACTTACTTTAGAGTTTGGGTTTTCATTTCTGGTCAGACCCCTGAGGCTGCCAGTTGAATCAGAGAGTAATTCAGAATAAAATTGTATTTTGCAATATAGAATAAATTAGCAGTTGACATACGTTCTGTTTTTGGCTAAAAAGTGAGGTGTTTGTTAAGTTTATCATGACTTCAAGAGAAATTAAATGTTTAGAGTCATACCTGAGTGCAAGCAAGTGATTTTTAAAAAGAAAGAGGTACAGAGAGTTTGCAGTCTTGGCTTCGCTGCCCATGTCCCTGCCGTGGTTGGGGTTGACCATGCTGGAACCAGGAGGCAGGAAGTCGGACTGGGTCTCCGGTAGCACCTGCTGCTCGCTAGTGCGTGCGTTAGCAGGAAGCTGGACTCGGGAGTGGACATGAACCCAGGTGTCCTAACGGAGCGTAGGCATCACCGTGATTTCTTAACTGCTACGTCAGACACCCACCCTACTTTGGACTTATTTTAGCTCTAGTTGTCCACTTTGTGTCCTTGATCTCCGGATTCCTTTGCAGTTCTTAGGGAATGGTTGGGTTGACGGCTGCATCCTGCCTTGGGTTCTCAAGGGCAACTGAATCCGGCTCAGGCCCAGCAGCTTCCTCAGTATTCCCTTTGTTCACTCCTTTGCTCACGGAACTCCATTTCAGTGCTAGCAGCATCCCAGCATCCGAGTTGAATGGGATTCAAGAAGTGCGTTCTGTTTCCTTTTTGGAAAGTCTGCAGAAGGGCTTCTGACTCAGTTGCCAAGAGTCTGAAGGGATAAGTGGGAGTCACACGGCTGTCCGTGTGATTTTTTTTTTTCTGGTGGTGTGCACATGCTTATCTGAAAGCGATATTGTATGATTATCTGTTTTTAATGCATCACATAAATGTATTCATACCAAGGAGCATACTTACCACACAATAAATTTTTGTTTTATTTAAGCAATTTTTTAAAAAAGATTGGTGTATTTTTTTTTTAAAGATTTATTTTTATTATTTTTTCATTGGAAAGGCGGATATACAGAGAGGAGAGACAGAGAGGAAGATCTTCCGTCCGATGATTCACTCCCCAAGTGAGCCGCAACGGTCGATGCTATGCCGATCTGAAGCCAGGAGCCTCTTCTGGGTCTCCCACGCGGGTGCAGGGTCCCAAAGCTTTGGGCCATCCTCGACTGCTTTCCCAGGCCACAAGCAGGGAGCTGGAAGGGAAGCGGGGCTGCCGGGATTAGAACCGGCGCCCATATGGGATCCCGGGTGTGCAAGGCGAGGACCTTAACCACTGCGCCACCGCGCCGGGCCCAAGATTGGTGTATTTTTATTTGAAAGGCCAAGTTACAGAGAGAGAGAGAGGTGGGGAGTGTCCGAGTCTGCAGTGACTACACGTGGACCTGTCCGAGGCTGGGAGCCAGGAAGTTCCTCCAGGTCTCCATGTGGGTGCAGAGAACCAAGGGCTTTTGGCCATCTTTGCTCTCATCCCAGCCGGAAGCAGGGAGCTGGGACTGAAAGGAGCATCCGTGTGGCGTGCTGGCATTGCAGGTGGAGGCTTAACTCAATATGCCATGGTACTGCCTGCTCCTGCTCCTCCACCCCCCAAGGTTTTTTTCTTAACTTTTTTTTATAAGATTTTTTTATTTGTATTTGAAAGGCAGATTTACAGGGAGGAGAGACGGAGAAGTCATCTGTCCACTAGTTTACTCCCCAAATGGCTGCAGTGGCCGGAACTGAGCCCATCTGAAGCCAGGAGCCTCTTTTGGGTCTCCTGTGAGGGTGCAGTGCCCCAGGGTGTTGGGCCATCCTTCATTGCTTTTCCTGAGCCACAGGCAGGGAGCTGGATGTGAAGTGGAGCAGCTGGGACACAAACTGGCACCCATGTGTGCTCCTGGCGCTTGTAGTGGGAGGATTAACCAATTAAGCCATTGCAGTGGATCCTATGAGTTTAATTTTTGACTGGGCTAATATTCAGACATGGTTAAAAACTAGAGTAGTATAATGAATTTCTGTTCAATGTCCATTAGACAACTTAGAATAGACTACTGGGAAAATATGTTATCTTAGTTGAATTGTAGAATATGCCTAATGTGTAAAGTAAGAATGTGTTTGTTCATTAAACAGAACATTTAACTGAAATATCCCTACATATTTTATTGTAGGGGAATACTGATTTTTTTATACCGTGTTTTTACTTACAGAATATTTTCACAAACCACACTCTGGATATAAATGTTAGATGGCTTGCTGTTCTGTATTTTAAACATGGAATCGACCGCTACTGGAGACGTGTTGCACCTCAGTAAGTTCTTTGCACATCCGATCTTTTATAAACTGTAAGAATGTGCCTGTTGATGTTAAGGGGTATGTTGCTACTTACTTTGACAGCATGTATCTGTAGGTCTCAGAACAGCAGAGAGGATGAGCATGCTGCTCTGCCAGGAGCACGTGGAAATGTGTGGGGCATTTGCAAAGCATTTGGTGTTTAGAAGAAAAACCAAATTATTGATGTATGTGCTTAATTCGGATTGGTAGCTCTGCTGTGTTACTCCATGGTGTGTGGGTGTGTATGCATCTTTGGTTGGCTTGTTTGAAAGACTGAGATGAAGGAATGAGTGATGCTGAAGCAGAAAGCCTTATTTCCTGTTGGTTTGAACAAGAATATGCTAAGATTTTGAAAAACAAAAACAAAACGCATGGTAAAGGAAATCCCAGGTCATTTCTGAATAAGGTGGATTTCAATTCCAGCCTCGGTGGGGGTCACACAACATTTGTAATGTCATCAAATTTGGTTGTAACTGTTGAGTGTTACGTAATAGATGACATAGATGAGATCCTGAAATC
Source organism: Ochotona curzoniae (assembly GCF_017591425.1). Classification (NCBI taxonomy): domain Eukaryota; kingdom Metazoa; phylum Chordata; class Mammalia; order Lagomorpha; family Ochotonidae; genus Ochotona; species Ochotona curzoniae. The sequence continues at coordinate 459,733 of NW_024466758.1, forward strand.
TAAGGAAGTAGTGAACGCTGCCATTGTTGACCAGAAGGTGGCACTGCAGGTCTGGGAATTGTCCCATTTGTAAAACCTTTTTAAGATTCTTGTCATAAGGACTGCAAACTGCTTATCAAATGTGCCCTTGATTAATAGTGGAAGTAACTGGAATATTTTTAAGCTGCATTTACGTTACTGTGGTATAGCGCAGGTCTTTCTCATTCTTAGGATTGTTCATAATTTTGGCAGAAATGTAGATTTGTATTGGAAGTACTTAAAAATCTGCTTGATTCTTTTATAAATTTTTGCTTGTGTAGTTCTTGCTTTTTACCATTACTTTTTTTATGAGTCTTAATATTTTTTGATTAAAATTTTTTTTTTTTGGAATTTTATCATGCAATTCCATAGGGTCTGGGATTCCCCCCAACTCCCCTAATTCCCAAACCCCAACTGATTTTCCCCATATTATTACAATAGTATAGTTCTTCATAAGCAGTCGTAAGTCTTTCAGTGTGTGCTGCCATTGCTGGTACTGACAGTGGCAGACAGTCCAGCATCCCACTGTCTAGATATGCCCAACAGTTTCACTGGGAGTCCATCTTTGATTTGGAAGTAGGGATGCATACTGCGTTGTATCTTCACATCTGAGTATGATAGTCTCTATGGCATCATTATACATTCCCTCAAACGAGAAGCCACAAAACAAAATCAACAACAGGTACGAAGTTAAAATACAAAGTTTACAGCACCTTGAAGTTGAAAAACGGGCCACTGAATAACCAACTCATGGGTGAAGAAAACACAAAAGCCTCTTGGGTAAAATGATGCCATTGTGCAATTCATGACAAGAGAAAACAAACTATTTGAAAGAAATGAAAGTGGAAGCAAGAACAACACGTGCTGGTGTGGGTGTAGGGAGAAAGGTTCTCTCTTTCACTGCTGGTGGGCTTGCAGGCTAGTACGACCACTATGGAAGTCAGTACAGAGAGTCCCTAGAGAATCGTAAATAGAACTGCCGTATGACCCAGCTGTCCTGCTCCTAGGAACATACCCAGAGGAAAGGAAAACTGCCTGTGAGAAGGGGATCTGTAATCCTGTATTTACAGCAGCACAACCTACCATTAGTTTTATAGAAGGTGATTAGCTAACTTAAGCTTCTATCCTTCCTGTAAAGATAGAATTTAATTGCACATTAGTAGGGAGCTGCTCGGAAGCGGAGCAGCCTGGATTCAAACCAGTGCCCAAAGGAATGCCAGTGTTTCAGGTGGTGGCTTTCCCCGCTCTATGCCGCAGTGTGTGTTTCTGCCTGTCTTTTATGGCCCTCTTGGTGAAATTTGTACAATCTAAGCGTATGGAAACACTCTGCAATCTATTTAGCTACAAGTTTTTTTTTTTTTAAGATTTATTTTTATTATGTTTTTATTGGAAAGGCGGATATACAGAGAGGAGAGACAGAGAGGAAGATCTTCCGTCCGATGATTCACTCCCCAAGTGAGCGCAACGGGCCGATACCATGCCGATCCGGAGCCAGGAGCCTCTTCCGGGTCTCCCACGCGGGTGCAGGGTCCCAAAGCTTTGGGCCGTCCTCGACTGCTTTCCCGGGCCACAGGCAGGGAGCTGGAAGGGAAGCGGGGCTGCCGGGATTAGAACCGGCGCCCATATGGGATCCCGGGTGTGCAAGGCGAGGACCTTAACCACTGCGCCACCGCGCCGGGCCCTAGCTACAAGTTTTGTTTGACTCTGGCTTTCGGCTGTCTTGATCTGTCTTTACACCTGGCGCACGGGCGCGGTTCGAGGCAGCTTGTGTGTTTTTTCCCTGTTGCAGTCCAGTGGCGTCCTTTCGGTACACCAGGCGCTTAGTATGTGTGTACCCGGCTTCCGCTCCCGCTGTTGCCAAAAGATGTCAGAAATGGAAGCCACAGGGCTGCTTCAGTAGCCTAGTGGTTAAAATCCTCACCTTGCATATGCCGGCATCCCATATGGGCACTGGTCTAATCACAGCATCCTGCTTCCCATCCAGCTCCCTGCTTGTGGCCTGTGGAGGAAAGCCCAAAGCCTTGGGACCTTGCACCCGCCTGGGAGACCAGGAAGAAGCTCCTGGCTCCTGGCTTCAGATTGGCTCAGCTCTGGCCATTGCGGTCACTTGGGGAGTGAATGAACAGATAGAAACTCTTCCTCTCTGTCTCTCCTCCTCTCTGTGTATCTGACCTTCCAATAAAAAGGAATCTTAAAAAAAAAGAAAAGAAATGAAAGTCATGGTCCCAGTTTTAGGACTGTTCTTGGCTTTAAAAAGCTTGTCTGTAGTGGAATTAGGCTTTTCTCTTAAGATGCTGCATCGGCTAAAGGTACCGTATGAAAACAACAGATGTTGAGGGGGGCATTTTATACTCTGGCCTGTTGGAAAATTTAAATATTTGGCAATGAAAAAAATCTGGTGTTGAAGTTTTCAGTGCTGCTAAACCCTGTGTCTAGGGCGTGCAGCCAGGAAGGGCTGAGGGCAGCTGCCGGCGGACTTCTCCCCGAGCTGCCAACCTCTGCTCCCTCCACTTCTGCATTTTCTTTCTTTTATCTTTTTTTTTTTTTTTTTAAAGATTTGTTTATTTTTATTGGAAAGTCAGATGTACAGAGAGGAGGAGAGACAGGAAGATCTTCATCTGCTGATTCATTCCCCAAGTGACAGCAGTGGCTGTAGCTGAGCTGCTCCGAAGCCAGGAGCCAGGAACCTCTGGGTTTCCATGTGGGTACAGGTTGCCAAGGTATTGGGCCATCCTCAACTGCTTTCCCAGACCACAAGCAGGGAGCTGGATGGGATGTGGGGTTGCCGGGATTAGAACCGGCATCCATATGGGATCTCTGCGCGGGCAAGGCGAGGGCTTTAACTGCTAGGCTACTGCTCTGGGGCCAGGTATGTTTTCAAGATGACCACAGCTGTGCTTCGTTTCTCTTTGTATTTTGGTGTCAGTGATGCTTTTCTGTTTTTTACCTCCCAAGCTGAGTATGTTTTGATGGATGCTAAACATCTTATATATAGTTAAAAGTTGAGCGACTCTGAATTCTGTTTGTTTAGCATTAATTTTCTCTGGGCAAGCAGACAGAATTCGACCTCACCCTTGACACAGTTGAGCTTAGTTTGTTTCTGGTTTGCTGTTACTCTCAGATTGTGGCTTTCCTGGGGCTTCTCGCCGGGAAGCCTCGGCTGTTTACCAGCATAGTGCTTTCTTGTTAGGGGATAAACTCAATTTTTTTGTCTCTTCAGCATGTGAGATCAGCTGAAATCTCTCTCTAGCTTTTTAGTCTCAGCTGGATTTTTTTGGGCGCGTTTCCAAAGGGAAAATGTCCTGGCTCATCACAATTCTTTTCTTTTTTTCTGAGAAGATCTCTGAAGTCCGCCCTGGTTAGATTGTGTGTGTGTGTGTGTGTGTGTGTGTGTGTGTGTGTTTATATTATTTTCCCAGAGCTGCAACAAGCGATCACAAATTAAGTGCTTAAAACAACAGATGCTTATTTTCTTACTCAGTTCAGGAGACAAGAAGTCCAGCGTCCCAATGGCAGCAGGGCCGTGCTCGCTTTGCCCTGGAAGCGGCCCTGGCCTGCTTTGCCCACCTGCTGGAGGTCCGTCCCTGGTCTGGCGTGGCTGCCCTCTGCCCGCATTGCCCTCTGACCTTTGCTGAGCCGCATGTTTCTATGTTCCCAGTTTGCTCTTTTTTTTTTTCCCCATTTTTTCCCCTTTATTTTTGACAATCTTTACAAAGTTAATTAGGGCACAAAGATTCAAGGGCTACAAGAAAGTGGGTAAGACTATTTCCACATTTTTTCCGTATATGTTGGGTAAAGGGGGAGATAAAAGGAGAAGTCCCACCCAGCCTCCCACCCATCCCAGGTCCCCGATATGGGGCATGCTCCGAGGGTCCTGCTCAAGTGGTTTTGATAGTTCAACAGTTCTGAATTGCTGCCAATCTCACCATTCCAAGCACGATGAGGTCGCCGCAGAATCCACTGGCTGACATAGTCACACTAGAGTCTGCGTTTGCCCAGTTTTTCACTGCCAGCATATGGCTGGGGTAGTGGGTTGATGTGTTCTGTCCTCTGCTGTGGTGCCAGGCGTCCTCTGCAGGTTCCAAGAGACTGCCATATCCTCAATGCAGCTGGTTATGCTCTCCACTGCTCCGTCTGAGCCTCTGAGGAGGCTAGGCTCTGACACTTGCACTCCATGGTCCGACCCTGGAACCTGCACTTCATGGTTAGGGTTCTGAGTCCGACAGTTCAACTGGGGAGATCCCCAAAGAAACTTCATCTGAGGTGATCCCAGACCAGATTCTTTTTTTTTTTAAGATTTATTTTTATTATTATTTTTTTTTATTGGAAAGGCAGATACACAGAGAGGAGAGACAGAGAGGAAGATCTTCTGTCCGATGATTCACTCCCCAAGTGAGCGCAACCGCCGAAGCTATGTCAATCTGAAGCCAGGAGCTTCTTCCGGGTCTCCCACGCGGGTGCAGGGTCCCAAAGCCTTGGGCCGTCCTCGACTGCTTTCCTGGGCCACAGGCAGGGAGCTGGAAGGGAAGTGGGGCTGCCGGGATAGAACCGGCACCCATATGGGATCCCGGGCGTGCAAGACGAGGACCTTAACCACTGTGCCACTGTGCCGGGCCCCAGACCAGATTCTTGTGTGTACTTGCCAATTCAGGGTGCGGCACAGTCCATTGCCCCAATCAGCTGGTGGTTGCAATTGCTGGGTCGGTTCTGTTTCTAGCCCTGTCTTCCATGCGAACCAATGAGTGATGCAGTCCGACCTGGTTCTGCCCAGCACTCACTTGACTCTCACATAAACCAATGGGAGCTGCAGCCTAGTTGGAGCGACCCACAATAACCCCCACCAGGCCCGCCCCCTGCCCTGGTTTGCCAATATGTGCAGCAGACTAGTCCAGTCTGTTCCACATCCCATTCAGCTCTCATACATGTCAATGAATATTGAAGCCTCATTCAACTTAACCAGCTCCACTATCCAGCCCACACACATACTGGCAGGTGCCTTTCTGTCTAGCCACCCCTGCCCCTGTCCTGGTTTTCATGCTCTCTGGTGGGAGTGGTAACCCAAGAGGGAGGAGCCCACTATTTCCCTTCTAGGCCACTCCCACTCCCAGATTATGCACTCTCCAGGTGGTTCTGGAGTTTAATTCGACAGTGCCAACCTGTGCCAGCTAATGCTGCGGCAAAGCCCAACCAACCCTCACCAACTAGAATTTTTGCTTGCACCAGTCGGAACAGTCAGCCCAAGTTGGCTTTTCCCTGATCTAGTCCACATGAGGCGCACAGGTGTTGTGGCCCTGCCTGGCCTGATCTGCCTCCATCCCGACTCACTGTCTCCAGTGGAAGTGGCTGTCTAGTAGGGAAGTCTGCTTTCCCCCTGCCGGCTTTGCCCCCTCCCTCCCTGGTTCTCACGTGTGCTGTTTGGGCGCTGTGGCCACATCTGGTACGGCTCACCTCACCTTGGTATTCCGCAGTGTGCACTGTTTTGACATGACTGAACCTGGCCTGACCCTGTTCTGGTGCTTGGATTCGCCAGTGGGTGATGTGAACTGGCCCAGCCTGGTCTGCCCCCGACCCATGCCAAATGTATTCCAGAGGGAAACTTTCCATGGCCTGTTCTGGGCTGTTCCCTATCGTGGTTCTTTTGCTCACCTGCAGGTACTGTGTCCTGCCAGAGGAGTTGCTCAGGCTCCTGCATCAGAACCTGTCCCTATGCCAGATCTTGCGCTTATTGGTGAGTCCGTGGGCCAGTCCTACTCAGTCCACTTCCTGTCCTAGTAGGAACAGTGGCCTTTCCTAGCTGTCCTTCAACCCAATCTGGTTCTTACTGTTGGATAATTTAGCCCAGCCAAGGCTTGTCCATACCCAGACACTGCTCACACATGGCTCAGTAGGGGCAGAGACCTAGCCTAGTCCGTCCTACATCTACCCAGGTTCTCCAGAGCACCAGATGGTATTGGAGTCTAGCCCAGCTTGGTGCGTCCAGTCCCAGTCCACACTTGTGCCAAGGGAGATTGCAGCCATATCTAGGCCAGGACACAGCCCCCGCTCTGGCCCCCCGCACCCAGGAGGGGGAACCTCAACCCAGCAAGGGTATACTTTCACAGCTCCCCAACCGGACCTGTTCCCAGCCATAGGTCGCGCACATGCCAGTGGTTGCTCTGACCCAGCTTGGCACAGCCCCTCACTTGTCTTGGCCTTTGCCTTCGATGCTGTGGCCTGGCATCCCTGGCTCATGCAGACCAGTCGGTATAAGAGCCTAGCTTGGCATGACCTGTGCTCCATCCTGATTTCTATTTTTGCTTGTGAGCTAAGGTTTGCTCAGTCCTGCCTGGTCCACCCCATTCCATTACCAACCCACACATTAGCCAGCCATTGGAGCTACTTTGCCCAGCTTGTCTGACCCCCAGGTCTGGACCATGTGTTCACCAGCGGGAGCTATGACCCACCAGGGGAGTTTCCCAAGTTCCTCCACTTGACCCACTCCCAGACCCAGTTCTCATACATGCCAGTGGGTGTTAGGCCAGTGCCCAGCATAGTCTGGCCTTCCATTTGGCCTTGTATGAGCTGGTGAACATTGCAGCCCGGCCCACCCCACACCCTATTCAGGATGCACATTCAGGTGCTGCTGCTTTGACCAGCCCAAACCATTGAGGGTTCCTTTACCTGTGAGTGATGGCAGGTTCCTTGGTCACACCTAGCTTAGTCTATCACCACCCCAACTCTTGAGCTAACCAGTGGGACTAGTATTTCCACAGGGTTTGGCCCACACATCCCCCACAGAATCTACCCCCGGAAATGGTTCTCTCGTGTGCTGGTTAATGTCATGGCTCTGCCTAATGTGACCCATCTCTTGAGGCATCATTATGTCAGGTACTAGGATATGGTCCTGCTGGACAAGCCCCCAGCCTTAGCTTTTGCACAGACTGGTGTACGGTGGTCAGCATTGTTCAGTGATAACAAGTTCTGTACAGGACTTAAAGGAGGCTGGCATGTCAGTCTTACCCATAAAGATCATCTAGTCCCTTGCTTACCTTCAAAGGAAAAGTTACTCTGTGATTGGGAGTCTTCAGGATTGATTCACAACCCAGAAGCACAGTGGGCTGAACATGGAGGTACCTAGGCAGCAATTCATAGCCCCAAAACCCCAGAGTTCGCCCCTCCCAGTCGCATCCACTGCAGGATGTTGGCGGCGGGTGGGGCCTGGGTCTGCCATCTTCTCCAGATTTCCCCTCTCAGTGTACTCACCAGGAAGGGAGCAGCCTCTGGAGCTCAGGCAGGCCCGGGGACAGCTCACTGTATGTTCCTGGTGGCTGGAATCAAGGCTCTGAGCATGGAGACTCATCTGGCCTGGGACCTGCCAGGAGCCAACAGGCTGCTAGAAGTTTTCCCCCCCGGACCCCAAGGTCGCCCCTCCCAATCCCATCCACTGTACGATGTTAGCCGCAAGTTTGCTCTTACATGGACAGCACAGGGTGAGTTAGGGCCCCCTCAGTTCAGTAGGACTCTACCCTAGCATCCTAGTATGAATACCTTTTCAAAGATGACATAAGACAACATGAAAAGTACCTGGGGTAAGGATTTGTGTGTTCGGTTTGTGGGCAGGGACACAGTTCAGTTCACAGGAGATGGCATTTTTTTAGAAAATTGAATACAACTTTTTTGATCTAGTTGAATGATTGGTCTCATTCCAACTACTCCATTATTGCCAAAATGGAAAAACTTAAAAGCTTTAAATTTGACATAAAATACACAGTTTAAAATTTAGCACATGTGATTTGGAGCAATGAATATTCTTCGTCCATGTCCTTCAATTTTGTTTCTTTTTTTTAATATTTCATTATTTTTATTTGAAAGGCAGAGTTACAGAGAGAAAAGGAGAGAGAGAATGAGATCCTTTATCTGCTGGTTCAATCCCCAAGTGAAAACAGTAGCTGTGGCTGAATGACTGAAGCCAGGAGCCACGTGTTTCTGCCCAAGCACTTGGGAACCTTCCGCTGCGTTGGTGGTGGAGCAGCTGGGACTTGAGCTGGTACCTGTGTGGGCTGCCGGCACTGAGGGCGGGGCTTACGCTCTGCCACCGGGCTGGCCTCTGACCTTCAGTTTTCTACTGTACTTCAGTCTAAGCCGTAAAAGTGACTATCTTACAAGTGTAAGATGAAAACTTTTAAACTAGTCAAAATCTGTGTTCAGTTTAAATGTTCTCTAGCCTAAAATTCTTTCTGTAAAATCACCTCAGATTCCATGAAAGAATAATATGCAAGAATAATATTTGTTCTTATAGATTTCCCTTTTTAGCAGATTTCTTATATATATATATATATATATTTGTTTGTTTTCTTTCTTTTTATATACATATATGTATATATATATATATATATATATATATGTATTTTAAAGATTTGTTTCTTTACTTTTTTACTTACTTGGAAGTCAGAGTAACAGAGAAAGAGGGAGAGACAAAGTAAGATTCTTAGCTGGTTCACTCCCTAAATGGCCACAGTGGCCAGAGCTGGGCTGGTCTGAAGCCAGGAGCCAGGCGTTGCTTTGGGTCTGCCATGAGGGCGCAGTGGCTCAAGGGTTAGGTCATCCTGCATTGCTTTCCCAGGCAATAACCAGGGAGCTGATTCAGAATGGAATAGCCTGGACATGATCTGGCGCCCTTAGGGATGCTGGCTGTGCGGGGGGAGAAGTAGCCTGGTGATGTTCCACTGGGAAGGTAACTTTTGACGTCCGTGAAAGTGCACATTAAAATATTATATTGATTACCTTGGGTTTGTCTTACTTCCTCTTGCTTACTGTGTTGTACTTATTTAATTGCAAAAAAAAATTTGTGTTTCTGACTTAGTGTGTGCTTCAGTACACAAGTAATGGAAGTATTTTTTACTTACCAAAAGCAGCAGAGACACATGATTAAAGGGCTTTTTATTGTAACATTCACAGTAGTGCTAATTTGCAGTCAGTATTGGGTGGCGTTCTTATGCATAATGATTTATCTTTTTACAGTGCTCTCTCTGAGGAAGAAAAAAGCACTTTGCGTGCTGGGCTGATCACCAACTTCAATGAACCAATAAACCAGGTGAGGAAATGAATGTTGGTTCTTCTTGCTCTTATGGTTCTTTTTGCAAAAGAAACTTTACATCATTTTATTTGTGCTTATATACATTTCTCTATTGATGTTTAAGAATGTTTAAATTATTTATTTACTTTTACTTGAAGGAGAGAGAGAGATTGAAATCTTCGATTAACTGATCCATTTCCCAAATGGCTACAGCAGCTGGAGCTGCACCAGTCCAAACTGGGAGCCAAGAGCTTTTTCTGGTTCTCCTGTGTGGGTACAGAGGCCCAGGGCTTTTCTCTGCTGCTTTCCTAGGTACAGTAGCAGGGAGCTGGAAGGGAATTGAAGCAGCTGGGACTAGAACTAGTGCCCATATGGGATGCTGGAGCATTTTAGGCAGAGGATTAGCATGCTAAGCCACTACACCAGCCCCCTGGTCTTTTAATTTTGAATCTAATTGTGGCCTTTAGGAATTTTGGATATATTTGACTATTAGTGGTTTAAAGCTCAGAAGTTATTTTAATGTATACTTTTTAGCTCTCTCAGTTGTTGGGCCAACATTTGCAAGCAAATCATTTGTGCCTTTATCATCTTACTGCATACAAGCCCATTGTAATGGTTTATATTTTCAGTGCTTTCGGTTCTTTTGTTAGACAGCAGGATGTTCTTAGTTTCTGTGTATTTTCTGTGCTCATCACATTTTGAATTCTGATTGTTCTCTGTGGTAGATAGGTAGTAGATAATAAGGTTTTAGCTTTTCTCTGCAATGAAGTTGTCTTCTAAGAATAAATTGAAGTTTTACTTGTACATGTGAAAGTTCTTCAGTTTTCCTAAGGTAACACTGTTTATTATACTTGGTTCCTTTAATTGGAATGGTTGCACACATATTGTTAGAGGACTTCTAGTGTAGGGAAACAATGAATGAAAAGGTCAGTTGAGGAGCAAGTGTTTGTACTTGTTACGACACCCCTTGGGAAGTATTCATCCCAGTTCAGGTGTGCTTGGGTTTTAGTTTGAGCCTTGCTTCCAGTCTGGCTTCCTGCTAATGTGTATCCTGGGATGGAGCAGATGGTAGAACTGCTGGAGTCTAACCAAGTGGAGATTCAGATTGAGCTTTTGGCTTTGGCCTGGCTCAGGCATATTGGTGATTTAATTAGCAGATGGGAGACCTTTGTCTCCCTTCTTTTGTGTAAGTTTTACTTTTTTATTTTCATGTAAGTTTAAAATCAATTTTTCTGGTCTAAGAATTTGAAAATCTGTGTATACATGGAGTTCATAGAAAATTGCATTATGCAAGGCTTTTGAATCAAAATAAAAATTTCATGTTTTTCAAGGATTTTTTTTTTTTAGATTTATTTATTTTTATTGGAAAGTAGGATGTACAGAGAGGAGAAGAGACAGAGAGGAAGATCTTCCATCTGCTGATTCACTCCCCAAGTTGTTGCAACAGCTGGAGCTGATCCTCTCCTTAGCCAGGAGCCCAGAGCCTCTTCCAGGTCTCCCAAGGCCTTGACTGCTTTCCCAGGCCACAAGCAGGGAGCTGGATGGGAAGTGATGCCACTGGGATTAGAATCCTAGCACCTATGTGGGATCCCAGCATGTGCGTGGCGAGGACTTTAGCTGTTAGGCTACCGCATTGGGCCTTTCATGGCCTTTTTGAAGTGCAGTTATATTTGACTTATTTTTTTCGTATTGCAGTTTAAAAAAAATTGTTTTTATTTGAAAGGCAGAATTTTAGAGGGAGAGAAGGAAAGATCTTCCATCCAGTGGTTCACTCCCCTGATGCTGTTGTTTTCACAGGCTCTAAGCAGGGGAGCTGATCAGAAGTTGAGTTGCCGGGACTCAAGCTGGCACATGTGTGGGCTGCCAGTGCTGCAGCTGGAAGATTAGCTGGCTGTACCGTGGCCCAGTCCTCCCAGTGCAGTTTTCTCTTGATCTGTTTAATGACTTGAGTTCTTTGACAAAGAAACACATGGGTAACGGTGTGCCTTTCACTGGGGCCGGTGGTGGTTTTGGGTGATTGATAGACTGCCTATGTGTTCTGAGGAATTATTAACCTATAGAAAAGGATTAGTAAAACATGTACCGTTTCATGTTCATTTTTTACTTTTAGGTCACTTGTTTTTAAACTTTGTCGCTTATAAAACCTCCTTACATAAGGGAGCTTCACAATGTTCATGCAAGAAGGGAATTAAAAGGAAGTGGCGTTTTCTGTCATCTTCTTGAGGTTCCTTCGTACTGCTAAAATTGAACCTATTGAAAGATTATGCTTCAGTATTTAGTTAGAATCAGAACTGACAAATTAACAATATGAATCTAAATAATAAACCACATTTATTATTATTATTATTTTTTAAAGATTTATTTTTATTATTTTTTTATTGGAAAGGTGGATATACAGAGAGGAGAGACAGAGAGGAAGATCTTCTGTCCGATGATTCACTCCCCAAGTGAGCGCAACGGCCGATGCTATGCCGATCCGGAGCCAGGAGCCTCTTCCGGGTCTCCCACGTGGGTGCAGGGTCCCAAAGCTTTGGGCTGTTCTCGACTGCTTTCCTGGGCCACAGGCAGGGAGCTGGATGGGAAGTGGGGCTGCCGGGATTAGAACCGGCACCCATATGGGATCCCGGGCGTGCAAGGCAAGGACCTTAACCACTATGCCACTGCGCCGGGCCCAACCACATTTATTATTATAAATAGTAATTTTGATAGCTTTTTCATAAAACAATAAAGTAACGGAGCAGAGTAGCACTGTTTGTGTTTTTGGTGTCTCTTTAGTGTCTGAATGCTTCAAGGATGATACTGAGATTTCCATGTTTGCTTGTTAATCTCTGTGCTGTCTTCTTGTGCTGGGGAAGCCTGGCTTCACATTGATTGATAACAGGGAAGAGAAGATCTTCAGAACTCTGAGAGGGCCCGAAAGAGTCAGTCAGTGAAGCCTCAGTCTTACCAGATTGCCACCATTTTACCCAGATTTAAAGCAGTTCTTAAAGTCCTTCTTTTTCTGTTACCCTTATTTCCTGTGTCTGTTTCTGGTGATCATTTGTTTTCTTTGTAGATCGCCACGCAGATTGCAGTGCTGATAGCCAAAGTTGCTAGATTGGACTGTCCGCGGCAGTGGCCTGAGCTGATCCCCACGCTCATCGAGTCTGTCAAGGTCCAAGACGACCTCCGACAGCACCGCGCCTTGCTCACCTTCTATCATGTCACCAAGACACTGGCGTCCAAACGACTGGCTGCTGACAGGAAGCTATTTTATGATGTAAGTGTTTGTTCTTTTTTAATTCTTAAAGTGATTCTTTTTTTTATTGGAAAGGCAGATCCTAATTACGGAAAGAAGGAGAGACAGAAAGATCTCCCATCTGTTGGTTCCTTTACCTAAATGGGTGCAGTGGCTGGAGCTGTGCCTATCCAGAGCCAGGAGCCAGGATCTTCCTCCAGGTCTCCCACGCAGGTGCAGGGGCCCAAGGCTTTGGGTGGTCCTCGACTGTTTTCCCAGGCCACAAGCAGGGAGCTGGATGGGAAGTGGAGCAGGTGGGACACAAACTGCCACCGCTATGGCATCCTGGCAGCTGAAAAGCGAGGATTTAGGCCTTTAGCCATGTTACCGGGCATGAGGTCAGTCAGTCATTCACTAGTCCCCCCGCCCCAAATAGCTGCCAGGGCCGGAGCTGAGCCCATCTCAAGCCAGGAGCCTGGGTCTTTTTTTTCAGGACATCGTGTGTGTGCAGGGGCCCAAGCACTTAGACCATCTCTGCTGCTTTTCCCAGGCACATTAGCAGGGAGCTGGATTGGAAAGGCTTGTCCAGACACTAGCAGGTGGCTGCCGCACCGTGGACCCAGACTTTAATGGATTTCACATAATTAAACGTAATTGTGAGCACTGTGCTGTTATGAATATAGCTTTATTTCTCTGTTAGAAATCTTGCTAATTTTAATCTATGCAGTGAAGTGAATGAAAAGATCACTTAGTTGCCAATGAGAGGATAGGTTGATAAGGACGGTCAGAAGGTAGAGATTCGGGACTGCTGCAATAATTCTGATGAGTTGTTAATCTGTGAAGTGAAGGTGTGTAAAGGCAGCAGTCAGCTTTCCCAGGCGCATTAGCAGGGAGCTGCGTTAAAGTGGGTATAAAGGGGTGCCTGCACTGGACTAGAGGTCAGAGGCCGTAGCCTTAATAAGCCCCTGTGCTGACCCCAAGATGTTTCAGTCTTAAAGTGATAGTTTGGGCCATTGTGGAAAGGAGTAAGTGAAGAGAGTATAGCATTTGAAAGAAAAGGCGTTTAATGATTTAATGCAGGTGGCAAACGGAAACAAAGTTCTAGAAATGAATACTTGTTTTAGTTTGGTTCATAAATGCCTTTATTTTTCTGAGAACTGCCGGACTCTGTGCCCTGGGCTTGTTTTGTACCAAACGCATTGTGTTACAAGTGCCTCTTGTTTGGGATGGAGTAGGAAGAAGGGGAAGGAGATGGTATAGTCTTGAACTGTGGGACATGCTCAGAGCATTAGTTTTTTTTTTTAAAGATTTATTTTTATTATTGTTTATTGGAAAGGCGGATATACAGAGAGGAGAGACAGAGAGGAAGATCTTCCGTCCGGTGATTCACTCCCCAAGTGAGCGCAGTGGTCGATGCTATGCCGATCCGAAGCCAGGAGCCTCTTCTGGGTCTCCCACGCGGGTGCAGGTTCCCAAAGCTTTGGGCCATCCTCGACTGCTTTCCCAGGCCACAGGCAGGGAGCTGGAAGGGAAGCGGGGCTGCCGGGATTAGAACCGGCGCCCATATGGGATCCCGGGCGTGCAAGGCGAGGACTTAACCACTATGCCACCGCGCTGGGCCCGGAGCATTAGTTTTTAAATCTCAAGTACAGCTGGAGAGGCTTCTGAGCCAGACTTTAAATAAGCTTCCCTGCTGGTCCTTCCGGCAAGGCTAAAGCCACAGTCGCAACCCAGTGGTTTCCAGTGCAGTCTTTTTTTTGAAGATGTATTCATTTTATTGGAAAGGCAGATGTATACAGAGAGGGGAGACAGAGAGGAAGATTTTCTATCCGATGATTCACTCCTCAAACAGCCGCAACGGCTGGAGCTGAGCCAGTCTGAAGCCAGGAACCAGGAGCTTCCTCCATGTCTCCCACGCAAGTGCAGGATCCCAAAGCTTTGGGCCGTCCTTGACTGCTTTCCTAGGCCACAGGCAGGGAGCTGGACAGGAAGCGGGGCTGCTGGGATAGAACTGGCACCCATATGGGATCCTGGGCGTGCAAGGCGAGGACTTTAACCATTATGCAATCGCACCGGGCCTGACAGCAGTCTTATGTTCATCTGCTGATGCTGAGTATATGAGAAGTTCTTTTTGATATTTATACGGTTGCTTTTCAGACCCTTGTCACTTTTTCTTGACAAAAGCCAATAAATGACTAATGAAGTGGATAGTTGATCATAACTTTTTGTAGGAATTTCTTTTTTATTTTGTTTCCCTCCCTGGGACTTAAATTTTGTGTTGGGAAGATTCTCAGAGTGAACTATCTAGAAGATTCTGGGTTCCAGTTTCTTGCTCTTGAAGGTTGTGTTTGGTAGAATTCTGAATTCCTGTGTTGGTTTCCTGTGGGATACTTCCTCCTGTTTTGCTTTGGGTTTTCAGGTATAATTGCTGTTTAATGTAGGCGTTCTGTTGTGCATTGTTCTATTCTGCCCAGATAAGTGGTCTTTTCTGGATAACTTGCATGAGTTTGTTTTTTGTTTTTGTGGTGGTTTTGGCTTGTTCTCATTGTAGAAGGAAAGATAGGCCTACCTAGCGTCAGAACTTACTTCCAGTGTGGTACCTGCCACCTTGTACTGAACTGTGCTTACTGATTTAGCTTTTTCTGACACACTACGCTGTCTCTTGTTTATTTCAGAAGCAGAGAGACAGCAAGACTGAGTGAGAGAGTGGTAGATCCTGGCTCCTTGCTTGTTAGTGAAGGCATATGATAGGTGGGGCTGGGCCAAGGTTGGAGCCAGCCAGCAGCACAAGAATTCTTGTAGGTGGGGGACAGTTGCAGGTGGGGGCAGGAGCCGACTCATTAGTGCTGACTCGTAGTGCTGCCTCCCCTGGGTCAGCATTATCAGGAAGCTGTAGTTAGGGGGAGCTCAGCTCAGGCACCTGTGTGCCCTCCATGGTGTGGCCAGAGGCTCACTGCTTTGCTGTAGCTTCAATTGCTACAGTTCTCTTACCTAGTCTGAAACAGTTTCTGAGCACCTTTAGATGTAGAAACCCTTTGTTGCTAGATTCCTTCTAAAGATTCCTTCCTTCAGAGTGATACAGGTAAAACTTCAAAAAGCCAGATTTCTTTTATCTTTTTTGGAAATTATACAGAGCCAAAAGTACCTGGAAAATAATTCAGTTTAGTCCTTGTCACTCTGGAGTGGACTAGATAGACGTGGAGACATGGACGGTGGTAGAGATGTGGCAGGAACTGTGGGAAAGCTCCGTCGATCTCTGAGCGCAGCTGGAGGAAGACACGGTGAGCAGCCGTTTTGCTGGTTAAAGCTGTGCCTGTTATTTTGGCAGTCTGAAGTATAAAACATTTGCCTTTTAATACTGTGTCTACTGTAATACCGGAGTGTAAGGCCGGTTTTCTGTTACCAAATCAGTGTCTCACATGTGAATGCAAGCTTGCAGTTGAGCTAGTTGCAACGGCAAAGTTGTGCAGGGTACACTTAAAACTGCTGTCTTTGCTCAATGTCACTGAACAGTTTTATATTTTTTCTGTTGTTAAAATTAAGATAAGTTCTTTCATGGGTGACAAATTATAAAATCAGTTGAGAGAAAATTGTTTTGCAGTGGCAAAATTGATCTTGATTTGACACAAAAGGGTCTTTATTTTCTTTTTTTTTTTTTCTTTTTAAAAATTATATTTATTTTTGATGGTAGTTGATTAGGGTTAAGGGCTACTCCAGCAGGTGGATAAGATCACCATTTCCACATTCTCTTTTTTTCCCCCTTCCTGTATCTGGGAAAGAGGGGAGACAAGGAGAGAAGCCACACCCAGCCTCCCAGTCGCCTCTGCGCCCTGGGTCCAGCCCGCCGACTCCACCCCCAGGGTCCCTGTTGTGGTACATTCTCTGAGGGTCCTACTCAGGAGGTTTTGATACTTCAGCAGTTCTGAATTACTACCAGACTCGCAGCTCCAAGCGGATGAAATCTCTCCAGAATGCACTGGCTGACATAGTCCACCCTGGAGTCTCTGATTGCCCAGGTACTCTGCCAGTGCTTGGCTGGGGTAGTTGATCGGTTCTGTCCTCTGTCACGGACCCAGGTGTCCTCTGCAGGCTCCAGTGAACCGCCATATCCTCCATGTGCACCTGGACATGCTGTCCACTGCTTTATCTGAGCCACTAAGGAGGCCTAGTTTGACATTCACTTCACGGTCAGACCATGGAACCTGCACTTCTGTTCATGAATGGGGTTTTGAGTCCAAAAATTCAGTTGGGGGAAATCCCCAAAGAAACTTCATCTGAGGTGACCCCAGACCTGGTTCTTGCGTGTGCTTGCTAACTCAAGGTCTGGCAGTCTGTCGTCCCTATCAGCTTATGTGTGTGCTAGCGGTTGCAATCGCTGGGTCAGTTCTGGCTCCAGCCCTGTCTTCTACAAAAACCAATGGGTGTTGCAGTCCAGCCTGATCCTGTCCACCACACACTTGGCCCTTATACAAACCAGTGGGAGTTGCAGCCTAGTTGGAGTGACCCACAATAACCCCCACCAGGCCTGACCCCTGCCCTAGTTCCTGTGGTTGCCAGTATGTACTGCAGCCTGGTCCAGTCTCCCACATCCCATTCAGCTCTCATACATGTTAATGGCCATTGAAGCCTAGTTCATCCTAACCATTCTCCCATCCATCCCACACACATGTTGTTGGGTGCCGTTCTGTCTAGCCACCTCTGATTTGTCCTGGTTTTCGTGCTCTCAAGTGGGAGAGGTAGCCCAAGAGGGAGGAGCCCACTATTTCCCTACCGGGCCTCTCCCATTCCTGGATCATTCACTCTCCAGGTGGTTCTGCAATTTAACTCTTCCGCTGCTGCAAACCCTAACCAGCACTCACCCACTCTGGCTAATGAATGTGCCAGTTGGAACAGTGAGCCCAGCCTAGCTTTTTGCTGATTTAGCTCACATTTGGCCAACAGGTGTTGTAACCCTGCCTGGTCTGGTCTGTCTCATCGCAACTCACGCTCTCCAGTGGGAGTGGTGTCCCAGCAGCGGAACCCACATTCGCCTACCGGCTTTGCCTGCTCCCTGCAACCCTAGGTCTTATGTGTGCTGATTGGGTGCTGTGGCCTGCCTCACTTCAGCATTTGTCAGTGGGTGCTGTAGCCTGGCTGGGCCTGGCCCATCCCAAATTCCAGCTGACGCTGGTGGGGCTACTGTGTTTTGTGGAGTGGTTGTCTGCAATAAGAATTTGTGGTGAGGAGCACAGCAAACTGTTTGCTTTGAAGACACAAGTGAGCAGGAAGCCAGGCGCCCAGCCCCTACACATTGGTAGATGCTCTGCGCCAGCTGTGTCCCTGACTGCAGTGATGGCCACGTGACTTCAGCCTGGGCACTCTGTCGGTAGTCCGTCCTTTGTCCTGGAACAGGGATTCCCCTGCCAAGACCTGAAGTTCCCTAACCCTCACTGGGAACAGTACTGGCTACCACTGTGTTATCTGATGGAGGAACAGAGCACTGTACAAATCCAGCGATTAGAGCACAGTGGGTCTGGCTGTATCACTCCCTCGGTTTGATGAGGTAAGGCAGGGGAGGGGGCTAGGAAACAGGTGCTTGAGGTTATTCTTGTTTGGGGTTTGGTTTCATATGGAAGAAGTGCAGAGAATTGCCCGTTCCCCCTCACACCTACAGCCTGCCCTGCTTACATCCTCCCTTCTGTTTATTTATCTAAAGGGCAGAATTACAGAGGGAGACAGAGAGATGGGAAGATCTTCCATCCTCACATTCACTTCCCAAGCGGTTGCAATGGCTATGGGCTGGACCAGGCCAAAGCCGGGAATTTGGAACTCTCTCCAGCTCTCCTGAGCAGGTATAGGGGTCCAAGGACTGGGGTCATCCATTTTCTGCTATCTTTCCTTGTCACACCAGCAGGAGCTGGACCAGAGTGCAGCAATGCAGTACAAATAGGTGCGTGCCCATACGGGGTGTTGGCATTGCAGGCAGCAGCTTAATGCACCACACCACAACACTCGCCCCTGCCCTGGGTTTTTTTTTTCCCCCCTCTAACAGTTACTTAAATTTTTTATTGGAAGGGTAGATTTACAGAGAGAAGGCGAGACTTTAGCCACTAGGCCTGACGTGCTGGGCCCTTCTCTTCACAGTTTTAAGAAGAAAATGTAGAAAAAGTTTTTCTCCTGCTTTATTTCTTTTTCCCATTTACATCTTCTGTCAACATAAATCAGTTGCTGTGTTTTGGAGTAGATAGGATGTCATTCAGGACTTGGGAAAGCTGGAAAGTGGATCTCTTTCTACTTTTTCCAGTGTTGTTGTTCCTTTGTTTCTCTCTCTCTCTCTCTCTCTCTTTTTCCCCTTTGTCTGTGTCCCTTCTGTTGCCACTAGTCTGGAAGATATTTAAAAAAAATTTTTTTTTAAATATTAAGGTAGACTTCATTCAGTGGGAACTACTACATTGAGGTTTTTCAGTAGAAGAGTGATTGGGTTCAATTCAGACTTATAGAGTGAGAATTTACAGCTCAGGAATGGAGGTGTTGGGTGTGATGGATTGTTAGTGGATTAAATGTTAACAGCAGGTGAAGGAAAAGGGTTTCTGGCTGACAGTTTGTTGGGAATCTTGCACAAGGCAGGTAAGTGTGGTCAGATAGCCTCTGGGAGATGTTGGAGCAGGGTGAGGGAGCCAGTTCATTATTGAGATTGTGCAGGATGCTGGCCAATTCTGCTAGCGGTCTTGTTGCTAAAACTGGACCGTGCAGTGACGATCATGGAGACCCAAGTTAGGAAGAAGATTCTGAGAAGCCTGACTGAACTTTGTTCACAGGTGGGCTCGAAGAGGTGAAGGATAGTACTGTTGCTGTGTGTTCCTTCCAGTTTTTCCTACTTGACTCCTGATTTGGAGCTTTAATAGATAGCTTCCTTAACTAGGAACTTAATTCCAAATCTGGAAACTGAAATAGAGAATAATAAATTTTTAAAGGAATTATTAATTGAAAGGCAGAGTTATAGAGAGATGGGGAGAGATACACACAGAAGGAAATCTTGCATCTGCTGCCTCACTCCTTAAAAGGCTACAGTAGCCAGGGCTGGGCCAGACTGAAGCCCCGAGCCAGGAGTTTCTTGCATGACTGCCAGATGGGCGTGTGTGCCAAGGACTTGGGCCATTCTTCTCTGCTTTTCCTAGGCACGTTAGCAGGAGCTCGCTGTAGCTTTCTGTAGCTGCTTTTTCCTTTGATTCTCCTGTAGTGTTTTTACCCCTCATTACTGCCCTGGCTTGCTTTTCTTCACCATGTCAGAAGCTTGGTCACCTGGGCTTCTCCATATTCTTTTTCTTGGCTTTTTATGCACTTAGGTAAAGAAGAAAGAACAGTTGCAGAGAATATCTGAAGTTTACAGAAAAGCTTGAAATCTGGACGCCAGCCTTTCTGATCAGCATTTCTTGGAGCCTTGTTGTAAACTTCATATCTTCTTTGTAACAATACTCCTATCCTGAATAGTATTTCTAAACAGTGTCTTCAAAAGGCATCAGGGGTGGATATGGCCTAGCTGTAAAAATATTGCTTGGGTTACGGTCACCCTGTGCAGGAATGTGTGGGTTGGAGTCCAACACTAGGTTCCAGCTTGCTGCTGATGCAAACCCTGAGAAGGCAGCAGATGATGTGCGTTACCTGGGTCCTGCTACTTGTGTAGGAGACCTGGATTGAGATCACGGCTCCCAACTTTGGTTGGGCCAAATACCATGTGCTGTGGCATTTTGGAAGTCATCAATGGATGGGAGACCTGTTTATATTTGCTCATTCCCCCACCGGCCTCCTTTTCTCTAAGTCTTGAAAAAAAAAGTTTTTGGAAGATGCATATAAAAAGTTATATTAAAATGTTGGAAAGGGGTGCCCAATTTAGCAAAGGGTCATTGTGTGTTGTCAATTCTCACCATCACAAGTATTAGATTCTGTAGTTAGTAGTAATAATAATAATAATATTAATAATTCAGAAGTTGTTATGGGATGCTAATAGGTATCTGTGAGTTCGAAAACTAGAAGTTAGTTCTTTGATATTAAATTGAAATTTACATGAGAAATGAATCTTGAAACCTAAATGATGGAAAGGGTAGTTGATCATTCGTTGATTGTTGTCTTTGGCATCTGTATTTAAAGAACCAAATATATTATGTGTCTGCAAGATTTTGTCAATTCTACTGTTATCTGATTTATCATGCTTTTATGTTTTTGACTCAAATATATAAGGCTAAGTAAAAATTTAACCTTTCAAATTTAGAATTATGAGAAGTATCCTCTAGTTATGAAAAAATGGATAATCCATTTGCCCCCAGCAAATGTTTATGTTGTGAATGAACCCCCAAGGGTGCGATCCTCAGTGATGGTAGTGCCCTGTTCTCCCTTCCTGTGAAGAGTATGAACAGCAGGAAGGGCTGCCAGAGTCACCTTTCATTATTTCCGTGATTCTTGATGTTATGGTATTTTTTGGAGAGTGCCTTAAGCAGCAACTTTACCCAGTTTGCTACAGTGCTACCACTATCTTCTGCCTCTTTTTTTTTTTTAAATTTTTATTTATTTTTGTTTGAAAGGCAGAGTTACAGAGAGTGAGGAAGAAAAGTCTTCGATCTGCTGGTTTGCTTCCCAAATGGCCACAAAACCGTAGCTGGGCGGGTTTGAAACCCTGAGCATGGAGCTTGTTTTGGACCTCCCACATGGGTGCAGGCGCACCAGCACATGGGCCATCTTCCAGTGCTTTTCCAGGCACATTAGCAGACAGAAGTGGAATAGTTGGGACTTAAACTGGTGCCACTCATATGGGATACTGGCATCTCAGGCGGAGGCTTAAGTTACTACACCATGGTGCTAACTCTTCCTGATATATTAAATGCCTAATTCAATTTCCCAATAGCAACAAAGATTGTCAGTATTCTGAAAGGTGATACTGTGTTCCAAGTGGCAGGTGTTAACAACTTCCAACATGATCTGTAGGAACAATTCAGTTTTCTCTTAAAAAAATTTTTTTTATTAGAAAGTCAAATTTAGAGAGAGAGAAGGAGAGACAGAGAGACAGATCTTCCATCTGCTGCTTCACTTCCCAGGTGGCCACAATGACCTGAGCTGAGTCAATACAAAGCCAGGAGCCAGGATCCAGGAGCTTCTTCCAGGTCTTCCACGTAGGTGCAAGGTCTCAAGGCTTTGTGCCATCCTTTGCTGCTTTCCCAGGCTACAAGCAGCAAGCTGGATGCGAAGTGGGGCCACTGGGATATGAACCTGTTCCCATTTGGAACTTTAGCCACTATACTACCACACTGAGCCCAACTCACAGTCCTGAACTGTGGTTTAGAAACCCATTTCTGGCAGCCCACATAGAGTTTGTTGCTGCTCGTAGTTGTAAATGCACTTGTTGCTGCTGGAACTTGCTTCTGTTGCAGATTTTTAAGACTCCTGTGACAGTTGTACTTTGATGAGCACTGCGTACTTGGTGTAGCACTCTGTATCTGACATCAGTGTGATCTTAAAGGAAGTCTTTGACATGGGGAGTGGTTCTGGATAGAGACCTCACAGCAGTTCTGCCAAGTGGCCCCACTTCTTCATAGACTCTTAGTTTTTATGATACTGTTGCTTTCTACTTTGATATTAAGACAAGGATATCTGTAATGTTGTGCCTACAATGAATTATTAGAATTGAATAATTTGAGTTTACTCTTTGAAATATTACATGTGTGTTCAGAACATGCAAGAGTTACTTAATAGCTAGTAGCTACCAGGTATGTATACAAGGCAAAGAAGGCCATGGTAAAGGTACATTGAGCCACTTCAGAGTCATTCAGCTTGGTGGTTGGAGAAAGGGATTCAGCCAGAGGCAGCGGCTTGTTGACCTTGTCTCATACACCAGAAAGAAACCCGAGGGGGGTGGATGACTGCAGAGTGGGTCGCGGACTCCTAACTGGGAAGCCAGCTCCACACTGCAGCTAAGGAAAGTTCCAGTCTGTGGCTCTGTTTAAATGCAGAAGGGCAAATGGGCTGATCTCTCTCTTTTATTTTTTTTATAATTTTTTTTTGTTTTGTCAATCTTTACATAGTTAATTTGGGCAAAAAGGGTCAAGGGCTACAGGAAAGTGGGTAAGACTGTTATTTTCATATTGTTTCCTTCATATATCTGAGGTAGAGGGGGATATTGAGGGAGAAGCCCCACCCGGTTTCCCACGCACCCCAAGTCCCGCATGTGGGGCATGCTTCTAGATACTCATTGAAGTGGTTTCAATAGGTCATCAGTTTTGAAATTGCTGCCAATCTTGCCTCTCCAAACATGATGAGGTTGTTGAAAAATCCATTAATTGACATTGTCCATCATAGCTTCTCTATTTGCCCGGTATTTTGTTGCCAACCTATAGCTGAGGTGGTTGATTAACTTGTTCCATCTTCTGTCCCTTCATGGTTAGGGTTCTGAGTCTGGCATTTCAATTGGGGAGATCACCAAAGAAACTTCGTCTGAGGTGTTCCCAGGCCAGATACTTGTATGCACCAGCAAGCACAGGGCCCAGCACAGTCCATCACCTGGTCAGCTGGTAGTTGCAATTGCTGGGTTGGTTCTGTTTTCAGCCCCGCCTTCTACTGGAACCAATGGGTGTTGCAGTCCAGCCTGGTTCTGCACAGCACATACTCGGTCTTCACCAAAACCAGTGGGAGCTGCATCCTGATGAGAGCGACCCACAATAACCCCCACCAGGCCCACCCCCTACCCTGGTTTGCCAATATGTGTGGCAGACCAGTCCAGTCTGTCCCACATCCCCCCTGGCTCTCGTACATGGCAAATGGCATTGAAGCTTGGATCCATCTAACCAGCTCAACAGTCAAGCCTTCACGGGTGTGGTTGAGTGCCTCTCTGTCTAGCTACCCCAGCCCCTGTCCTAGTTCTCGTGCCCTCCCATGGGAGTGGTAACCCAAGAGGGGGGAACCCACTATTTCCCTCCCAGGTCTCTCACTCCCGGATTGTGCACTTTCCAGGTGGTTCTGCAGTTTAACTTGACAGGATTAGCCCCCAGCGCCAGTTTCTGCCAGCTGATGCTACGGCTATGCCCAAACAGCCCTCTCCCATTCTAATTGTAGGTTGCACCCATAGGAACAATCCACCCATCCTGGCTTTTCCCTGATCTAGTCCACATGAGGTGCACAGGTGTTGTAGCCCTGCTTAGTCTGGTCTGCCCCCATCCCAGTTCATGCTCTCCAGTGGGAGTAGCTGTCCAGCAGGGGAACCACCCCTTATTCCCCCGCTGGCTCTGTCCCCTCCCTTCCTGTTTCTCACGTGTGCTGGATGGGCACTGCAGTCACATCCGGCACAGTCAACCTCATCCTGGCATTCTGTAGTGTGGACTGGTTTTTATTGCAACCAAACCTGGCTCGACCCTTACTCTGTTCTGGTGCTCGGATTTGCCAGTGATGACATTAACTGATTAGCCTGGTCGGCCCCCAATCCATGCCTAATGTATGCCAGTGGGAAACTTCTTGTGGCCTGCTCTGGGCTGTTTCCATTCATGCTTCTTGCGCTTACCCGTGGGGTCTGTGTTCTGCCAGAGTTGTTGCCCAGGCTCCTCCATCAGAACCTCTCCCAGTGCCGGATTTTGCGCATGCCAGTGGGTCCATGAGCCAGCCCTACTCAGTTCCTGACTAGCTTTCGACCCAAGCTGGTTCTTGTTGTTGGATATTTCAGCCCAGCCATGGCTCGTCCAGTCCATTCCCACATATGGCTCACACATGGTTCAGTAGGGGTTGCGACCTAGCCTAGTCCATCCCACGTCTATCCTGGTCCTCCAGGAGCACCAGACAGTGCTGGGGTCTGGTCCAGCCTGGTGGGTGCAGTCGCAGTCCACACTTGTGCCAAGGGGGATTTCACTTTTACCTGATCAGAACACAGCCCCCATTCCAGCCCATGTGCTCCTTGGTGGTAGCCTTAATCCAGTTAGTGTGTCTACTGGACAAGACCCGTGCCAAAGCTTTAGCATGAACTGGTATTTGGTGGTCAGCATTGCTAAGTGGTAACACATTCTTTAAAGGAAGAGTAACTGTCATTGGGAAACTTTAGGATGTATTCACCTCGCAGAAACACATCGGGTTCAACGTGGAGCCACATAAGCAGCAATTCAAACCACCAAAATCCCAGAGCTCCCCTGCTGGGCGGCCAGCAGGCAAAGCCTGACAATAATGGCACCCTGGCCGCCCTGGCCCGGCTCACCATGTGCCCATGATGGCGGGCGTATGGGATCCGGGCATGAGACGCCCGGGACCCACCTGATCTCTCTCTCTTTAAAACTGGAGATGTGGTGAGAGTGGCTTCTGGCAGCCCAGCGCAGGAAACAGATGGATGAGTAGGGTCATGCTGCAGTGCAGGCCAAGTATTCCTTCAAGAAAGCAGCAGTTTAGATTTCTGTGTGTGCATCAATGGGTGTAGGTGTGGATCAGTTGTAAAGTATACTTTGCAATGTGGCTAAGAAACATTTTCTATAAATACTGCATGTTAAATTTCACTGAAAAGATATGCTTAGTTATAAAAACAAAATGTATTTTATATTCTTATTTCTTAGTGCAATGAATGTATCATGAACAAATTTATTGCTGCTTCTTTACAGCTAGCATCTGGAATTTATAGTTTTGCCTGTTCTCTGTGGAATCACCATACTGACACATTCCTGCAGCAAGTTTCTTCAGGCAATGAATCTGCAGTTCTTAGTTCACTAGAACGAACTCTGCTGTCATTAAAAGGTACAATTCTACTTGGTGTGTTTATTTTTGAAACTGTGTATCCCAGCTGGCTTCTCCAGTGGGTTTAATGGTTTCCACTGCACTAAAAAGTAAGGCTTATTTGTAGTTTGTTCTTTTTTGTGAGACTCGCTCTTCCTTGACCCCCTTTATCTTAGGAAAGCTCACACCGCCAGTTGCAGTGGATAGTCTTAAGTTTCATTCACATTCCTGTGACCTTAAAATGAAGCTCTGAGGGTCCTGGCGTGGTTGCCTAGCGGCTAAAGTCCTCACCTTGAATGTGCTGGGCACTGGTTCTAATCCTGACAACCCCGCTTCCGGTCCAACTCCTTGCTTGTGGCCTGGGAAAGCAGTCGAAGATGGCCCAAAGCCTTGGGATCCTACACCCTTGTGGGAGACCTGGATGAACTCCTGACTCCTGGCTTCAGGTCAGCACAGCACTGGCTGTTGCGGTCATTTGGGGAGTGAATCATCGGGAGGAAGATCTTCCTCTCTGTTTCTCCTCTTCTCAGTGTATCTGACTTTGCAATAATTAAATCTTTTCAAAGAATTAAGCTCTGAAAATGATTCAAGAGCTTCCACTGTGTATTTCTGATTAGTTTTTTCATTCTGGGCGCTTAGCTTTATTGTTTTACCAACTTTCATTAAGTTCTGTCCTTATGGTGTGCACCAGCTCTACCTTACAGCCGTCTTCTCTGAGATGAGCTCCATTTCTCTTGTGGTGCCTCCGGCTCAGCTTGTCAGCATTCCCGTGGTGGAAGTTTCTGTTTGAACTTGTCTGAGCTGTTTGCCTTGATGAATGTATTTACAGGGTTTTATTTTTTTCCTTCCTTTTTCAGTCGCATACACGCACAAATACACCTGTTTTATTCTCGTTCTTTTCCAGTCCCTCCTGTTCTGGTTCTGAAGGTGATTTTAGTTTTCTTAATGTGATACCACGCTGCCCACATGTCTGTCATATTACACGTCATTTTGCATTGTCAGTTTTATTTATCATTTCACTTAATCATACTCAGCTTAGTACTCAGGAGTTTCATTATGTACTTTCTCTCTCTCTCTCTCTTTTTTTTTTTTTTTTAAGTAAAGATATATTCTTAGTAGAAAGGCATATTTCCGGAAAGAAGGAGAGAAGGAGCGATAGAAAGATCTTCTATCTGCTTATTCATTCCCCAAGTGCCCACAACAGGCAGAGCTGAACTAATTTGAAGCCAGGAGCCAGGAGTTTCTTCCAGGTTTCCCATGGTGATACAGGGTCCCAAGGCTTTGTGCTGTCCTTTAATGCTTTCCCAGGCCACAAGCAGGGAGCTGGAAGGGAAGCAGAGCAGCTGGGACACAAACCGACACCCATATGGAATCCTGGCAGTTGTTAAGAGTAGAATTAGCTCATGGAGCCATTGTGCCCTCTATTATGCACCGTACCCTGATGCATCTCCTGCATTACCCAAACAGTGGCTGCTTCAGCCCTGAGCTACCAGTGCGTTGATGAAACCTGTGAACAAATGTGTGATCATTGGCAGGTGCAATCTACGTGGTTATGCAAGCCAGGGGAATGGTTTTGAAAATGTCCATAAGGCAGAAACTAAAACCATTTCCTTTGGAAAGGAATGGTTGCTCATAAAGAATTAGAGTGAGGAATTTAAGGCTATTTATAGACAGTGGTGTGTGAGATACCCTATTTAATGCTAAATTTAAAGAATTTTCAGAATTTTAAAATTTATTTTTATTGAAAAGGCAGATTTACAGAGAGGTGAGGCACAAAGATCTTTTTTTTTTTAACTTTTTCCATTTTTTTTATTATACTTTTGACAATCTTTACATAGTTAATTAGGGTAAAAAGGTTCAATGGCTACAGGAAAGTGGGTAAGACTATTATTTCCACATTGTTTCCTTCCTGTATCTGAGGTAAAGGGGGATTTTATGGAGAAGCCCCACTCAGTCTCCCACCCACCCCAGGTCCCTGATGTGGCACATGTTCAAAGGGTCTTGCTCAAGTGGTTTTGATAGTAAAGAAAGAGCTTTCATCTGCTGATTCACTCCCCAAATGGCTGCAACAGCCAGAGCTGAACCTATCCAAAGCAAGAAGTCAGGAAAGTCTTCTGGGTCTCCCATTTGGGTGCTGATTCCAAAGCTCTGGCCATCTTCTAGAGCAAGTACTGGTGGCCATATGGGATCCTGGTGTTTGAAGGGGGAGGAGTAACCATTTGAGCCACTGCAGCAGACTGCTAAACCAAAATGTTGAAGGAGAGTGGAAGTTATTATGTAATGAAGGAATGAAGAGCAGAGTCCTCGGTGAGGAAGAGCAGCTTCAGGATAAGCGAAGCCTGATTTTCTCATATGATTCTGTCCCAACTTCAGAGTTGAATATAATCACTGGTTTCAAACTGAAAGAAAGTCTGTGGACAGTCAGAATGTAAATCTATTTTTAACACACCATCTTTAGACTTCTTCTTCTTTTTTTTTAAAGATTTATTTTTTTTATTTTTATTATTGGAAAGGCAGATATACAGAGAGGAGAGACAGAGAGGAAGATCTTCTGTCCGATGATTCACTCCCCAAGTGAGCGCAACGGCCGATGCTATGCCGATCCGAAGCCAGGAGCCTCTTCCGGGTCTCCCACGCGGGTGCAGGGTCCCAAAGCTTTGGGCTGTCCTGGACTGCTTTCCCGGGCCACAGGCAGGGAGCTGGAAGGGAAGAGGGGCTGCCGGGATAGAACTGGCGCCCATATGGGATCCCGGGTGTGCAAGGTGAGGACCTTAACCACTTGCGCCATTGGCCGAGAGCTGGGTTCTGAGTGGAACAGTCACACATGAACTCTTGCTCCTGTGAAATGCTAGTGTCAGAGGTAGTGGCTTTGTTCGCTACGCCACAGCAGTGATCCCAAATTAAACGGAATTTTGAAGTGTAATTTTATAAATACCAGTTTACAGTCAGCAACAACACTGCTCTAGCGCCGGGCCCATCTTTAGACTTCTTATGAGTACTTTCTACTCCGTGGTGGGAAACCCTTTTGCTCTGACAAGGGCCATTTGCCTATATCGCCATTTGGGCACCAGAATCATCAGTGTCAAAAATTAGCCTGCTCTGGGCCCAGTGCCGTGGCCTAGCAGCTAAAGTCCTCGCCTTGAACACGCCGGGATCCCATATGAGTGCTGGTTCTGATCCTGGCAGCCCCGCTTCCCATCTCACTCCCTGCTTGTGGCCTGGGAAAGCATTCTAGGATGGCCCAATGCTTTGGGATCATGCACCTGCATGGGAGACCCAGAGGAAGTTCCTGGCTCCTGGCTTCGGATCGGCGCAGCAGTGGCTGTTGCAGTCATTTGGGGAGTGAATCATTGGAAGGAAGATCTTCCTGTCTCTCCTCCTCTCAGTGTATCTGACTTTGCAATAAAAATAAATAAATCTTTAAAAAAAACCTAACCTGCTATAGGACCCACAGAGCATGCCCCACATCAGGGACCTGGGATGGGTGGGAGGTTGGGCGATGCTTCTCTCTTTATTTCCCCATTTACCCCAGATACAGAAACAAACAAACAAAAAAGCTATAATGTGGAAAGAATAGTCTTTCCTGTACCCCTTGACGCTTTGTGCCCTAATCAACTATGTAAAGATTATCAAAATAAAGCACTTAAAAAAGCCAACAACAACAACAAAAATTAACCTGCAATGGATTGATTGAACTTTGAGTCCTGCCTGCGAGCCAGATGTTCCCCACTGACCACTCTAGAAGATAATTCTTCAGCACAACATAGAGAGCAGTGCCTATTTAGTAAAACATCTGTCACTCTGTCTCTTAGGCCGTCATCATTTTTGTTACTGAAATGTTGCTGAATTATACCATTGGAACCTGTAACAAATTTGTATGAAGTGGCATTTATAGTTAAGGAAGTGAGACCTGGGATAGTGCAAAGCAACTAACTAGAGTCTGGAGCAAGGATTTCCATCTTGCTGTGGCTTTAAATCTATCCCACCTATCTATGGGCCCTAGTTTGCCAGTGTTAATAAGTACAGTGTTTATAGTTGAGTACAATCGCTTCTAAGCCTTTTGGCTAACATCAAGTGTCAAACTTGTACCATAGCTCAGTTTTTCAGATTTGGAAAAATATTTATTTTTTTATATTCTTTCAAGGAGATATTGGTGTTTAATTTACTGTAGCTTAAACTAAGTGAGGTCCTGGGTTACGTTGAGTCCTAGCTCAACCTTGTTGAAGACTTCTCAGTTTCAATTATTGCAGGTAAGAAGTAGCAGCAGTCGTGTAAGTTAAACTAAATTTAAAAAAATGTGTTTGAAAGGCTGGATTAGAGAGGAAGATGGAGAAAAGAGAAAGAGAGACATTTTATCTGCTGGTTCACTTTCCAAGTGACTGCAGTGGCGGGCTGGGAAGAAGCCGGGAACTTCTGGAATCCTGAGTCTCCGCGCGGGCAGCTGCACTCCTAGCTTTGGAATCATCTTCTGTTGATCCCTGCCTGCCCATTGGCCGAGAGCTGGGTTCTGAGTGGAACAGTCACACATGAACTCTTGCTCCTGTGAAATGCTAGTGTCAGAGGTAGTGGCTTTGTTCGCTACGCCACAGCAGTGATCCCAAATTAAATGGAATTTTGAAGTGTAATTTCATAAATACCAGTTTACAGTCAGCAACAACACTGCTCTAGGTGCTTTGTCACCGATCACATGTGACCTAGGCTTGTTTTCCCTATTTAGTAAACGAAAGAATTCTATCAGGTGAATCTTCAGGCTTGATTAGGTTTAGTAATTCTGTCTTTATTATGATTGTGATTTTGATAGAATAAGACATAATGAAATAAAATTCAAGTAAAGATTTCATCTTGCTTTTCAGTGTTACGTAAATTGACTGTTAATGGATTTGTGGAGCCACACAAGAATATGGAGGTGATGGTAAGTGACAGTGATTTATTTTTTATGATTTTGGAACAGAGCTTAGTATTATCTTGAATATTTTTAATGTATTATTTTCTTGAAACTGATTTAATGCAGGTTTTACTAAGAAGCCATTTAGGTTTTTTTTTTTTAAATCTCTTACCATTCTTTGTGTGTTGTGGTATCCTTTCTGTGAGAACGGACCAAATTGCTGTTTGCAGAGGAAATAACCCCAGGAAACTTGTCAGGATGCCCTGGCAGGTAGAGAATGTTAATTTAAATTACTCCTTTAATTGGGATGTTATTATAAATATTTCAAGGTCTATTGTAGAGCGTTGTTCATATCCTAGGCATCTTTTTGGTTAGTCTTCATGTGTTTAAAGGGAAATGTAGTTTTTCTGCTGCTTGTAGAATCTGTATATATAGAGAAAAATGTATGGCTCATTTTTAAAGGGAAGGCTTATTTAGAGTGGAAAATTACTGGTGAGCAATCCATCTACCTGAAAAGCTCCTAAGAAGACCGGGACAATAAAATGAGGAACTGGCTGCTCCATTTCCCATCCAGCTTCCTGTTTACAACTTGAGAAAGCAGTCAGGGACGGCTCAAAGCCTTGGGATCCTGCAGTGGATGGAAGATCTTTCTGTCTCTCCTTCTCTTTGCAAATCTACTTTTCTAATAAAAGGAAATAAATCTTTTAAAAAAAGTAGAGATTCATGTATTTATGGTGGTCTTGGGTGAATTAGCTAACTTTGATATCTGGTTTCCTTTATTGTGCTTGTAGATGGAATAATAGTTCTTACTTCATTGCGTACTGTGAGGATTAAAGGAGCTCATGATTTTTGTATTGAGATTAGCAATTCATTATTCTGTAAATTACCATTTAGTGGTGATTTTGTGTTTTTCCTCCCACGTTCTGTATATTATTAGTTAAATTAGTTTATTTGGACTTCAGATTAGCCAGCTGTGCACAATTATGTAAATTTCTGGTTCTTTGATAACTTGAAGTCCATCAACTTTAGTAAACTTTAAAAAAAAATTATTTATTTTTAATGGAAAGAGTTACAGAGAGAAGGATCTTCCATCCTCTGATTCACTCCCCAGATGCCTGCAGCAGCAGGAGCCAAGCTGATTCAAAGCCAGGAACCAGGAGCTACTTCTGAGTCTTCCACATGGGAATGACTGCTGGTCTTTTAGAAAAAATTTAATTAATTAACTTATTAAAAGATTGATTTATATCTCATTGGAAAGGCAATAATTTTCTTTTTTAAGGTTTATTTATTTTTATTGGAGAGTAGGATGTACAGAGAGGAAAGACAGAACTGATTTACTTCCCAAGTGGCTGCAATGGCCAGAGCTGAGCCAGTCCGAAGCCAGGAGCCAGGAGCTGCTTCTGAGTCTCCCATGCAGGTGCAGGGTCCCAAGGCTTTGGGCCATCCTTGACTGCTTTCCCAGGCTACAAGCAGGGAGCTGGATGGGAAGTGGGGCCACTGGGATTAGAACCAGCACCCATATGGGATCCTGGCACATGTGAGGTGAGGACCACTAGGCTACTGTGCCAGGCTCACAAAAGCAGTTTTAAGGAGAGAAGGAAAAAGATCCAGAGTGATTGCTTGGTAACTCAATCCTTGCTTTCCTAGTGCTGGAATCCCATATGGGCAGTTTGTGTCCCGGCTGTTCCACTTTCCTTCCATCTGCTTGTTTCCTGGGAAGGCAGTAGAGGATGGCCTGAAGCCTTGGAGTCCTGAACTTATGTGTTAGGACTGAAAGAAGCTCATGGTTCCTAGCTTTGGATAGGCTCAGGTCTGGCTGTTGTAGCCGCTTGGGAACTCAACCAGCAGATGGAAGACCTTTCTTTCTGTCTTTAAAATCTGCCTTTCTGAAAAAAGTAATAAAATTAAAAAGAAAAGAGGACGGAGAGACGGAGAAAGATTTTCCATCTGCTAGTTCACTCCCCATGTGGTTGCAAAGGCTGGAGCTGAGCCGATCCAAATTCACCAGCCAGGGTATTTTTCCGGGTCTCCCACATGGGTGCAGGGTCCCAAAGCTTTGGACCATCCTCGATTGCTTTCCCAGGGCACAAGCAGGGAGCTGGATGGGAAGTGGAGCAGACAGAAGACAGAAATCAGCACCCATATGAGATCTTGACATTTGCTGTCTGAGGTACAGCACAGTGAACCATCATGCCAGCTGGCTAGGCGACGTTTTTGACGTACTAGAGCATCTTACTTGCCAAAAGCTCGTGTGACATCTTTTATGTTTGTACATAAAAATCTGCTGTTACAAAGGTATCTATTATGCTTAGATTCGTATTAAAACTGTTTTTACAATATCCTTTTGTTTCTTTTTAATACATTTTTATGTTGAATTTTAAATTTGTGGTACAATTTCATACAGGCTGGGATTCCCCCTCCCCCCCACAAACTTCCACCTTCCGACAGATTTTTCCCCATTTTGCTACAATGGTATAGTCCTTCATAAGGACTTCAATCAGTCTCTTATTTAAGTGTACCCCGACATTGCTGGTACAGACAATGTCAGACAGTCCAGCATCCCATTGTCTACACATGTCCAACAGTTTCACTGGGAATCCATCTTTCGTCTGGAAGCAGGGATGCATGTTCCATTATACCCCCACATCTGGATATGGTAGACCCCAGTACTCCATCACTATACATTTCCATAATTGAGAAGCCATGAAACAAGGTCAACAACTGGTATGAGTTAGAACAGCCACAACAACAATAAATTACAGCACCATGAAAAACACGTGCCACTGAGTAACCAACACATGAGTGACAGAACGGAAATGCCGGAGTCCAGCTCCAGCTGAGTTCGGAGCTCGAGAAGGGTGTGTGGAGTCGGCGATAAAGAAAGACACAGACACTGTCACTTTCTTGCTTGAGCTCAAGAAGAAGCTGTCCTTTTTATTTACTCAGACACATCACAAGCCTCTGCACAATCATTTGATTGTTCTATTTTTACTTCATGACTAAGTGGGTATGCACAGATGTTTGATTATTTTATTTTTTACTTCATGGTCAACCAGGTGGGCCAAGGCACAGATGGTTACTTGCTAATCAGTAATATATTCCTACTACATTTTATTTTCACAACTTATCTATCACTTAGTGGGAGAAATACATCAAAAGGGAAAAAACATAATGATCTAAGACAAAAAGTTTCAAACATTAAATCCCCCTACAACTGCAGGCTCTACAACCTCATAAACAATCAAACAATAATCAAAAGTATATCTCTATGATGTTAATAAAGTCACCCTGTGTTTCCTCTATTTAAAAAATTTTGAAGGTGGCTAAAACAGCTACATTTTCTATGCTCCAAAGAAACTGAAAGACAGACTGACCTTTGAGATCACAATAAATATATTTATTGCCAAAACAGTTCAGCCCTCACTTCCATCACTTGCATTAATATTTAGGATATTTATCAAGCCCTTTCCCAGAAGGTGTGCTACATGTCTGGGCCAAATTCTAAGACAATGGTTAAGTACCCAATAAGGTGTCCAAAAATGGCATGGGCTTAATTGTGCTCCTGTGTGTAAATTGTCAAAGACCCACTCACCAAGACATTATCAGTGACATTAACTCTCAAGCTCACATCAGTTGCAAAAACCATCTCACAGGGGCAAACAACAATGCCTCAGTAGATTACAGAATTCTTAGTGGGGTGCTTGAGTGTCCATGCAAACGGGGGTGAGACAGTGTCAAGGTGGTCAGAGAGAAATCCACCGGGCCCTGCCAAACAGCTGGAAGCTCCCTGGGCCCTGCCAAGCAGGGAGCTGTTCTCTGCACACCTTCGTGTCATCCACACCTACTGCACGGACCCCAGCACGGAAACACAAAAATCTCTTGGGAAAAATGATGCTACTGTGTAACCCTGTGTTTTAAAATTATATATCTTCTGTGTTTAAAAACATAGTATATAATATTGCTTTTGTGGTATCTGAGGGCTAATATTGCAGTTGAGAACATGTGTTTTCCATAATTGGTTACATTTATGTATTTTTAAGTATCTATAAATGCCAGACGCTCTTCTGGATTCTCTTGTGCTACAAACATAGTCAAGTTGTATCTTTCAAAGACCTTGTATTCTAACAGAAGCAACTCCATACTGCATTGATAAACAGTATGTGTAGGGATAGTGAGGCCTGTGGAGGGAAATATAGCAGGTGAAAAACAGTAATAAATAATTTTATAGCAAAATATTTAAATCTGAAATGAGATATTAAAGGTGTAAAATGCTGGTCTGTTTCTTGGATAAGACTTGTTTATAATTAGGTATTTTTTATTTTATTTTATTTTTCTAAAGCTGATTGCTTGAAATGATGTGCTATATATATTTTCTTGTTTTTGAGAAAATGAAACATGCGCAAGGTCAATGCTCCTAACAGAGTAAGTTGAAGTACTTCAAAATATATTCTTTTTCAGGGTTTTTTGCATGGAATATTTGAACGTTTAAAACAGTTTCTGGAATGCAGTAAGTACTTTTGTCGCAGTATTTTTTACTTTAGACTCTTGACTTCCCTTACTTTATTTACTAATAGCTTGAATAAATGATAGGCTAACAAGGATGCAGATACATCTCTGGAGAAAGTGTTTCATCTGAGCGTGCTGTTATTTGAATTTTCTGAGTCAGCTCTTGGTTTCTGCAGAGATCCTGTATGTGGCTAAAATTAGTTTCTTACATATCGATAACTAACTTTCTGAAATTAATAGCTTTGTGTGACATACCACCCTGTCATGCGAATTATATAGGAAACCTTTTTTTTTAAAAAAAAAATAGGTTTATTTAATTTATTTAAATGCTATAAGTAGAGACAAAGAGAGAAGGATCGAGAGAGAAAGTGAAGAGAGAGAAAGATCTCTCCTTGTCTGCTTCACTCCCCAAATCATCCCAGTGGCCAGGGCTGTGCCAGGCTTCAGCTGGGAGCCCAAAGCTCCCTCTGGTTCTCCCCCATGTGTGTCCAGGGCCACAAGGACTTTCACCCTCTCCTGCTTTCCCAGGTGCTTTTATCAGGGAATTGGGGCCGAAGTGCTGCAGCCAGGTCTCGATCTGTCACCCGTGTGGGCAGCCAACTCTGCAGGCAGCAGCTTTCCCATTACCAACCCTGAGGAAACTTCTTTCAGCTGCATCTTCTTTTTTGTCCTGCTTTCTTCTCTATTTCCATTGCTACTGCCTTATATGGGCAGGTCCTGGCAGTCATGTTTTGTGAACACGCAGACTGTATTCCACCTGCTTGTTCAGACTTCGGTGGGCTCGCTTATGTATCCTGATGACGTCTCTAAGTGACAATTTTGTTCTGTCCGTGGTCTCTGTTCATTAACCTGCTGGCTACGTTTGGGCTGGTTTTGCTGCTGGTGTATTTTAAGCACTTTTCCCGAGGATTCCCACTGCGTATGCGCTTGTGTGTTTGGGAGGTTCCTGCCCTGAGAAGATGTCTGAGTCTAGTCAGTCTGTGTGAGCTGCTGGCTGTGTTTTGTTGTTGTCAAATAGAAAGACATTGAGCTTGTTGCAGGCACTGTCGTGGCTAATATATATATGTGTAGGTTACTAAGATGAATTCCTTACATAAACTATTTTCTAAAAGTCAATTTTTTTCTGATGTTCCTTGTGGGAATTACACTGGAAAAAAAGAAGACATCTTGGGGAGAAGGGAATGATATAAATGACAAAACAATATAAAATTTCATTAGAGAATACGTAGTAGTTCATGTACTCGTGGACTAGATGTACAGAAATTAATTATGCGAGGGAACTTATCAAAGAAATTCATCTGAAGTATTACAAATGATGGGTTTATTGTTACCTGATCATGTTAAGTTGCTTGGAAAACATTTTATGTGATTTAGTCTCTGCGTTTTCATGATTCATTTCTAAAACTGCTGCCCTTTTTAGAAATATTTATTTTGCTTTTTTCTTAAAAAAAGATCTCTTTATTTTGAGAGTCACAGAGAGAGAGAGAGAGAGAGAGAGAAAGAGAGAGAGACAGAGAGAGTGAGAGATTCCATCCCCTGGTTCATTGCTTTTATAGCCACCAGGTCCAGAATGGGGCTAGTCCAAAACCAGAAGTCAGAAAGTTCCTTTCTTCATAATAGAGTTCTTTTTGATGATGTTCATACAGTTGAGAAGGATGCATACCCATGTGGACCACGGATTATCTGGGAAGTGCCAAGGAATGGGGAAAAGTGGTTGAGAA
Source organism: Ochotona curzoniae (assembly GCF_017591425.1). Classification (NCBI taxonomy): domain Eukaryota; kingdom Metazoa; phylum Chordata; class Mammalia; order Lagomorpha; family Ochotonidae; genus Ochotona; species Ochotona curzoniae. Next base: position 495,843 of record NW_024466758.1, read on the forward strand.
CAACGGCTTCTGGGCTTGGCTTGTTGGCCTAGTGACTACATCCTCACCTTGCACACACTGGGATCCTATGTTGGTGCTAGTTCATGTCCTAGCTGCTGCACTTCCCATCCAGCTCTGTGCTTGTGGCTTGGGAAAGCAATCGAGGACAGCTCAAGGCCTTGGGGCCTGCACCCATGCAGGAAATCCAAAAGAAGCTCTTGGCATCGGGTTGGCTCAGCTTTGGCTGATGCAGCCACTTGGGGGTATGAACCAGCAGCTGTAAGATGTTTCTCTCTGTCACTGCTTCTCTCTGTAAATCTGCCTTTCCAATAAAAATAAATAAATGTTTAAAAAAGGAGGAGGGAGTGATACAATTGCTTCCAGTCTTCCTTTCCTAGTATCTGTGGAAAGGGTGAGAGGACCACTCTTGGAAGCCTAACCACACCAGTACCCGAGGATGTGGAACCGTCACTGAGTATTATCCCAAGTCCCTGATGTGGAGCATGGTCTGAGGGTACTGTTTAAGTGGTTTTGGATAGTTCTGAGATGCTGTTGATTTCATTGCTTTAAAGTTGAGGAAATCCTTCTAAAGTTCATTGACTGACATAGTCTACCTTAGAGTTTCCACTTGCACAGATACTTGCTATTGAAGCTTGCCCGGAAGAGTTGTCCAGTTTGTTCTGCTCTCCATGGTAGTAGACATCCTCTGCTGACCTCAGTGATCTGCTATGTTCCCATGTGCATGTGGGCATGCCGTCCACTGCACAGACAGAAGCCAGATGTTTCCTCTAGGTTTCCCACGTGAGTGGCCTGAACTTAAACACTTACAGTGTTCTTCCACTGATATTCCCAGGTCACTAACAAGGAGCTACTTTGAAAGTAGAGCAGCTGTGACTTGAACCATTGTCCATTAGGGATCCCAGGATTGCAAGTGGTGGCTTTACTTGATTTGGTGTCACTGGTTTTAAAACATTTATTTGTTTGAAAGGTAGAGTGATGCAGAGAAGGAGAGATCTTTTCTCTGGCTGTTCATTCCCCAATGGTGGACATGGGTAGGGATGTTCCAGTCTGAAACTCAGAGCCAGGAACTCTATCTGGGTCTCTCAAGAGTGACACCCTCATCGGTGGTTCATTTTCTGCTGCCTTCTCAGGCACATTAGCTGAGGCTCCGGTTTGAACTTGAATCTGTGTTCTGATACTGGATGCTGGCGTTGCATGCAGCGGGTGGTAACTTGCTCTAACCCAGTGCTGATTTAGTTACTTGAGAGACAGAGACAGGAAGAGTACAGTTTCTGGTTCTGGCCAAGGCTGCAGCAAAGAGGCTAGAACCCAGTCCATGTCTCTTGCGTGGCAGGAACTCAGCTACTCTGAGCCATCCCCGATACTTCCTGGAGTCAGAATTGGCAGGAACCAAAGCATTCTGATCTGAGATTTGGGTGTCTTAACTTCTCTCAAATGCTTGCCACCAGATTGATAGCGTTTTTCTTTAAAATGGATCTAGCTTATATTAAAGGGTCATTTTTGCACAATGTGGCCACTCGATTATGTTTGTTCCTACGTGCAAATTTTGTAAATAATTTATTGTGTAAAATATGCAAAAATATTAGAAATATTATGTTTGTAAAATTTTTGAATTGTGAACTTATAGACTTAAAATGTATAGTAATATTTGAAATTATTTTAACAGGTAGAAATATAACTGCAGATAATGTATGTAGAGATAGATTGGAAAAGACCATCATTCTCTTTACTAAAGTGGTAAGTTGTTTTTTCTTTTTTACCTTGTTTGTTTTCTCAAAAATAATGCATACACTGAAATTTAGGAGGCAAAATGATGTTTTCATAATATCAGTTTCACTTTTGGCATAAAGAAACATACCTTCTTACTCTGTAAAACTAAAAATCACCTTAATATTTTAAAGCCTTCAGAATGTACGTTGCATTTATGTAACATACATAAATTGCTTTGCTGTGGAAAAAAAAATCAGTGAGGCACATGCTAGGGCGGTTGATTCCTCTGCAATTCTTTATTCTTATACCCACTGGAGTCAGCAGGGAGTGTAGCAGGTCCTGTGTCAGCAAGTGTGTTCAGAACAATCAGATTATAATCATCAATATCGTATCTTTCGAATAGATTTATAGGTATAATGTGCTAGATAGTGTGTACATTTCTGAAAAATGTCTCATAAAACATGAATTTCTATGAAATTTGGGTCTGAAAGATTGGTAGAACCATGAAAAACTGGATTCGAGGAATGAGAACTGCTGTGGGGCTCTCTGCACTCAGCAGGTACTGGGGACTGAGTGTGCTTATGTGACTGACTGAAGCTGCTTTTTTCTCTGGTTGTCGACGTTAGTGTGTATTGTCCTCCTTCCTCATGTTGCAGATAACCTCAGTGGCAAAGCCTGCCTAATTCTCTGGAAAATTGATTCACATGTTTTAAGTTAAAAGATGCAAGAAAGTGAAAGGGGATGACCTAGTTTGTCAGTGGAGCTGTCACAGAAACTTGCCCACATCCTTGCTTTTTTTTTTTTTCTCAATCTTCTAAAGACCTGCTTAATTTTATTTGGAAAGCCGATTTGCAGAGAGCAGGAGAAAGAGAGAGAGAGAGATATCTTCTGTTTGCTGGTTTACTCCACAGATGGCCACAGCAGGTAGAATGGAGCTGATCTGCAGCTAGTAACTTCCGGCTCTCCCATGTGGGTGCAGGGCTCAAAGAGCCATCTTCAGCTGTTCTCTCAGCCTGTAAGCAAGGAGCTGGATTGGAAGTAAGAGTATCCAGAACATGAAGCAGCATCCACATGTGGAACGTTAACTTATTGAGCCACGAAATCAGCCCCATATTTTTACTTTCAGTAGCCCCAGTGTGATCTGTCAGTTATATAACTGAAATGTATGAATTTATGAACTAAATTTGGCTAGTCTGTTTTCGGGACCACGTTGATTATTCTACTACTGAATTTTTCTTTTCCAGTTCTTTCAATTTCTTACTTAATGTCATAGATGTTATCTATAGTATTTTTCTTTTCTGAAAAACAGTTTCATGTATGAAATTAGTGTTTATGATCTAGTACTCTAATAAGCATAAAAGTTTGGAATTTGGAAATTGGAACATTTGAATTATACCTCTAAATAGAATTGAATAACTGAATCCTCATGAGCAGTTATCAGCATATGGTCAAGGTCCATCCTGTTGGACCCGTGTGTTTCCTTTGCCATGGTTCCTGATTACTGCAGGGCTGGGAGTGGCTGGTTTCTCGACTGCATAAGGTCTGCACAATCACTTGGTCTGACTCTGCTCAGACAGTGGCAGGTGGCAGGCGGGACTTGAAATATAGTCAAGCTGTGCAGAAGGTTGATTTTTTGGGTAAAGATTTGTTTATTTTTATTTGAAAGGCAGCTTTTTTTTTTTTTTCCAAAGAAGAGAAAGATCTTCCATCTGCTGGTTCACTCCCCAACCAGCTGCAATGGTTAGGGCTGAGCTGCTCCAAAGCCTGGGGCTGGGAGCTTCCTTTGGTCTTCCGCATGGGTGTACAGGAACCCAGGACTTGAGTCATCCTCTGCTACTTTTGGAGGCCATAAGCAGGTTGCTGGATCAGAAGTGGAGTAGCTGGGACATGAACTGGTATCCAGTATGGGATACCTGTGCTTGAAAGCCAAATGATTAGCATGCTGTGCCACCACTCTGGCCCCAACAGGCTAGATTGTAAGTGGATAGTTTTGTGTGGTCCATGAAAGATGTTATGTGTATCTCGAAGGCCTTGGCAGAAAAGATTCCCCTTCCCCGCAAGCAAACCCCAGATATTCCGTAATATAACTGTAAAAGATTTGAGTATTTGTTTTTAAGCAATGAAGTTGGTTTTTTGTTTCTGTTTTTGATTTTTTTCCCGAAGATATTTGCTTTTTTGGAGAGATGGGCGGATAGAGATCTTGCATCCTGCGGTTCACCCTCTGGTGCCTGTGACAGCCGTGACTGGGCAAGGCTGAAGGAAGGGGCCTGGAAGGAGTTTAGTGCAGCTTCCTTAGAAAGGTGGCTGGGAGCACGGTGTCACCTGCTGACACTTAGGGTGCACTTTATCCCCAGGCACTCTGCTGCTCTTGTGAATATACCAAGGACGTCTGGCTGCTGTCCCAGGCTCCCACCTCAAAAGCTTGTGTCTTTATTATGCACACTCACACACAGACACATTTTCTTTTTTATATAAATTGTGACAATTATTCAAACACCTGCGTCCCTCTTACCCATGTGGGAGAGCCTGCTGTAGTTCCCGCAGCCTGGATTCTGCCTTGCCTGGTGTTTTGGACGTCTGGGATGTGAAGTGGCAGATGGAAGCCCACTCTGTCTCTGTCAGGTTGCCTTTACCATAAAAACAAATACACAAAGAAAGAGAAAGAAAAAAAGATTTTGGCATAATCGTTATGGCTCAAAATAACAATGAATTTCTTAGTATCAAAATATCACGTTTCAGATTTCTCTGATTGTTTTATAAATTTTTCACTGCTTTATGTGAATTTGGGTGAAATAGTGTCATTTTTCCAGTCTTCATGTTCCAGTAGATTTTTCTGCATCTTGGATTAATCTTATATCCCTAGATATCATTCAACATATTCCTTTGCATCCTCCCTTGCCCTTCTGTTTCTTATAACTTTGTAGTATGATTTGGTGGTGTAATATCATTGAGATGTGGATTTTTATTTATTTTTGTTTTTGGTGCACTTTGGATAGGCATAAACAGAATGCCTGCTAGTTGGTTCCATCGGATCACAATGCTTGTCTCTTGTGTGGTGTGCCTGAGGATGAGTGAGCTGTCAGTTCTGTGACAGCCTCTGTCTTCTGAATTTAATTGCCATTTTTCTTCATTGTCTGGGTCCTTCATTTGATTAGAAGGTTATAAAATGATGGTGTTCTAATTCTGTTATTTTCTTTACCTTTATTAATTGGACTCTTTGATAAAGAAATTCCCGTATCAACTGTTTGATAAATCCAAATACAGTTTGTGCAAGAAAGGATCATTTTTTAGTTCTTTTGCTTTATAACTTTTTGAAGGCCTAGATCTTATATTCTTAAACTTTTTTCTTTGTGTTTACTGTTTTCCAGGGAAGTATGAAGTGGGTTTGTTTTTGTCCCTGAACTGAAAATCTTTATGAAGCAGAATTAATGTAATCTATCATAAACCATGTAGCCCAGAGGGGGCATCACAGTTGTACAATTTCATATATAGACACTTTCCAGGTCTAACAGTTGCTAAATATGTATTAGAAGAGTTTTAATTGGCGTGACTGTGTTCTAATATGAATTTGGGAAAATGCATTTTAATTTCTTTCTTTATAGCTTCTGGACTTCTTGGATCAGCATCCCTTTTCATTTACTCCTCTAATTCAGAGATCCCTGGAATTTTCTGTAAGCTATGTTTTTACCGACGTTGGTGAAGGTGTTACGTTTGAGCGATTCATAGTCCAGTGCATGAATCTTATTAAGATGATTGTCAAAAATTATGCTTATAAGCCATCTAAAAATTTTGAAGGTAATGCTTTACTGGTAGTTCAAAAATTGTTTTTCTTTGTTTTACTCTGTGAAATAATTGATCTTTTGTTATAAGTTTTTGGAAATTCACTTATTTTACTCTGAAAAATAAACTGTTAAAGGATATGAAATATAGATAAGGATTGCAGTCTTTAGTTAGTGAATACCAGCTTTTCCCCAAGAAAGCATGCAGTACATTTAGTAAACAGCCTTTACAGCGCTTCAGACTTCAGATCCTTTAAGAATTGAGTACTGCAAGAACCACTGCAGCTTATGTTGTAGGCTGTACTCACACTTATGTTACAACATTAAAGGCTTTTATTTAGTGGGATTGCTTGTAACAGGATGTTGCGTTATATGGCATTGGTTTACATGCATGTGTACAATGGACGAGGAAATCTGGGAGATGTGAAAGCTGCTTCTGTATAAATATTTATTTGATTATGTACCTTAGGTAGAGTGCTACCTCATACAGTTAACTTGGAAATTGTATTTTTCTAGATAGCAGCCCCGAAACACTTGAAGCCCACAAGATTAAAATGGCATTCTTCACGTATCCTACCTTGACAGAGATCTGTCGAAGATTAGTCTCTCACTATTTTCTGCTAACCGAAGAGGAACTGACCATGTGGGAAGAAGACCCGGAAGGCTTTAGTAAGAACTAATTTTCCATTGTGGCATGGCTTTTCTCCTTTTATATAAGTAGATATTTATTTGAATAATGGGAACACACTTTTTCTTATTTGTGAATCAGAAGGAGAAGAAAGCTCCTGTTTACTGATTTGCTCCCTGAGTGCCCTCGGTCACCTAGTTGGGCCAGTGCCAAAGCTGGGAGCCAGGAATGCAGTGAGGACCTGCATGTGAATGAGATGGACGTGGTAGTTTCAGTAGCTACGTCCCGCGTCTGCACTAGTAGGAAGCTGTAGTGAAGAACTGGTGTGATTAAACCCAGTCACTGTGAGCAGCCAGGAACCCTGCCGTCAGTCCTTGTCTCCTCAGTGTGCTTGGCGAGACCAGTGCACTTGGGCCATTAGTAGGAAGATGGTAGAGGAGTTGGGACTTGAACTATACCCTATGCTATGGGAGGAACCAAACTCCAAGTCCTGATTTTAAATTTAAACAAAATAGCATTGGAAAGTCAGATTTATAGAGAGAGAAGGAGAGGCAAAGATCTTCCGCCCACTGGTTCACTCCCGAAGTGGCTGCAACAGCTGAAGCTGAACCGATCCAAAGTCAGGAGTCAAGAGCTTCTTCTGGATCTCTCACTCAGGTGAAGGATCCTAAGGCTTTGGGTTGTTCTCGGCTGCTTTCCCAGACTACAAGCAGGGAGCTGGAAGGGAAGTGGAGCATCCAGGACATGAATTGGCACCTGTATGGGATGCTGACGCATGCAAGGGGAGGACCTTAGCTATCAGGCTATGATACTGAGTCCAGAGACATCTTTATCAGTTTGAGTTTTATTGGCATAGGTATAAGTAGTGTCAATTTTATCAGATCCTTTAGTATGTAAACCCAGAACCTCATGTGTTGTGTAGGTTACTTCAGTAGAGGCTAGGTGGTAGCCTCTGCTTATCCTTTAGGCTTGATGGTCATGTGGCTGCACACATTTTCTAGTAGTTTAATATTCTGGAATATTTATCTTTCTCCTTATTGTCGCTTAGAAATAGTTTTAGTTAACGGAACAGCCTTTGTTGGTTTTACTCTTTTCCTAATGAATATGTCATTTAGTTTCCTCCATCTTTTCCTTTCACCCATCCCATCCTTCCCCTTTTCCCTCTCCCCTTTGATTTGTTCAGTATTGTGCACTATAGTTAATACTGTAATGTGAAGCATTCCCTAGGCTTTTTAAAGTCAAAGTATTTTCCTTTAAACATAGGAAATATTTGTAAAGATTGGCAAATTATAAGTCGGGAAACAGTTGCTGTGATGAAATGAAGGGTTTCTCGGGTGGTGGTGATGCTGTTATCCAGTGATGTCAGTGCTGATGGTGTTCATGTTTTTCACATTTTTATTTTCCAAACTGGGATTTTGCAAACCTCATTATTACATTTCTGAAGAACATAATTTGCTTTGTTTTAAATTACAGCAGTGGAAGAAACAGGAGGAGATTCTTGGAAATACAGTTTGAGGGTAAGTATTGAAAGAAAAACCGACGAGAGAATTCTTAATTCTTCTGGAGTGTGTGATAGAGAGGCCACCTGTTGTAGATGTTAGTAGTGAAATCAGAGGAAGCTGTTCAGAACTGCAAGAAGCTTTGTTTGAAAGTACTTATATTCTAAATTTTCATCTGATTTTTTTCTTCATATTTGCTTTTCAATTTGCAAATTGAAATTTTCTTCACTTTTGGTTAAGCTCATGTGAAATAATTGTCATACCAAAGGCAAAATATTTGTTAAAGTTGTCTCCTAGTAATACTGTTAAAAAGGTGTGTTATTTCTCTTACGAATTAGTGTACATCTCAGAGGAATCGCTTCGAAACTTAAAGAAAAAAGTGTCCTTTATGTTATTGTAGTTATTTAATTACAGTAGTTATTATGTACTGTAGTTATTGTAGTTATTTACGGTAGCATGTCTGTAATTGGGATTTGTCCCTTTCTTCCCCGTTGCAGCCTTGTACTGAAGTACTGTTTATAGATATATTCCATGAATATAACCAGACTCTCACCCCTGTGCTTCTGGAGATGATGCAGACACTTCAAGGTTAGGCATATTTTGTGGTTCTTTGATCTATCTGTTTAATTATTATTCAGTTAAAGTAGACTGAGCGCCCACCATGTACAGAGCAGTGTTTCTTATGTTATTTAATGGTTATGAATTTGAAAAATAAAATATGTGTTTTAATGAAGCAGGGCATTTGAGGCAGGCCTTGAGTGACAACTCGGACCCTGATAGTTGGCTCTGCTCTTGTAAACACAGTGGCAGCAGAAGCAAAGCAGCAGTCGGATTACTTGATGAAACTGTTTGAAGCATGTTGTGGGAAGCAGTAAAGGATGGTTAAACTAAATGCTAGCATCAGTTAGAATGGTGACAGTTGGGAGAAAAGGTAATGGGTTTAAGGGAGGAAGATGCAGCAACTTTGAGACACTTGATCATTGCGCTTTGCACACAAGGAGTAGTTTCCACATTAGCTAGCACTGACTCAGGATTTCTGACATTTCTGCTAGACTGTAGATTCCAGAGGTTATTGATCAAGTTTGTTTTATTCGTAATTTTATTCCCACTGCGTGACATTCTCAGTAACTATTGATTAGCTGACTAACTTTTGTCATTTACATCATCAGTGTGCTAGATAAAGGAAAGTGATCCAAGCTGTTGCTTGTGAGTCTGCATGATAGGAAAGAGTTTTCCTTCATTAGTGCTGGTTGGAGATGGGAGGGTTTGGGAGTGTTGGTATCGAGGGAGTCTTGGGAGAAGAGATGATGATGTTCAAGTGTAGACCCTGGGGTTTTGCCTTACGATGATACGATTCTGTAAAAAAGGCCCTCAAAGAAAAGGACAGCTACAAACTACTGCACAAATAGGAACAGACGTTGTGGGGGTGAAGAGGGCTTTGTCAGAGGTGTCAGGTACTCCCAGGAGGCAGAAGGTGGTGGGATCTTTGGAAAAGTAGGCTGTGTGATTAGTTGGGGCAAGACTCTCCCAGTGAGGGTAAAGGGGTTGAATTATTGCAAGTGAAGGAAGACAGTGTCCCGTGGGAGGAGATTGCTGCCCTTGTTTTGTGGCAAGGGGACAGCTCATCTTTTAGGTTTTTGTTCTTAGGAGAGTGTCTGCTGAACTTATAAGTCAATGACAATAATGACTTAGCGCTCTAAGGTGCTGTATACCGGCAGGGTTTTTAGTGCATTTTGAGTTTAGTATATATTTAGTATATATATATATATTTTTTAGTTGTGGAACAATTTGTTTATCTAGAAGAGTAAGCTTAAAATTTTATAATTAAAAGTACTTTGATCAACTTCTTAGAAATTGACTATTTGAAGAGAAACACTAAGCAAATTATATTTTCTGTGTTAACCATGATTTTTTCCTTATAGACTGCCAACTTTTTATGCAGTTACTTCCATGCTTCATAGTAGCTCTCGCTTTGTTTACGTTTTTTACTTTATTGTCAACCCATTGTCACAACACGTTTAATTTATATTTTTACTCTTTTCTGGGTTACTCATTCTTTATTTTACTCTGATTTATCTTTTTATCCTATTTTTCGTAATTTTCCTTTATAATATGAGTGTAATTAAAGTTAGCAAGCTGTAGTATATATTTCTGTGATTATTGTAACATTTTCAAATGTATCATAGTTTTAAATATTGTTTAGTACTCTACCCATCCTTGTGTTGTTAATTGATGGTAAGATGCTCAGTGTTCTTTTTATATACACGTTTAGTGTCTGAAATTTGTTGTGGTTAACTGGATCAGGAAAATCAACTATTATATTTATAAAAACACTAAAGAAAACTAGTTTTATTTACATTTCCTGATGCGTTTCTTTTAGGGCCAACCAATGTGGAAGATATGAATGCATTATTAATCAAAGATGCTGGTATGTTAAACTTTAATTGTTTAGAAATGTTTATTCATTTAATGAGTCTGCTTGGAAATAGATTTTGTCTCTAGGGGAGTTGGGACATAATAGCCCAGGAACTTTCTGATGGAGGAGATAGTCAAGTAAGTAGAAGATTAGTTCTGACATCATGTGTGATGGATGATGCTAAAATTGGTAGCACCCACAGGATAGTTTTAGTGTGGACAGGGGAAGACTCCTCAGAAAGGAAAATGCAAATGTGCAAGAGTGAGTTTGTTAGCAGTTCAAGGAGAAGGAGTGCAGGAGGACTGAGTCACACAGCAGAGTGGCCAGCAGGGGAAGCGCAGCTAGAGCCCGGATTGAGGTGATTTGGAAGTGGAGCATGGAGGTTTGGGTTTTATGAGACCTGAGGCAGCAGTGCAACAAGCGGAACCAGTGGATGGTACGCATTGCCCCCACTGGGAAGCGGACATTATTTTCGAAGATGATTTTAATATTTTGAAATGAATTTAAGTTTCTGTTTAAAGGGATTAAGGAGTATTTTAGGAAGAACAGTGGAATAAAATCGTGTTTCTAACAATGTCTTTAAATAATTTCCCTGATTACTGTATTTTCCCTTAAATAACACATTGTATAATTGAAAATAGTCCTGAAAGTTTAGCTTCTTACTTTGTCCAGTGTGTGATTTTTTTTTTTTTTAATTTCTCCCAGTGTATAATGCTGCTGGATTAGCCGCTTATGAGCTGTTTGACAGTGTTGACTTTGATCAGTGGTTTAAGAACCAACTTCTCCCAGAACTACAAGTCATTCACAACAGGCAAGTATAAAGCTTTGCGTGCATTGTGCACTTATCTACCTTATTGATTTTCTTATGAAGGTGAGAATAACACGTAAGTACAATTTTTAAAACAGTACCACTTAATGTTTTCTGCTGTTTATAGAGAGGAGTAAGACGTGGTAATTGCATGAATGATATGCAGGTTACTTTACTTCACATGTGAATTGTGATGTTTAAGAAGTTATTTACATTATATAACATAGTTTACTCGGAGAAAAAATGTATGCAAAGGTGAGGGGGAATTGAAGCTGCTTGAATTCCAGAGAGAAATTGTCCAGGAGACAGTTGGAGACTACACAGTGTGGGGCCCGTGACAGGTGACTGCCTGGGACCGCACAGAGCAGTGTGCAGGTGTTTGAGGTGAAATAGACCAAGGTGTACAGATAGCATGGCGAAAAGGCATGTGAATACTTTTTAGGGTTCTTACTCAGGTTTTCAGTAACAGTTCCATATGATGTTAGTGTTGTTTTAGGTCTTACTTTTTTTACACATTCAAGTGCTTGTTTGATCGTTTAAGTACTGAACGAGAAGAACGAAAGGTCTTTCACAGATTTTACAGGTTATTAGTTCTAATATTTCAACCGCCTCCTCCTGTCCTGCACCTTTGTTTTTTTTTAAGAGTGTGCTTCTGTGGCTTTACTTCTGTGTAACTCGCGTCTGCCTGAGTGCTTAGCAGGTGGAGGTGTGTCGTGCAGTAGCGCAGACACGGCTGGGATGCCCTGCTGCACTGCAGTGCTGCTTCAAGGCCTGAGCACACATCTGTCCAGCCTTCTGCTCTCGTGCCTCAGGGGAACCCAGATTGAGTGCCAGGCTCCTGGCTTCAGCCTCACTCAGACTTGGTTACCGAGGATATTTAGGGAAAAGACCAGCAGGTGGAAGATCTCTCGGTCTCTCTCTCTCTGCAGAAAGTAAAATAACTGCTTAGTGTATAGACCTCATTTAGTTAGTATTTGTTGTGGAAATTGTTGAATGAAGAGATCATTTTACAGATGGAGCTGTGGAGTGCTGAGCCTCCCATGCCCACGGCAGGGCATCAGTAGAAGGTAGAATTGGCAGGGGAACTGGGAGTCGACCCCAAGCACTGCAGCGTGAGACGGATGTCTTAATTGCTGCACCAAATGCCTGCTCTGCTTTTAAACTTATTTTAAAAATATAAATTCTTGCTGCATTTTATGTTGAAATGCCCATCTGTATCTCTTTAACTATCTCACTCTCTAATTTCCCCATTTTCCCCTGTTCAGGTATAAGCCGTTGCGGCGCAGGGTGATTTGGCTCATTGGTCAGTGGATTTCTGTGAAATTCAAGTCTGACTTACGACCCTTGCTTTATGAAGCAATCTGTAACTTACTTCAAGATCAAGATTTAGTGGTATGTCACGTAGATGCCTTCATGGAGTTACATGTCAATTCCAACCTTTTCTTATTCAGCAGCAGCCTTGACCTTTACGTAACATCATAATCTGGCTCACCGTGGTTGATTCTTTGTCCTTCATTTCTTAGGATTTAAATGTCTTGAAAAAATTTTTTGAATAATTTTTAAGATATTTTCATAATATTCTTCATTTTGTGTTATTGAAAAATTGGTAATGGCTTTTGGTCTGCTTCTGAAACAAGACTTAGTGCTTTATTACCTAGATTTATTACCAAAAGAGGCTTCATGGCTTTTAGAGATATGAAACTGTGGACAGTGGTTTTCTTTCTACCATCGTTCTCTTTGTGTTTATTGAATGCCTGAATGAATATGTTGCTGATATTTTCCTTGGCTTGGACTTAGGTTGGATTCAGGCATTGTGGTTTAAAACGTTAATCCCGTGACTAGCTGGCTTCTAGACTAAATTAGGTGATTCTCTCCAGTGAAATTGTGCAAAGATCTGGTCTGGTTGTTTTTGCTGTCCCCACCTCCTGTCTCCCACCCTTCCTTCCTGCAGGTGTAGTCTGTATTTACCTGATTTTCCTGCCTCTTGGAAAGCCCTTTGATCACACCTTTCTCTTCTATATGCATGCCGTGAGAACTTTGTTCTCTGAAGGAAAATGTTGTTAGAAATGTAAAATAGTTGTAGAAAAATAGTACATTTCAAAGATAAGTGGAACTGATCTTTAGGACCTGGCGTGGTAGCCTAGTGGCCAAATTTTCATCTTATATGTGCCAGGATCCCATATGGATGCCAGTTCATGTTCTGTTGCTCCACTTCCCATCTTGCTTTCCAATGAAAAAAATCTATGACAAAGAAAAAAAAATCTGATATTTTTTACTTATGTATTACATTTTTAAAATTATGTCTTTTTTTAATTATTTTTATTATATTTATGTGAAGTAAGGTTCCACTATTTTTTTTAGGATTTTATTTTACTTGAAAGTCAAATACAAAGGAAGATCTTTTTTTTTTTTAAATAAGTTGAGACTTTTTAAAAATATATTTATTTTTATTGGAAACTCCAACTTACAGAGAGAAATATATTTTTAAATATTTATTAATTTTTATTGCAAAGTCAGATATACAGAGAGGAAGAAGATCTTTCGTCCATTGATTCACTCCCCACGTGGCCGCAAGGAGCTGGAGTTTAGCTGATCCAAAGCCAGAAGCCAGGAACCTCCGCCAGGTCTCCCACACAGGTGCAGGGTCCCAAGGCTTTGGGCCGTCCTTGACTGCTTTCCCAGGCCACAGGCAGGGAGCTGGATGGGAATTGGGGCTGCTTGGATTAGAACCTGCGCCCATACGGGATCCCAGCTTGTTCAAGGCAAGGACTTTAGCCACTGGGCCACCTTGGCGGACCCAAGAAATATCTTCATCTGTTGATTCACTCCCCATTTGGCCACAGTGGCAGCAGCTGAGCTGATATGAAGCCAGGGGCCAGGAGCCTCATCTGGGTCTCCCACATGGGTGCAGGGTCCCAAGGCTTTGGACCATCCTCTATTACTTTCCCACGCCACAAGCAAAGTGTTGAAAGAGAAGTGGAGTAGCCGGACTCAAACCAGCACCAGTATAGAAACCCAGCATGTGCAGGGTGAGGACTTTAGCCACTAGGGTGCTGCCTAGTGGGAGAGGAGCCGTTGGGACTTGAGCTGGCCCATGAGGGATCTGGCACCACAGACTAAGGGTTAGCTTGCTGTACTACTACCCTGCTCCTCCCTCCCCGTTTTTAAAGTAAAGACAACAGTGCTACAGTGATATTTTGTGTTGAATAGTTTATCATTTTGTTGGGGACTAATAATATCATATAGCAAGTTTACCTATGTATATTGGTCTATTTCTTGACTTTTTCTCCTGGTCTGTTTATTCCCTCTTGAATATTGTTTTAATTGCAATAGTTACCTAATCTAGTAAGTATTCACACTTGGTAATGAATACATTCTTGGAGCTTTGAACACCATAGGGTTTCATTGTTTACAAAAGATCAGATAGTGGATGTCATTAATTAGCTACATTGTTTTATGTGGTACTGTGTAAACAGTGTTAAAAGGACACCTCTGTTATCATCAACTGCCTCTTTCAGAGCTTGTTAAGTTCCTCATGCTATAGCGAGAACTGTCTTGAATTCTATGTAACACACTAAAATTCCCTGAAATTTTTTCTATACGTTCCTCCCGAGCTTCCTCCTGCACCCCTAGGAACAGTCTACCTAGCAGATGCTGTGCGGGGGGCACGGTTCAGGTGTGAGAACACAGAGTAAACCAGGATTACTGCATTTTAGGTCCGAGGGGCTGCCTTTTCCCAGGACCACTGATGGTATCTGTACTGGGGGCTTCTTTAGATTTTAAGCTTTCTGAATGTAACAGTTACATCTTTAAATTTCAGCAATTTAACATAAATTTTTAGAGTTTGCCGGAGTGGTATAATTGTGAGGTAAAGAAATGGCCAGTTTCAGGGGCTTATTGATAAATAGCATAGGAATAATGGATTTCTGAAAATGGATACTTGGTAGCATTGGGTACAAGACCTTGGATGGCACAGGCCAGACAGTATGCACCCCGTGTTCCTCGTGCCAGGTCCGCTGCCCTGAGCGGGAGGTCCTGGTGGGTGCACTGAAGGTCTCCTGTCATTCCACACTCAGCCTTTCTAGGATTTCCTAGTTTAGTTGAATTTTTGGTCTTAATGTTTTTCCCCTGTTTGTCCATTCTTTGTATCCCAAAAAGAGATATTTTCAACTCTATACTAGTTAGTTTGTGTTTTGAAAGATGACAGAATGAATTCTGAAATCAGCTATATCCACTAATATATAGGATAGTTCAATTTTCTTGTTTAAGACACTAAAGTTCAGGCTAGTTTAAAGCCACAATGAAAGGAAACGTAAGTCTTTTGCAGTTTTCACTTTGTAATAGATAGTATCTGTTCTTATAACAGATACTCATATACTCATATAAATGAGTCTTAGGGTTTTTTTGTCTTAAAGGAGAAAATGAATTTAAATTGCTTTTTATCCTTTTAAGGCACTTCAGGTATATTTCAGCGGAAGTATGTTAAGTTATGCAGTGAGGCAATCGTGACTATTACCAACTAGAACAGAAAAGCTCTCAGTACTCCGAGCAGTCGTCCTCGAGGAGGAGCAGTGAGGTGTAGAGTCGCCTAGGACACTCCTGCTCCTGTTGGTGTCTCTGAGACCTAATGTGAGTCAAGTGTCAGAAATGATTTTAAAAGAATCAGAGGAGGTAATCGTGGAACAGAATCCGAAAAGGAACAAGTTGGTGTTTTTAAACAGTTAAATCGGGAAATCATTGTCGTGTTTCTCTTTAGCACATTGTTCTTTCATGCTTGCCTGTTTTTACATTTTCCTGAAGTGCAGGGTGTCCATGTGGTCAGACATGAGGCCTGACGGTCTTCCCCAAGTGCTGTCTTGGTGGTGCTGGCCCCGGGCACCTGCTTGTTCTCGTGGTGCCAGCTCCGGGCGCCTACTTGTTCCTGGGGCATTGTGTTGAACTGTGGTTTCTCTGATGCTTTCATGGATTCTTTCTTATTCCTAGAGTGCATGTGTTCTCCGCTGTGGAATTTACCTATTAATTTTTCCAGACGTTTTTGGGGATTTCACCTGGAGGTATCGCAGGCTGAGTTATAGTCTAAAGCGAGATTTGAATTCTTAGGCTTCTTTTGTAGATAGATGGTCTGCTTTTACTCCGGCAAGTCATATTTAAAGTCTTACTGAGGAAGGGTATTCTGTTTTTTTTTTTCCCTGTATTTTTCATGCAGTTGTTTTTTGAATAATTCTGTGCATGTTGGCTCTTGGAAACTGTAGATTTTATGATGGAATACTTAACATTCAGTGAACTTGCCTAATCTGCACGTCAGAGCTCATTAAAACATTTTCAGACTTACTTTACTGAACAGTGACTACCAAGGGAAACCAGTTATTACAGTTGTAGAATGTGTAACATCTTACAAAGCAATGTTTCATATCCAGGAAATAAAACTTTTAGATAAAATGTCTTATAAAGTAGAATATAGAGTTTAATCATGGCCTGAATCCCTGCTGCTTCATGCAGAAATTGATCACATCAGCACCCAGCAAGTCAGCTGCTCACATCAGAGCTTGAAAGGATTAATTAGGATACTGTGTTACGATGCTGTGTTTGGCCTGAGTAACGAGCTGGTACACACAGATCCTCTGATTGAGGAGGTGGTGGGGGGAGCATGGGGAAAAGATTTCTGTTTGTACTTGAGATTCATAAAATCTCGTATCTTGGGTATTTCAGGATTTACCATTGTTGAGATTATAGTGGGAATTTCTGTGCCTCTTCCTCCCTCCCTGCGGTTGCTCACCTCCCCGCGGTTGCTCACCTCCCTGCTCCGTCTGCTGCTCAGACTGCTCTTTCCCTACAGTCTTCAGCTCAGTCCCCGGCTCCCCACTGGTCTGACGGCAAGTTACTTTTCTTGCTGGAAGCCGCCATTGCAGTAGACTGTCCTTAAGCAAATTCTGGGAAACTAGCGAGAGCTGGGAATAAGCACTAGCCTTACCTTTACTGTTTCTCTCTTGCTGCAAGCTAGGGGAAGTCTCTTGTTTTATTTGAATGTTAATGTGCTTTATGACTTTAGTATTAACAAAAAGAATGAAGAAAATGATTTGAGTAATTAATGATGTTTAATAGTTCTGTAATGATTGTAAACTCATAGTTCATTTTCTTTTAGGTCCGTATTGAAACAGCTACAACTCTGAAGTTAAATATCCTTTGAAAAATAAAAAATGCTTCATTGCACAGAACATCTGTAGGTTTCAAAATTATTTTGGCAAATTAAGAGGTAGTTTGAAATGTAATTTTTTTATTGATTAGTTGCATTATGTCAGGAATGTGTGTGTTCCTGAGCCTCATCTGTTGGTTGTCGGTGTTGTCAGTGTTCCTTAGCTGCCTTTCACCTGTTGATGATTTTGAATTTAGAACAGATCAGTTTCTACCGGTAAGAATATTTATTTTCAAATTTTAAAAGAATTTCCATTCATGTATTTTCAATGTTGCCTTACTTTTGAAATGTGGTGTGTGTGTGTGTGTGTGTGTGTGTGTGTGTGTGTGTAAGAGTTGAGCTTAAAATGTTTTTGGATATTTTATAGGAGATTACTTGTATTAGTAACTGTTAGGTTACTTTTATTGATAATAGTTCTGGTTTATTCTGCATATTTTTGTCACCGATTTTGAACTTGATCACCAAACTTTATTTTTCCTCATAGTCTAGTCGTTCACCTTATGAGCACCTGTTACGGCACTCCTTATGCTATCTCCCCGTGTTTTTATGAATATGTACTTGCATCCTACACTAAATCACAAGTTACTCACAAAACAAAATTCCAAATCGTAATCATCCCTCAGCTCCTGCCCCTTAGAATAGTGGTCTTATGTAACTGGTATTTACTAAGTACTTGTACAAATGTTAGGAAGATTGAAATGGTAGTGTTTATGTTGCTTAAGAGGACTCGATGGAGAGAAAATTATATAATCTCTGTTTATCTTTCTTTGGGTGAGAATGATGTGAAAGCTTATAAACTGATTTTTTAAGTGAAAAACCACTGGCTATTTTTGGATTAAAGGAATATATTTTATATATTTTTAGAAAAATAAACCAATTGTCAAAAAAAAAAAAAGGAAGTCAGTGCTTGTGGTTTATCAATTCCTGATATAATTTTCACAATGCAATGTTTGGTGGTTTTTGTTTCTTGTTTTCTAATGAGATACTTAGCAGTTTAATAACAGACATAGATACAGCCTTTTCTGCCTGCACGCAGCCTGTGTTCAGGAGCACAGCGTGTAACGGCACGGGGTGAAGCACTGGTGTGCTCTGGGCTTTCGTGAGCAGATCTGGTAAAACTAAGGACGCTCTGACTGGCAGCAGACATCCCTGGAAGCCCAGGGCTAGGCACTGATCACGGTGTAGTTAATAATATGCATTGAAACATACACAATTCAGACAGTCTCGTAAATGCTAATTCAGTTTGTGGATGAATTAAATTTAGAAATGGACATATGTAGGAGTAATAAAGAGAAAAGTCACTATCTCACAAATTAGCAGCCTGTATGATTAAAGTCTACTAATGTTTTAGTTTAGTAATTTTTAAAATTATTTCCATCTCTTTATGTGCATAGGTATGTAGAGATCTTTTCATTTCTATTCCAAGTCTTTTTTTTTTGTTTTTTAAATACTTACAGTATTTGGAAACCATGTTCACGCTACTTTTTCAACTACTGCAGCAAGTTACCGAGTGTGACACAAAGATGCACGTTCTGCACGTTCTTTCTTGTGTGATTGAAAGAGTCAATATGCAGGTAATTTTGTTCTGTAAACCATGGAAGTAAATATCAGGCTAGGAGAATATGATGTAGTATTCACTAAATTTGCCTGTTCAAAAGTCAGAAGAGTCAGTGAAGTGCTTCTAAATGAAAGGTCGTGGTTTCAGTTATATGATTTAAAATTGATATTAATATTTGGGTTTTCAAAAATGATTAAGAAAAATTGAAATTTTAAAATTGCTCCAACAGCACAGAGAACATTTTTTTCAATTAATTAATTTATTTTTAAATGATCTTACTTAGTTGATTAGGGTACAGAGGGTCAAGGGCTACAGGCAAGAGGGTAATCCCATTGTTTCCACACTAATACCATTTTTTCCCCCTGTATCTGGGGTTAGGGGAGAAACAAAGAGAAAAGTCCCACCCAGCCTCCCACCCATCCCAGGTCCCCGATGTGAGGCACACTCCGAGGGTCCTGCTCAAGCAGTTTTGATAGTTCAACAGTCTGAATTGCTGCCAATCTCGCCATTCCAATCGCGATGAAACCTATTCAGAATCCACTGGCTGACATAGTGTTTCCATGGTTGGGGTTCTGAGATCAGCAGTTTAGTTGGAGGGATCTCTGAAGAAACTTCATCTGAGATGATTCCAAACCTGATTCTTGTGTGAATTTGCCAGTCCTTCACCCCAATCAGCTTATGCACATGCTCTTTGTTGCAATTGCTGGTTCACTTCTGTTTCCAGCCCTGTCATCCCCTGGAACCAATGGATGTTGTAGACTAGCTCGATCCTACCCACTTCATACTCGGTCCTCACGCAAACCAGTGGGAGCTGTAGCTTAGTTGGGGTGACTCCCCATAACCCCCACCAGGCCTGCTTCCTACCCTGATTCCCATGCATGCCAGTATGTACGGCAGATTTGTTCAGTCTGTCCCACATCCCATTTAGCTCTGGTACTTGTCAGTGGGCATTGAAGCCTAGTTCAACCCAACCAACCTACATACTGGCAGGTTGGTGGAGTTTTCCAAGCTTTTCTTTCAGCACCTCTCCCTATGCCAGGTCTTGCGTGTACTGATGGTTCCATGGGCCAGCCCTCATTGCAATCCATTCCAGTTCTTGGTGTTGGCTGTTTCACCCCAGCCAAGGCTTGTCCATACCTAGACACTGCTCACACATGGCTCAGTAGGGGCAGAGACCCAGCCTAGTCCATCCTACATCTACCCAGGTTCTCCAGAGTGCCAGATGGTGCTGGCGTCTAGCCCAGCTTGGTGCACCCAGCCCCAGTCCACAATTGTGCCTAGGGAGATTGCAGCCATATCCAGACCAGAACGCAGCCCCCACTCTGGCCCCCACACTCACCAGTGGGAACCCCAACCCAGCAAGGGTGTACTCTCATAGCTCCCCAACTGAGTCTATTCCCAGCCCTAGATTGCACGTGTGCCAGTGGTTGCTCTGACCCAGTTGGCTTAGCCCCTCACCTGTCTCAGCCTTTGCCTTCAATGCTGTGGCCTAGTATCCCTGGCTCATGCAGACCAGTTGGTGTAAGAGCCTAGGTCAGAATGACATGTGCTCCATCCTGATTTATTTTTTTTGTGAGTTGAAGTTTGCTTGGCCCTGCCCGGTCCACCCCCTTCCAGTTGCAGCTCGGCCCACCCCACATCCTGTTTTAGGATGCACTTTTGGGTGCTGCTGCCTTGACCTGCCCAGATTGCCATTGGTTCCTTTACCCGTAAGTGATGTCAGGTACCATGGTCACCCCTAGCTCAGCCCTCCGCCACTCCAGCTAACCTGCTGGACTTGTATTTCCACAGGGTTGGGCCCATACTTCCCCCACAGAGTTTACCCTCGGACCAAGTTCTCTCGCATGCTGGTTAGTGTCTTGACCCTGCCAAATGTGACCAGTCCACTATTCCACCACCCAGTCAAGTAATGGTACCTAGCCCTGCCAGACAGGCCCCCATCCATAGCTTTGGTGTGGACTGGTGTGTGGCAGTCAGTGATGCTCTATGCTAACAGCCCATCTCAGGATTCCTAATTTGGCTGGTGAATCAGTCTGGCCCAAATAGATCTTATGGACACTCCCCTCCAAACCATCAGGTCTCAGTCCCCACGCTTGCCCGAAAGTTTCATGACCCTGTTACTGGGAATCACCCAGAATTCATCTCTCACCTACACTAAAGCTGGCCTTATTCATGGGTGTCCCTAAGCAGCAATTTCATATCCTAAAAACCCCAGAGCTCGCCGCTGGGCAGCCAGCAGGCAGAGCCTGACACCATTAGGTGCCCCAGCTGCGCAATGCTAAGGACTCAGTCACTGCCTTTTGGCAGTGGCTTTGGCCTGAGACCCCAGCCTTGGATCAGGGCTGGCAGGGGCACCCCCACTCCTATAGCTGCCCCCAACTCCAAAGCTTGGACCCCTCCCAGACTCATCCTGCCGCAAGGTCTTGGTGGCAGGGCAGAGCTAGGACTCATAGAGAACATTTAAAAGCAGAATGTTTCATGTCTTAGAAGACAGATTTGTACTAAAAAAATCTCAGAAAAGCTGTGTTTGGGATAATAACCACTGTTTCAGTTAGGAAATACAAATTTTCTTATGTGTTCAGTTTTTGCAGCAAAAATTAAGTGTATTTTGTAGTTAAGTCTGCATTATATTCATATTTTGTTTATTATATGAATGATGTGTAAGGGTCGTGGTTTGCTTCCTTCTAATTCCTAATTCAGGAACTGAGGCTGTAATTAGCTAACACCTCTTACGTATCCTTTGAAAAGGCTGAAGTCCATCTCAGAGGTATTAAGAAAAGATAGCTGAGTGGAGGGTGACCCTTGGGACTTGCTCTAGAGCTTGCTGTTTGAATTTTGAGACCTTGAGCCTGTTTATGAATTCTAAAGCAATTGTTGAGAACAGCTATCAGTCTGTGTGCTTTGGCCTTTGTATGTAATTGTGATTTAATCCTAACACATACCTTGGGGTAAGAATTCAGATGTGCTGTGTTAAATGGAACCTGTCAGTGTTCAGACGTTTTAGTGGCCATGTCCTGCAGAAGCCAGGGTATGGAACTCAACCAGGACTCCCTTGTGGAGGGCAAGCACCCAAGTCCTTGCACACAGAGGGTCTTATGGCATTGTTTATATTGTTGTTTCATATAGTGTGAGTTTTGTTTATACATTCACCTGTTATTGAGCATTAAAGTGATTTCCATGTAGTGGCTGCTTTGAGTGCTGGCACAACAGAGTGCTAAGAATCTCTTTATAGTTCTGATTTTGATTCTTTTGGAGAACTAGAAATGGGAATTACTGGATTAAATGATAGCCCTGTATTTTTTTTAAGATTTATTTATTTTTATTACAAAGCCATATATACAGAGAAGAGGAGAGACAGAGAGGAAGATCTTTCATCTGATGATTCACTCCCCAAGTGAGCGCAATGGCTGGTGCTGTGCCGATCCGGAGCCAGGAGCTAGGAACTTCCTCCAGGTCTCTTATGTGGGTGCAGGGTCCCAAGGCTTTGGGCCGTCCTTGACTGCTTTCCCATGCCACAAGCTGGCTGCTGGATGGGAAGTGGAGCTGCTGGGATTAGAACCAGCACCCATATGGGATCCTGGCGCGTTTGAGGCGAGGACTTTAGTTGCTAGGCCACGGCGCCGGGTCCAGCCCTCTATTTTTTGCAGAGCTTTTGTATTGTTTTTCAATGGCTGCATCATTTTGCATTCTGATCATTAGTGTGCAAATGTCCCAGGTGTTCTACATTCTTATACTCACACTTATTTTTTGTAGTAACCATCCTGAAAGCCATGGCATTTACATTACTCTGTTAAGTATAATATATGTTTAATTTTGTGTCTTTATGTATTAGGCTGATAATGCTGGCTTTCCTGTGAAGCCTACATATTGTATGTAATCCCTTCCAGTATTGTATATGGGCAGTATTTTGTTGTTGATTGAAACATCTCAGGAAGCTGACTTTGTGGTATAGCAGGTAAAGCTGCTGCCTGCCACCCTGGCATCCCATATGGGTTCTGCTTCATGTCGTGGCTGCTCTACTTTCTATCTAGCTCCTTGCCAATCACCTCTGGAAACAGTAAAGATGGCCTAAGTCTTGGGTCTCTGCCATCTGTGTAGGAGACCTAGATGAAAGTCTTGCTCCTGGCTTTGGCTTGGCCAGCACTGGCTGTTGCAGCAATGTGGGAACGGAAGCAGTAGACAGATGATTCCTCTTTTTGTAACTCAGCCTTTCAATGTACTTCATACGTTGTAATGTATTTTAATCATTTTCTGCGTGGGTTTTCCAGCGCTCTTTCTCTGCTGGTTTGTACTGACCGTCTGTACTGACATGCTTTTGCTTTGTTGCGGGGCAGATCCGACCCTATGTTGGCTGTTTGGTGCAGTACTTGCCTCTGCTCTGGAAGCAGAGCGAGGAGCACAACATGCTGCGCTGTGCGATTCTGACCACGCTGATTCATCTTGTTCAGGTAGGTCGCTTTTCCACAGAGCTGCTTAGTTGTTTTTTTTTTAATGGTTTTTCTGTGATTTACAATAAGTCATTGAAAAACGTTACATTTTATGTCCATGTGTGAACTAAATGGTTTTACAGCATTTGTACCACTAAAAGTACTTTGGAAATTTCTTTCATACATTAGAAGAATACTTCCCCCCCTTTTTTTTTGTAATTCTTTGATTTTGACAATCTTTACATAGTTGATTAGGCACAAAGGGGCAGGGCTACAGGAAAGTGGGTAAGACCATTGTTTCCACATTATTATTTTTTCTGTATCTGGGGTAAGTGGGGAGATAAAGGGAGAAGCCCCCCCTCCCTGCCCCCAGCCTCCCATCCATCCCCGGTCCCCAATGTAGGACATGCTCTGAGGGTCCTGCTCAGTTTGTTTTGATAGTTCAGCATGTCCGAACTGCTGCCATTCTCGCCGCTCCAAGGCCAGGAGCCGGGGTGTATGTCTTATAGCCGTGTGCGTGTCGGCAGTTGGAGCTGATGGATTGTATATCAGCAGTGATCTTGAGGTTTAAGAGCGCCGAGGGCGGTGGCCTGAGAAAGGCCAAAATGTCAAGGATGCTAAACAATGTGAGATTCATTTGAAGTTAGCTGTAGCTATAGTTGTATAACTATAGTTGAATATAATTTTTCCCATTTTCAGTCTTCTCTGGTATTTTCTTAAATAGTGCTTTCTTTTTTTTAGCTTTCAAAGTGGTTGACGATGAATTGTAATGATTGTAGAAGGTTCAGATTTGCTTAGAACTCCGTGTTTGGAGTTGTACCCATTCTGCAGCCTCTGCATTACAGGGTGAGAGTGCAGTGGTTAAACAGTTCTTCACTTGCTTACTGATGCCAATAGAAAAAAATGCATTTAAGTAAACAAATCCTACTTTCCCCAAGAAATTTTGAATGTTTGTTGATCTAAATCATCTGAACTAATTTTTCTTAATATTCTTTCTTTTTTGACTCCATATAAGTCATCTACATAGAGTGAAATTTAATTGAATTTTAAGGCTCGTTTATACTGTTTTATTAAGTAATGGCATTTTATTAGTTTCGTTCCTTTGGCAAATTTTTTAATAAGGTCTTTCAAGGGATTTTCAGTTACAGAAAAGTTCACAATTGTACCTGACATATTTAAGGAAAATGTTCATGTAGTTGCTTTTAACTGTGTATGCCACACTGACAAAGATTGAACTGAAACATAAATACTGTAACATCTTGTGGCAGTTGGCGAAAGGCGCAAAGTTTGTTAGAATTAATAATCTTTAAATTTATTGTCAAGCATGATGACTTTAGTTACTATTGTAAATAATAATGTATTATACACTTAAATAGTATGTTGGACTCTTTTTTTTTTTAAGATTTATCCATTGTTATTGGAAAGTCAGGTATATAGAGATGAGAGACAGAGAGGAACAGCTTCCATCAGCTGACTCACTGACTCACAGATGGCCGCAATGGCTGGAGCTGAGCCAATCCTAAGCCAGGAGCCTGGAGCTTCCTCCTGGTCTCCCATGCGGGTGCAGGGTCCCAAGACTTTGGGACGTCTTTGACTGCTTTCTCAGACCACAAACGGAGAGCTGGATGGGAATTGGGCCCACCAGGGTATGAACCAGCACCCATATGGGAACCTGGCGCATACAAGGGGAGAACTTTAGCTACCAGGCTGCTGCTCTGGGTCCTGGACTCCTAAATAATAATAATGCTATTATACTGTTAAGAAGATTTCAATAGGGGAATAAGCATTTATAACACTTTCATTTTCTTTATTGACATAGGAGTTATTTCTAAGTGAGACAGTATTTATTTGATAGTTTATTCAGTTTCTCTTCTGTGTTTATTACACAGTAATAATTCTATGGTTTAGAAATTGATGCTTTAGTCCTTCTTTGCTTCCAGAAGTAAGTAATGTGATGTCTTTAGTCAGTGAAAAAATAAACCCCTCCATAGATCTTCTTTCCAGAATATTTTTCAATACTTGATTTCTGTTATTTACTTATCTCTAGAAACATTTTAATGCATTTGTCCACATTTACATGAATGTACATCCTTTTAAAAACTTGTGCACACCTATAATTTTGAAATTGGTTATCATTTTTGATGTTCTTTTTTCATCCCATGCCAAATCTTGAGTCATGACCATAAAACATGAAACATGTGCTCCACATTGTGTTTGCTGTGGAACAATTTGGTGCATGCATTTTGTTTTAATTTCTGTGGTGAGAGTGTTCATAGCCATGGTTGACACTCTAATCACAGGGAGAGGAAAACAAAGTGTTTATTCTAATAGTGTACAGAATTTCTTAAAACGAACCAAAACTTTTTTTTAATGGGTGTTCGGCATTTAAATAGAACTAAGACAATTAAGTGTTTCCTCATTGTAATTGTAGTTTTACTAGTGCTTATATTTTTAATGTGTTGCTTTTAAGGCTTTTAACCTAATGGGTAATGTTTGGGTGGCAGATCTGGGGCCCTTGAACTCTATCCTAAGTATATATTGACATGCTGAATATTTATGCTTCCTCCAGGGATTAGGTGCAGACAGCAAGAACGTATACCCTTTCCTGCTGCCCGTTATTCAGCTGAGTACGGATGTTTCCCAGCCTCCACATGTGTATCTTCTGGAAGATGGTTTAGAATTATGGTAAGAGGATGTAGCTGAGCCCATGGATCTTACTTTTTTTTTCTCGGTGTTTTTCTTCTCAGTTGTCAATAAGGAAGAGGTCATAATCAGGGCTTTAAGCAAAACTGTTAACATCTGTTTACCTAATCTGGAAATCAAGCGGCTCCTCTTGCGGCACCTCTTATTGAATGTTGTCATGTAGTCAACATGGCTAAAGTTCAGATAGGAATTGACTTGTATTTCATCTCCTGGAATTTCCCATAAAAAATGAAAATCTTCAAGTTTAAAATTGACATTAACGTTTTCAGGCATGTAATGAATTATATTTGACACTTTTACTACTTTCTGTGTCACGCACTGAGACAATGTGTGTTTCCTTTAGTCCCAAATGCTGGTGTTACCTTATAGTTCTTTTTTTTTTAAGATTTATTTTATTTTTATTGGAAAGGCAGATATACAGAGAGGAGGAGAGACAGAGAGGAAGATCTTCCGTCCGATGATTCACTCCCCAAGTGAGCGCAATGGCTGGTGCTGTGCCGATCCGGAGCCAGGAGCCAGGAACTTCCTCCAGGTCTCTTATGTGGGTGCAAGGTCCCAAGGCTTTGGGCCGTCCTCGACTGCTTTCCCAGGCCACAAGCAGGGAGCTGGATGGGAAGTGGAGCTGTCGGGATTAGAACCGGCAACCATATGGGATCCAGGCGCTTGAAAGGCGAGGACTTTAACCATTATGCATTGCGTCGGGCCCGCCCTATAGTCTTTTGTTTTAATTATTTCTGCTCTTTTGAATTTTCTTTAATGTTTTATTAACTTTTGTTGGGGAGGCAGATTTACATAGAGGTAGAAAGATCTTCCATCTGCTGTTTCATTCCCCACATGAGCTGATCTGAATCCAGGAGCTTTTTCTGAGTTTCCCACATGTGTGAATTAAACTAGTGCACAGGTGAAATGCTGGAGTTTGTGAGTGGAGGATTAGCCTGTTGAGTCATCAGGCTGCCACCTTAGACTTAGACTTTCTCTTTCTTTTTTTTTTTTTTTTGCTGCTATGTAGATTCTAGTGTTCAAAGGTTTTTTTTAAAAAGATCATCCACCTTCACTAGCACTCTGTTCCTGTGCACTTCAGTGAATGTTGTGTGTGAGAGACTGTCCTAGAAAATCCTTTTAGTCTGTTAAGCTCATCCTACTGCTGGCAATAGCTTTCTCTAGAAACGGTCTTCCAAATTATACATTAGCATTCAAAAATTGTAGTATATAAATTAACTTCAGATATTAAAGAAAAAGTAAATCACAGTAATCAGTGATAGAGAAAATAGTATATATTTCTCTGTGTGTATCTTCTTGTGCCTTTATTTTTTTCTTCCCACTCTTTCTTTTTGCTTAAATGTCTGTGAATTAGCAGTATTGATTCTTTGCAATTCTTTCATGCAAATTATGAATTAATGTATGTCTTAGAATAATGAATGAACAATGTTTTTGAAAACTTAACTAAGAAACCTATTAATGAGTAGTTTGGGTTACTCATATTCTTTTTGAGATTAGAATATTGGACCCTAGTGGTATCTAGATGATTTCATTGTAAACTAGTTCCATGTTGCTAAGATTTTGGTGGTAGGCCTTTGCTCTAACAGTAAATATGTTTGAGGTTTCCACATTCCAAATTGGGGTGCTTGGCATTGTGTTCAGGCTGATTCCGGCTACTTTCTGATGTGCAGGCTGAAAGGCGGCAGGTGGTAGTTGACGTGGTTGGGGCCGTGCCACGTGTGTGTTAAATGTGCATGGAGTTCTCCTTTCCCTGCTTCAGCCTGCTGAGTCTGGCTCTTGTGTGTATTTAGAGGATGAACCCGTAACTTGGAGATTGAGCTCTGTCTTTCTCTTTGTCTGTTTCTCCCTTTCAAATAAACTAAATTTGAAAACATCAAACATTCTTAAATATCACAAGTTAGAGTACTATTTCTGCATTTTTAAAAATTAGGGCTTATGGCTCATCCTTGGAATCCTGTCTAGAATTGAAAATACTAGTTGTCCCATGGCACTAAGTCTGTAATTTGAATAACCTGTCCATCTTTATTTATCTGCCAAAGTCGGCAAATAGTTCCTACTTCCTGTGGTTGTTCCTTTTTTGGAGTTGATAGTCTCTTTCTTTTAGGCTTTCCTTTTTTCTGTGTTTCTGTGTTCTTTATCTGAAATGGAGAATGACAGGAAGGGGGACAGTTCTTCCATCAGTTTGTTCATTTCCAGAATGCCCTCAACAAACAGGGCTAGGTCAGCCCGATGTTAGGAGCCCAGAATTCTGTCTGACTTTCCTATGTGGGTGTCTGGAACTCATACTGGGCCACTTCTGTGCTGCCTCTCCGTTGCCTTAGCAGGAAGCTCACCCGAAGTGCCAAACAGCTTGGACTCAGTCCTGCCACTCTGGCGTGGGTGCAGGCCTTAAGACTGGTGGCTTAGCTTATTCTGTGTCATTTTGTGTCTTTCTCGATAAAGGTGTTCTTGTATGTAACTTTGCTTTTTAAAAGTTATTCTTGGGCCCGGCGCAGTGGCGCAAGTGGTTAAAGGTCCTCGCCTTGCACGCCCGGGATCCCATATGGGCGCCGGTTCTAATCCCGGCAGCCCCACTTCCCTTCCAGCTCCCTGCCTGTGGCCTGGGAAGGCAGTCGAGGACGGCCCAAAGCTTTGGGAACCTGCACCCGCGTGGGAGACCCGGAAGAGGCTCCTGGCTTCTGATCGGCATAGTATCGGCCCCGTTGCGCTCACTTGGGGAGTGAATCATCGGACGGAAGATCTTCCTCTCTGTCTCTCCTCTCTGTATATCCACCTTTCCAATGAAAAAATAATAAAAATAAATCTTAAAAAAAAAAAAGTTATTCTTACATTGAGAGAGAGGACGGGTGAGAGAGCACGTATGTGCAGGAGAAGTTGAGAGTTGCATCCATAGGTGGGGGATCTGGGATAAAACCAGGACCTGGGAGCTCAGGCCCATTGTGCCCTCTGGGGGCAGGAACTGTCTTTGCTGCTTCCCCGGCCCGTGGGAGCAGGAAATTGGAGTTAGGAGTTGGAGCAGGGTCTTCAGTGGAGGGATTCTGTTATGGGGAGGCCTGTAGCTTAACCGTGAGGCTAAAGGCCAGTGCCCGCTCTTATATTTATGGTAAAGAATAGTATTTTTACTTTGTTTGGTTCTCTTTTTTTCCCTTTCCTCATTTTGACTAGTTTAATTTGAAGTTAACAGACTTGGTCATTTTATTTTACATAGTTTTTTTCCTTCTGTTGAGTAGCCTGATTTCTGTTGTGAAAGCTAGTAGAGTGACAACCTGAATAGCCTTCTAAGTCTGGGGAAGCCACAGGCTTAGGGAAGAATCTTGATCTGGACACATTGCGGAGGGCTCTGCTGTTGTGATTGTTAATGGCTTTTTTGTGTTCATTACCGTGCCTGTAACAGTAGTGTAGTATCTGCTTAAGCCAGTGTTTGTCCTGACTCCTGGCTCCCATTCCCTTGTCCTGTACATAACTGTTTGATTCTGAGAATTCTCTTATTAGTTCTTGTTCATTTGCTCTCACATCATGTGTATTCATCTTGCCTAAGTACCACATGGAAACTTGCAGGAGAACTAAATTGGGTTGATTCTATTGCAGAGAACTGGAATCTTTATGATGAATTATTATGTCTATTACTTTTGTAGGATTATCTATATCATAAAATATTAACTTTTTGTACATATGGTTTTTATATATTGATATGTTTAACAACCTTACTAAATTCTTAATAACTTGAATAATTTGTCAGTAAATTCTTTCTCCCTCTTTTTTCTATACTATATTTCTTTTGTGAATACAAACTATTGAACTTTGTCCTCTTGGCGCTCAGATTTTGTTGTTGTTAAGATTTTGTTTATTTTTGTTGGAAAGGCAGAGCTACAGAGAAGGAAGGAGAAAAGAGGGAGGTCTTTGGCCTATGATTCAGTCCCCAAATAGCCTCAACAGCTGCAGTTGGGTCTGTATGAACCCCATATGCAGTCCTAGTGTGTGCAAGGCGAGTCATCGCACCAGGCCCCAGGTTTTTTTTAACCGAAGTGCTTCATTCCCTCCCCTTTATTTCTGCTATGGTGACTGCCATGTTTTTTCTCTAATTTGGGGGGTTTGTAACAAATAGCCATCCATGTATGAGGGATCTTCTAAAAGCATATTAGGAGAACCTCTGTATGAGTTTGAGAAATTGTTTTAAATCAAAAATAAACTTTTAATTCCATTTTCTTTTTCTTTTTCCTTCTTTCTGTTTAATATTATTATTTATCATTTTATGATACAGTTCCATAGGCCTTGGGTTTTCACTTCCCTTCCAAGCTCCCTCTCCCCACTCACTGAGTTCCCTTGTATTATTACTGTAGTATAGTTCTTCATAAACAGTCATATGTCCATCATGGTGGACATGGACAATGGCAGAGTCAGGCATCCTATTGTCAAGATAGAGTAAACAGTTTCATTGGGAGTCCGACTTTGATCTGAAAGTAGAGATACATACTGCATTGTATCCTCACATCTGGACATGATAGTCTCCAGTACACAGTTACTACACATCTCCTTAAATGAAAAGCCACAGAACAAAATAAGCAACAGGAAGAAAAATAAGAAATTTACAATTCCATGAAGTTAAATTACATGCTGGTAGATATGAGTCTCCATTACACAGTTACTATACATCCCCTTAAATGAAAAGCCACAAAACAAAATCAACAACAGGAAGAAAAGAAGAAATTAAAAATGCCATGAAGTTAAATAACATGCTACTGAATGACTAATATGTCCAGATGAAAAAAATTAAGAACCTTCTTGAAGAAAATGATGCTACTGTATGATCTGTGAATCAGTGAAGAATTTAATGAGAAAGTGTTTTGAAGAGATGAAACTAAAAAAAAAAAAAAAATCAAAATCCATGAGATATAGTTTCCGCTGATCTTTGTTGGTGAAATGTGTCTC
Organism: Ochotona curzoniae; assembly: GCF_017591425.1. Taxonomy (NCBI): domain Eukaryota; kingdom Metazoa; phylum Chordata; class Mammalia; order Lagomorpha; family Ochotonidae; genus Ochotona; species Ochotona curzoniae. The sequence goes on from NW_024466758.1 coordinate 526,493, forward strand.
CTGTAGGCAACAAATAGATGGGTTTTGTTTTTAAATTCAGTCTACTAATCTATGATATTTGATTGATGGATTTCAGTCATTTATATTCAGGGTTCATATGAATGGGGGGTAATTTAGTCCTGTCATTTTAGCAGTGGTTTATTAATTGATTCAATCTTCCTGTTCTTATTTTACTGGGATGTTCTTCACATTTGCCTTTGGTTTTGGTGGGTGCTATTTCTCTTTTTCTGTCAAGACAAAATCTTTAAGTATCCTTTGTAGGGCAGGTATGGAAGAGGCATATTCCTTTAATTTTTTTTTTACTGTGGGCTGACAGTTTTTTGCTTTTAGAATTTGGAATATGTCACTCCATTCTTTTTTGGCCTGTCAAGTTTCCTGTGAGAAAGCTGTCATTCTTTTATATGTCAATTGATTTTTTTCACGTGAGCATTTAAGGATCTTTTCCTTATCTTCAATTGAAGAGAGCTTGATTATTATATGTAGGGATGAAGATTGCTTTTGGTCAAGCCTGTTGGGAGTTCTGTGTCCCTACTGAATGTTGTGTCCCAATTCTTCTCTAGAATAGGGAAATTTTCCCTTATTATTTCATTAAATACGCTTGTAAGCCCAGCTTCTCTTTCTGCATCTTCTGGGACTCCCATAACTCTTATATTTGGCCTAATGTCGTTCAATTCTTGAATACTTTTTTTAGCTTGGCCCAGCTCTGCTTCCAGCTTTTTGTTTGTTTCCTTCTGGTGACAGGAAATATCTTCCAATTCTGAAATTGTTTCTTCTGTTTCCTTCATTTTATTTTGAAGACTCTCCACTGTGATTTTAGTTTGTTCCACTGTATTCTTCATTTCTGATATATCAGCTTTCATTTGATTCATTTCTAATGTGACATATGCCTAAATTCTGTGAACTCGTGCATTATTTACTTCTCATTGTTGATGAAAGTTTTATAACAAGTGTTTGAGTTCTATATCCCACATTTTCTTGATGTCTTCCTTAGTGAACTCTGCGGCTGGCAAAGGGGTTTGCTCCTTTCCAGGGAAGTCTTCGGTAATATTCATTGTGCCTTTGTCTCTTCTTTTGGTCTTGACCATTGTACTTCTAGTTATGAGATTCTTCTCCTTGGGGCAGGTTTCTAAGCTGTGTCACCCACAGGTCTACAGTTTGATTTTACTTATTGTGATTGGTACATGGCTCTTTGTTTGCAGTCACTTGTGCTACTCCCTCCAGCAAGTTCCAGGTCTGGGTTCTTATGTTAGACTTCCACCATGGTCTCCATAGCCCCAGCTCCTGGCTCTCCACCTCCCATGGTAGTGCTGAGGCTGCACTGTTGTCTGTACAACTTTTCTCCCACTTCTGTTTGGAGCAGGTCCCAGGATTAGGGGACCACCAGGTGTCCTATATAGCTAGGTTATTGGTGGTGGTGATCATGCCGAAATCTGTTGACTGATAGGTTTGAGGGCAATACGGACCTATTTTGACCTGTACAGTGCTCTAGTCATTACTATTTTCTCTGTGGGACCAGTGCAATGCACTGAGCTGAGTGAGTTCACTCCCAGCTCAGTACATGTGCAGCTCACTGTTTTTTATTCCTGCAGTCTTAAAGCTTTTTTCACTCTGTACAAAATGGTGCCTGATGTACCACTACTAAAGTTCTTGATCTGCTAGCCATCAGGTCTGAGGGCTATCCAGACCTATCTTTGGTGGAACCTGTAGGATGTCATATTGTTGCAGTTCACTGAGCCAGAAATGAGTTCACTCCCAGCTCAGTGCATGTACAGTCCTGTCCCATAGTCTTTGTCTCCTTATACAAAATGATGCCCAATTCAGCTCTATGGGGCAGACTGGTGTGTGAAATCCACCCTGTTCCCATACTGTCCATCTGGGACTTGCTTCTCTGTCTGCTCCTGGTCAAGTGAAGCAGACCAGCAGGACAGGCAGTTCTTTGGGTTTACCTCCTGAGCTTCCAGTGAACGTCCCTTCCCACCTTGTTGCTGGTAGAGTTCTGGCTGCCAGTGTAGTTCAGATCACCACTCACTGAATGCCACTGGGGTATCAGTCACTGCAACACCACACTGTTGTGTCTGCTGCTTTCCTGTGTCTGTCAGTCTCCAGGTGCCCCTCTGCTGCTGTTCTGTCTTCTCCTGTTTCCTAGAATGTGTCCTCTCTGCCTTACACTGGCTAATGTTCTCCATCTGTTTAAACATGTCCTTACCCTATTTTGCTATCTTGATTCTCATTTTCTGTTAAGTCTTTGAAGTCATGTCATGCTTTTAAAGAATTTATTTACTTATGATTCGTAGTGTACTAAATGCCTATTTATGCAACATAAAATGTTTTATTAACTAGCTCATTGGGTTTCTCATTGGAAGGACATGCAAGAATTTGTGCCAGAAGGATATATATAGATTTATATTTAAGATTTATTCATTTTTTTGGTAAGGCAGATGAGATTTGCAGAAAAAAGGAGAGACAGAGAGATCTTTCATCTACTGAGTCACTCCCCAAGTGGCTGTATTGGCTGGAACTGAGCTGGTCTGAAGCCAGGTGCCAGGATTTTCTCTGGGTCTCCCACACAGATGCAGTGTCCCAAGGCTTTAGACCATCCTTTGCTGCTTTGCTCCCCTCCCCCCCCCCAAAAGGGAGCTGGATGGGAAGTGGACCAGCTGAGGCGTGAACTGGCACCCATATAGGATGCAGACTCTTGCAAGGTGGAGGATTACCTGTTGATCTGTTGCACTGACCTCTGGGAGAATATATATGAAGAAAATAAATATTCCAACCTAGTTCTTAATCTTTTCGGACAATCATGCCTTTAATATATTATTATTTTATTATTTAAATACTTTTGTTTATGGTTTCTATCTGAAGTATATTTACTATTTGTATAAAAAGCTCACAAAATTTATTTTGGAGCATTAATGAGTGTTGGACATGGAAAAAGATTTACTTATCTGTCTTTTCTTCTTAGGTTAGTAACATTGGAAAACAGTCCATGTATTACACCAGAGTTGCTTCGTATATTTCAGAATATGTCACCGCTTCTTGGTATGTGTCAAAACAATAACTTACTAATATATCTTTTGGGACATTATAGGCAACTTTAAAATTATACCTTCCTCTTTTGTTGAAGACTCTTATCCTTACATGAATAGCTTTTTAGTAATTTCTAGCGTTTGCTTTCTAAACAGCTTCTTATTAATGAATGAACATTAAATTATAGCATATTATGAAAAACAGCAACAAGAACAAAAAATACATTCCTAGGAAAATAATGATAAATTAAACTTCCATTTTGGTTTGGTAAAATTCCTGTGTTTGATAGGAGCTCTATAAACTAATTATAAAACAAAATTAAATATCTGCTTTCATATATGCTTGTTTCCTCATGCTTCTGTGTTAAAGCAGTTCTGTGCTTATAAATCACAGTGAGCTTTGTATAAGTGTTTGTTTTACTATCGAACCATCCTAATGAAATCCTAAGAAATTACCTGTGTTGTATTACATTACTTATTAAGTAACTATAAAATTATGAAACTTAATGTTTTCGTTTTGTTAAATTTTATTTATGTATTTGAAACACACACACACACACACACACACACACACACACACACACACACACACACACACACACACACACAATCTCCTGTCTGCCCGTTTGCTGCCTCACTGGCTATAGGTGGTGGGGCTGAGCCGGGCTGATGCCTGGAGGCTGATCTCCCTTCTGGGTGTCAGGGGCCTCAGAACTTGCGCTGTTTTCTGCTGCTTTCTCCGGTGCATTAGTGTGGAGGTGGTTTGGAGAGGAGCAGCTTGGGCTTGAACTGATGCTGCTCTGGGATGCTGGTGACATTGGCAGCTTCCTAACTCGCTGTGCCACAATGCCAGCCTTCTCAATATTTTCTAAGCAATAATTTTGGAACATGTGGCCAGAAATGTGGATGTTGTTCTAGGACAGGTCCTTACTTCTTTTAATCTTGAATACAGTCTAATTGGAATCTTTACAATTTTAATAATTGTTAATAATAAGGTAGTACATATTGTGTAGCATTTTCAGGTATGTAATAACTTGAAATATCCTAATATTGTTTATGAAATTGTTCTGTGTCAGAGTTGTTAGTGCAGGTTCATACCTACACTCATTGTGTTTGTAAGAAGTATGTACAGTGCCTTTTACTAGCCCTTTGAGTCTCTTTCAGTTTGAATAAATGACTCTGTTTTGCTTGTTTATTCATAAAGTGTATTGTAAAAATTATTTAAGTTTTTTCTATCCAGGGATACCATTCTTCAAGACTCAGCCATGAAGCAACTTTAATTCCTTCATTAGAACTGTGGGTATACTGACTAGTTCCATGTTGTTGTGAGAGCACTTTCAGCTCAGAACTCCTAGGGGAGTTATCCTAGGCACTGTTATCATGGCGCTGTCTGCAGGCTTTTTGTCTGAGAACTTAGTTGTGCTGAGAAATGTTATCAGAGACAGAAGTACCACTGCAATCTAATGACATATTAAGAAAGTAGGCTCATGGTTTGAGAATATCAGCAAATGTGGACTAAAACACCATTGTAACTGATAAACGTTTTCTCTCCTCATTTGTTGGATGACCATGGTGGCGAGATAATGTGATTAGTCCTTCACGTTTTCTCTGAATTTTTTTGTTCCTCTACCCCATTTCTCAGAATCAGGTGAGATCTTAAATAATAACCAAGAAAAACATTTGTTTTCCAATAAAGAGACATTTGTTACTTATTTTATTGCCTGTTGTAAGAGGGAGAAATTCCCAGTGATGAAGTCAAGGAAGTTACCCATTTTGGCCTATTAGAAAAAGCTTTGTCTGTTTCTCAGTCATCATGGAGGATGAGAATAGGAAATGAATACCATTTTCAATTCATTTGTGTTCTGGTGAAGACTTTTTTGATACTGCTCTAAATTGAAACTTGTACTCAGTGCCATTCTGGTAACCCACATGTTTCTTTCTGTTTGACCTAAGAATGGAAACTTCAACCAGACTTAAACTTTGTTGTGAACAGGATTCAGCAGCTGTCACATATGGGTGACTTTCCATAGTGATCACACATTCCCTTTTTACTCACATCTTATTCAGCATGTGGGGCCTCTACAATTTACAGTTCCCTTCAAGTAATGAATGAGGGGATCAGTATCATTAAATGTAACAGCAAAACAAATAGGGCTTATTACTACATGCCAAATATTCTCAGTATGTAGCAGTCTTTATTAGTTATTAAGAATTATGTATCAACTCCAACTTTACTGTGACTGTTTGGTGCTGTTTTTTACTGTTGCTTTCAGTGAGTGTCCTTGTATAGTTTTACCATAGAACCCTTTGTAGTTGATGCATAATTCGCTTACTGGCACAGCTACTACTGTTATCACATTACTGCTACTTTAAAACATAGATTAATCCAACCATTAACGGAATATAAAGATTTTACAAATTTTGTCTTTTATGAAATATATCAATAAATATGAAATAGACTATTGAACTATTTATTTCCTATTTTTATCTGTTTAAACAGTTATATGTAGTCTGTTGTGTGCATTGTGGTGTATGTGTTATCAGTGATATGAAGTTCTGCTTATAACTTACATCTGCATGTTTAATATAGCTTGGCATCAGCACTGCCTTCCTTTGAAATGTTTCTTCATTTGAAAGGTGGCGTGGCAACAGGAAAGAGGGAGAGACAGGCAGGCAGGCAGACAGGGAGAGAGATCTTCTGTCCGCTAGTTCACTCCCCAGATGGCCGCAACAGCTGGGGCTGAAGCCAGGAACCTGGAATTGCTTCTGGGTCTCCCACGTGGGTGGCAGGGGTCCCAATACTTGGACTATCTTCTGCTGCTTTCCCAGGCCCCAGCATTGCCCTTTTTCCTTCCTCCCTCTCTCCCTCCCTCCCTCACTTTTCTTTTATAAGCATTCGCTTGAGTATTACACAGCTAATTGTTAGTGCTTAACAAGTAGCTTGCTAAGCACTTTTTGGCCTATTTCAGATACGTTTCAAAATTTACTTTTGCAAACAATATTTTCATTAGGGAGTGAAGTGCTGAATAACTCTAGAATTACAGATCCAATTAAGATCTAAAAAGATAACAAAGCAATTTTAAAAGCTTCTTTATGAATGTAGATTAAATAAACACTCAGTTTTTCTCTCAGAACATTCTTATTGGAGCATTGATTTTTTTTAACCAATTTAATGTAGATTATTGGTATTATTTATTTCTAAGCAGTGATAAAGCTTCTGGCAAGAAGTTTCACACTTTAATTTGAAATCCATAGCACCAGCATCCTTTACACTGTTAAGATATAAAAGTTAATGATAAAATATGTTAATTAAGTATGAATAAATTCAGAGTTAAATAATGCTTTATATTCTTTTTAAAAAAAATTTAAGTAGATTGTGTGAAATTTTAAGTAGAACCAAAGGCTATAACTGAAAGTTTTGTTAATTAGTTTAATAACCTGTTTTTTTTTTGTTTAAATCTTACAGTATTAACTTACTTTGTATTTTCATTACTTAAATATTTCGCTGGCTCTTATTTATTATTATGAGGGCCAAATGAATGTCTGTTGAATGGTAAACATTCTCTTCAGTAACTTCCTAATTTGGAAGGAAGTTTGGTTTACTTAGCTTCATGATAATATAGGCTATCTTAAGCATTGTAGGCTTTGCACTTTATTGGAATTGGAAACAACAACAACAAAAAAAGAATCGCTTTTTTCTAAAGATAAAGCTGAGGCAGATTTTTGGTGTAGTGCTAGACGTTGCTTGTAGAGCCCTTGAGGGCCATTGGAGAGCCTGATTGGGATCCCAGCTCTGCTTCTGCTGAAGCTTCCTGCTACAGTGTACTGTGGGAAGCAGCATAAGGTGGCTCAGGTCACTGGGCCTTTGCCGCGCGTGTTGGAGACCAGAAAGAATTTTAGCTTCCTAGTTTTGGCCTGGCCCAGCCACAGTGGTGAAGTAGGAGTGAAGCCATGGACAGAAGATCTCTTTTGGTCAGTTTCTATTTCTGCCTCTCGAGTAAAATGAAAATAAATAAATAAACATAAAAATTATATAAGAATAAGGAGTTATAAGAGCATAACCCAATACTTGATGGATTACAGTTTTATTTCAGAACTGTTGAACAGCATGAAAAGAAAAGCCCCCCCCCACCCCCAGCTTCTAAATCAGGGTTTTTCAGTCTTAGCTCCGTTGGCTTGCTTAGCTAAGGAGTCTGTGTTGTAGGGTGCTCAGTAGTTTGCCTAGTTCTGCCTGTTATCACAGTAGTAACAACCAGAGCTGTTTTCACTTTGCCAGATGTCCTAAAGAGGGCAACGTTGTGCCCAATTAAGTATCATGGACCTAAACTGCAAAATTTCTGAAATAAATATAAACCTCTTTCTTTATTGAAATAAATAATAATTCCTGTATTAGGTCTATATAATACTTTTCCTTAGAATCTAAATAGAAGCTCATAGATGTAATGAAAAATGCCTAGTACTTTTAAGATAGATAATTCATTTTAGAGATATTTTAATATAAATATTTGGTAATTGTTAACAATAACATGTGAAGAACACCTAATAAAAGTTGTTCTGGCAGTAATGGAGGCATGGAAAGCAGTATAAAATGACAGAATTGTCCTGGTTATTTGTATGGATTGAGTCAGGAACACATTTTTAAAATGTGTAAGGAAAGATAGGCTCAATGATTTATGAAGTCAGGCCTTCGTAAATGCTGTGTATTCCAACGTAGATGCTGATCAGCTTTTAGTTTTCAGTGATTTGGTGGTTGCGTGTCCTGACACGTGTGGCCTGAAGCCATTCTCAGTTCTCCTTTAAGTGTCACAGTGGTTCCCAAATGTTTGCCCTTCAGTATTGTCCTGTAAGAAATATGCACAAGTTCTGGTTAGACTAGACTTTCTCCTTGATGAGAAAAACCTTGATTTTTTTCCCTGTAAGAACAATTTTCTGCACTATAAAGGCCTCCTTTATTGTGAGATTTTTATCTTGTATTGTAAAAGAATAGTTGAATGATTATGGATTTACTTAATATTTTATTAGCATAGTAGTAAGCTGGACATTCCCTGTTTTTTCCCTGTGCTCATGTTTTTAAGCTAGTGATCAAATATTCAAGTATAGGATTTTGAGCTAGTAAAAGATTGTTATTCTTTTGTACAAATAGTAGAAGGTCTTCTCACTTTTGTCATGATACGAGTTAAATTATAACTCAATGGTTGAGGCAGTATTTTTCCAAAAATAAAGTTTTTGTAAGAAAATGTGTAGAATTTCTAAAATATTTTCAGTTAAAACATAATAGGATTTAGATTTAGATTATATTTTGATTTACATAATTATGTGTATACAGTCTGCATATTATTATATTCTGTTTATGTGAGGTTTTATAGGGAGGCAGACTTGAACAAATTCTGACTTTTGACAGTATCTAAGCATGATAGAATTTTCTGGTAAGTAAGGTAGCATATTCAGTCCTTCAGCAGGAATGCACATGCAATAAAATGATCCAGTGGCATGGTTCCCATGATAACACCAAACCTTTAGTTTAAAATGAATGGTTGAGTGTGTTTCTTTTTTAAGGGAAATCAGAGAAACTTGAATTATTTTTTTCTGAGTTGTTTTAACTTGTGAAAAATGAGATAGTCTTACTGTGGGTTGATTCTAGTTTTTAGATGGGTATTTATAGATCCTGGTAGTCTGGAGTAGTGTGAGACAAGATTTGTGAAGAAGAATATATGTATTAAATAAAAAAGGATCAGTATTAAGTAAAAATGGGCTTCTTTAGACTAATTTTTAAACAGCAGATTAATTTGCTTCTCTTGGGGAATTTGTTGATTTGGCAGAACTAAGTTCAGAAAATCTCAGAACCTGCTTTAAGATCATCAATGGTTATATCTTTTTATCATCAACAGAATTTTTGCAGGTATGTTGGAGTCATTTTTGTGTTTCTAAGAAATTATGTAGTTACCATTTACACTGTTACTAATTTGAAATTACAAATGCCTTTTCAATTTAAGATTGGTTTGTTGGGTTAAGGATGGTGAAGCAGCATTCAGTGAGTGTGATGCATGCAGTCCCATTGTAATTCAATGTAGATAATGTACTACATAGATCAGTGTATCATTATAGTCCTGTCAGATCAGTCTCAGATCAGCGATATCTGTTTCTGATGCTCTCCTGTACCTAACTTTTCCAAAGGTAAAGGTCTTTCTGAAGCTGCCCTTTCCTTGTTAAAATCCCCCCAGTTGGCTTATGGACAGCAAAAGCACATGTTGGATCAAGAGACTGCTCTTTCCCGTAAAAGTTGGCTTCTTCTTGAAATGAATGCTTTCCTCTTACCACACACATACAAAATTTTAATTGAAACTGGTTGCCCTTAGCCCTCCAGTGTGTTGTTCTCATGTAGATTACATGGAGCCCTAAGTTGAATTTTGTGTCTTCTTGATACTGCAGTTACATTCTTATGTATGCACTGATTTTTATTGAATTTCAGACATACGCAGTAGGTCTGTGTCAGTCTTTCTGTGACTTGTTAAAGGAAATTACTACAGAAGGTCAAGTTCAAGTGCTCAAGGTACGGTCATCTTTATGAATGGATATGTTTGTGAGTATTTTGTTGACTTTTGTGAAACTTGACATTTTACTGATGTGTGAATGTCTGTAAGAAGAGTTGACATAATTCTCTATGGGATTTTTTTTAATACTAGTACTTCTGGACCAGGAGTCTGAAGTGAAATATATACACAGATCAAAGGGTGGTTCCAGTTTCTGTCATGATCCAAGCTGATTGGGATGTCTGCCTGTTTTGAAACCTTACTTTGTATAGCAAGAATTTAAAATGTTTCAGAATAAATTGTCTAAAGACTGCTAACATTTGATACTGCTTGACTCTTCAGTTGGTATCCTGCTTTGGGACACAAATTTTCACTTAATAATATGGTAGCTTCATTTTGAGTTGATTATTTAGGTTAAAACATGGAGTTTGTTGGGGTTGTGGATAGCTAACAGTTAATAGACTCTAAATTGTTTATTATTTTTGTCTGATAACCTATACAGTATAGTTTAGAGTTCTTCATGTCATTTTAGACACCACCTCTTCCATAACGTAATATAAGTATCGGCTAAGATATTCCTAATTTTTAAATTCTGACCAGGCAAATGTTACCATAATACAGTAGCATTTATGATGTGAAAACTGCGGCACTGTGATAGATCGTAGTACTGCCTTTGTACCAGTGAGGTAGTTGCTCCCAGAGGTGCAGGTGCATCAGAAAAGCAAGTGAGCTAGGTAATGTTTGTAGCAGCAGACTCAAGTGTAGTTCGAAGACTGTAGGTAAAAGTTGGTACAATAGCAGTCTTTCTTCATACTACGCACTGTGACAATTGTTATGTGTGCAAGAAAGAGTAATCTTCAGTCTGACCTAATTTTTTTCTGTTAAAATATTTAACGTTTTGTTCTTCACAAACGCTCTGTGCACACATGCAGATGTAAAGCTCTGGAAGTCCGTGTAAATAATATGTGGTTAATGGACTTTTACATTGGTTACCTTCAGTTTAATATTTATTGATCATCAGCCATGCATCCTGTGAGTCAGGGTCAGGAAAGCTTTTCTGTTAAGGACCAACTAACAAATATTTGGGACTCTGGGGCATCGCATGTTTGTCTTAACTCTTAAAACCTGCTGTTAACAGTATGCATACAGTTGTCATTGATCTGTCAACGAATGAATGTGGCTGTGTCTTCATAGTACTTGATTTATGATACCATCCAGTGAGTCAGGTTTAGTTCATGGGTCTGGTTTGCTTTCTGCTCTATTGGTATTCATTGCTTTCTTCTATTGCATATCTGTGATAGGAAAGCCACATTCTTCTACTCCAAAGTAATTCTGTCTCTTGGAAGGAGGAAGTATGTAACGAACCTAGCTAGTGTGGCATAAACAGTGGCCTGGGCTTAGTAGCATCTCAAAACTTCCTGGTTAGTTTTTTCTAAATGTGAGTTGGGCATAATCTGTAAAAATGTTCCAAGGATGATTTTCATGAGCATTTCACATGGGAGCCGCTGTCAACTCTGCTTATGCTGCCTCTGGCAGTGTCTAAGTGGGCATCTAACCCAGCATTTGGAAGAACACTCTTTTGTTTGTTTGTTTATTTATTTATTTATTTGTTTTTAGAAAAGGAAGTTGAGATGTACGCTGAGTCTTGAATGTTGAGAAGAGGTTAGGTTTCTCACATGAAATGCAGTGTTTGTGTTTGCTGATTCTGGTAACCCTGGGAAGGAGAATCAGGCCGGTAGTGTGAAATACTGTAACTTCAACAACTTCTTGGTTTCCATTCCAGCTTCCTGCTAGTGCATCCGGGAAGCAGCAGGTGACTCGGGTTTGGGTCTCCCAGGGGAAAGACTGGGATTCAGCCCTAGGCTCCTGGCTTCAGCCTGGCCTAGCCCTTGCTATGACAGCAGGCATTTGGGGAGTGAGCCAACAGATGGAATCAATTGATTGATCAATCTTTCAACTGTTTTTATGTGGGGTTGAAGAAATGAGCATTATTCATCTCAGTGTCTTAGATGGATTATGTCCTATTAATGTAGCAACAATATATTAAAGTAGAATTTTTAAGAGCGTGCTTATAATTTAGAAAGGTACTTATTTCTGGAGTTGAAATAAGAATAGTTTTGGTTAATTTTCATTTTCTGGGAAAGGGTGTTTAGCACCTTTTTTTTTTTTTTAGCATTCTAGTTTTGTTTTGAATTTGATTCACAAGAGAAATTTAAACCAAAATAATATGCTAATCCAAAAAGCCGTTAAATCGAGTGAGACTATAACAAGTGTTACCATTGGATTTTGTAGGCTGCTTAGTTTCTCTCAGGAATTTGCAGGAGGATGAGAATATAAAATAAGCATATGGACTGTGAGGGGCTTGAATCAGGCAGCTGTGGGTCACGCTGAGACCCTGGGTATTCGGGCCTGGTGCTACTGCCACTTCACTGTCAGTACCCACTCCTACTGATTTCTAAGTATTTTCCAAGCTTCAAAGCTTACAAGTAACAGTAGTCAGACCTTAATAAAATGCTTTTGTCGTTTAAAAAAATTACATTTATGCCTTTATCAAAATGACATTTGGCAGCGTGTGTGTGTGTGTGTGTGTTGAGGACTTGATGTCTCACACTATCTCAGCTTCATCTTTTGCTTTGTTCTTTGGAGGTGGAGAAGATAACAAGGGATTGACCCTTTGGACGTAATTCTGACCATTCCAGAAAAAGTGATTGGCAGTGTGTGAGTGATCGAAACGAGAGGAGATTGCTACGTCTTTGTCTTTGTGGATTTTTTCCTCTGTGTGTGTGTTTTTAGAATTTCTCTCCTATGCTGGTATAAATGTTTCTGTTATGTAAAGTTTAGTAAATCTGTGCCTTGTTCTGTGAATATTTACATATGAGCTGTTTATATAGGAAAAGGATCCTAAATTTTTTTTTTAAGATTTATTTATTTATTATAAAGTCAGATATACAGAGAGGAGGAGAGACAGAAAGGAAGATCTTCCATCCGATGGTTCACTCCCCAAGTGAGCGCAACGGCCGATGCTGTGCCGATCCGAAGCCAGGATCCAGGAGCTTCTTCCAGGTCTCCCACGCGGGTGCAGGGTCCTAAAGCTTTGGGCCGTCCTCGACTGCTTTCTCAGGCCACAAGCAGGGAGCTGCATGGGAAGTGGAGCTGCCGGGATTAGAACCGGCGCCCATATGGGATCCCGGGGTAGTTTCAAGGCGAGGACTTTTTAGCCGCTAGGCTATGCCGCTGGGCCCATGAATTTCATTTTATCTGCCTTAGTTATATGTAATTTTTTTGGTTGAATGATTCAATAAAAATAATTTACTGAAATATAAAGTATTTGTGATGTTTGATACAAGTTATAAATTAAGCCAATTTCTTTATAGTTTGCACAGGCAGATTATCACTAGGATATAAATGAATACTGCAGATAAAAATTGGAGATATGTGTTTAATAAATTTTTGTGAATAATTCTATAGCTAAGTCTGCATATGTGGTTTGAAATCTCAGAAGAAAGATTTTATTAGTAAATGAAAAATAGCTTTCAAAGATAAAGTGTTTTTATTTAATGAAATATCTGAAAACTGTGGTGCTTTTAATGTCTTTGGTGAAGACTCTCATAATTATCCAAATTTTAATTTCCTGTTCTCAGAACTTAAGTATGGTTATGATAATAGTTTTTATGATAGCTCATTGTTTCAGTTTTGACATTTCTTAGGTACTGTTTCTTAATATAGTGTGCTATATAAAATTTTAAATATATCTTTGACTCATTGATAATAGTATGGCAAGGCACTTTTTGTTCTGTGAGGCAGACAAGTACATTGTTAGGAAGCTTGGATAGAGGGGCCACTCTGCCTCCTCTAGGAGCAAATGATTAGAGCAGAAATGGGCTTTATTATGTTCTGTGACTTGGAATGACTTATCTAGATGGATATAATTATGTTCTAAAAATACATTTAAATTCTCAACATAGATGGGAACACATGGACATGTCAGTTTCAAAATTCTTTCTGTCATGGCCATAGCAAGCATTTTTTTTTAACTTTCAAAAAATGATTTTTTTTACTTAATTTTTATTTGAAAGGTGGAGTCTGAAAGAGAAGGAAATAGATACTCAGAGACAGACAGCAATACCAGGGGCTGCAGTTGGGGCTTGTTGACTAAGTCACCATCCGGGAGGCCCATGTTCCGCTTTGAGTTCTGGCTCCTCTAGTTTCTGATCTTAGCTCCGTGGTAATGTGCTTGGGATGCAATAGATGATGGCTGACATATTGAGTTCCTGTCACCCGAGTGGGAGGCCTGGATGGAGCTCCTGGCTCCCGCTCAGCTCTAGCCTGACCTGGTCCTGGCTGTTGTGGGCATTTGGGAAGTGAGCCAGTGTGTGGACATAATGTCTTTCAAATAAGTAAATCTTAAAAGATAGATGTTAATATTTTCATTTTCTGTGTCTGTTTCTAAGTACCAAACATAATATCTATTTAATTCTGACATAAACATGATACTGGGAATATTTGCCCTCTTTTGAGCATATGAGAAATCACATCGCGGGGAGATAAGTCTCTTCCAAGATCACCTGGCTAGTTAGTGCTGGAAGGATGACATAAACATAGATGTGTTCTGACAAGGATTCAGGCTTTTAGCCACATCGGGTGCAGTAAAGACCTCAGGTGGGAAAATTAATTGCTAAGTGCAGAGAAGTCTGTGTTTTCCAGAGGGATTTTAGAAACACATTGTGTGGCAAGTGTATTCAGAAGTCAGATGAGTGAAAGTTAAGGTGCTAAAGTTGTGTTTCTAAGAAACAGCAAATACTGCTAGAAAGTGATTGGCAACTGATGTTTGGAGGTGCCAAACATATGTAACCGTACGTTGGAGTACTATCTCTATATGCAGCTTTAAAGTGATTTCAGTAACTAAGTAAGAAGGAATGGAAGAAGAAAGCCGTCTAGTGGTAAGGGAAAGGGCGGGCTTAGATCTTTGAGGATGCGCTGCTGCATTTAGTCAGTTTAGATCTTGGAGATTTGTACAGTTCTTATATTTAAAAAAAAATAGTTGTTAGTGTATGGTACAGTGATTAAGATTCTGCTTGAGGGCCTGGAGCCATGGCTCGGTGGCCAAATCCCCACCTTGCAAATAAATGCCTGGCTCCCATTTGAGTGCTTCATGTCCTGGCTGCTCCACTTCTCCCCCAGCTCCCTGCTTATGGCCTGGGAAAGCAGAAGAGATCGGCCCAGTGCCTTGGGACCCTGCACCCTCGTGGGAGACACGGACACTGATGACATGTTCATTGACAAATCTGCCATGTTTATCTTTCCTCACAGATATATTTTTATTGAAATTCAAGTTTGTTGGATTCATGTTTAATTCTACTTTTAAAAAATTTCATTGATTTTAGTCTGTAGGTGAAATTTCGCCCCTACAGTAAAATTTTAACATTTCTTAATATGAATATTGCCTTTGGATGTTGATTTCACTTCTTGCTCAAAATTGAATGTTGTTATTTGTGCACCTCGTAGTTATTTGCAAAGTAGTTATTTCTTAGCTTGAAGAGGTTTCAAAAGGCATGGGGATGTTTCTAATCGCCCATGATCTTTAGAGGGTCTCATTTGCACATAACGAACAGACACTGGAAATGCTGAAATCCTCTGTGTATGGAATAGTGGTACCTAGTAAAGGCTGGTGTCACCCAGAAGCCCAGTCGTAGATCTGGACAAAGGTATGCAAATCATCAGAGAAGCCGACCTGCACTGGTGCGGGACGTGTCCACAGCCCTGCTGGCTGGAGTCTCCCTACCTCTCAAACTGTTGGCCTGGAAGCCTGTTGACCTGCAGCTCTTGACCTTTCTCCCTAAAAAGTCAAACAAAAACAAAAACTTAGCCTTTACAGGAATTTTGTGCTTGCTTATGTTCTTACAGAAGAAACATCGTATAAGAGTAATTTTGGGGGCAGGTGTTGAATGCTGAATCAGTGCCTCGGTTTGCATATGCCTTCCCTTCAGTTCCAGCCTTCTGCAGACCCTGCAGGCAGACATTGATAGCTCAACTGCTTGGGAACTCCTGCCTGTGTGGGAAACCTGAGTTGAGATCCCGGATCCTGACTCAGGCGTGGCTTAGCTCTGGCTCTTGTGGGCATTGTTAGAGGTAACCAGAGAGATGGGGCATTCTTTTCTGTTTTCTGTCTCTTGTCTCTCTGTCTTTCAAATAAAAATGGAAGTATATATATTTTTTCTAATACAAGCTTTCATGTATGTTAATACAACAAATAATCCATATAACTAAAATAGGGTGATTTATACTTAAATATGCTGTAAATATGCCAAAATCCTTTTCTCCAGTTTCATAATGAAATTAAGTGTAGATTTGTTTGAGGGCAATGAGAAATGTCCACAGCTTTCTTTTTTGTTATTAACAGTAAATAATTTAAAAATACCTTTTGCTTTTTTTTTTTTGTGCAATTGCAACATTCTCTAATAGTTGCTTAAAGTTCAAGTTAGTTGTTTAAAGTAATACAGTTCTTATATTGACAGTGTGATACCTTAAGTTGTCACAATGTGATTATAGCTCTAAATTCTACACTTTCTATCAGCGTGCAGTTTTTTTTAGTGTTTTGTCTTGTAAACTATGTGTAGTACCTGAATACTGCATTATGTATGTATGGGGTTTGAAAAACCTCATGGCCAATGAAATTAGAAGTTAATATACATTTCTCAACTTTTTAAGAGCCTCCTCATATTCTCAGGTTTGATGTCTAATATTTAGTGTAGTAAATTTTTTTTTTTGCCTGTGATTTCCATGAAGCTGACTTGGTAGTATTGAATGTTACCAATTTCTCTTTCTGATTTTTAGGTTGTGGAAAATGCTCTTAAAGTGAACCCAGTGTTAGGCCCGCAAATGTTTCAACCAATTTTACCCTGTGTTTTCAGGGGTATCCTAGAAGGGGAGGTAAGATTTCTCTTAAATAATATAGTGTTGGACTCCAGAGTTCTCATTCTAATTATTATGCTTCAACAAGCCATTTGATATATATTTTTTAAATTATAAAGTGTAAAAGTAAAGAGGGTCTTATCATTTCAAAATTAAGTAAATTTTCAGGAGAGTTACGCATCTTTGCCTTTTCTTTCTCCACTCAGGACATTGTTGACTTTCTTTGGCATTTTATCTTTATCACGTGTGGAGTGTGTACCCACTCACAGTGATTTGAGGTGGAGCAATGGCTTACGGCTTAATTTCAGTGCTTAACTCTTGTGACTAGCGGGGGAGAATTAGTGCTAATGTTGAAGGTACTGTTCATAGAAAGATTTTTTCCCCATAATAAGCAGTATCTACAGATATCTGAAGGCCTCTCATAGTGTTACAGAATGAATGTGTGAAATCACTGCTCTAATTTCACTTCTAAATGGATGTATTCCTATATATTAGGAATATTTAAAATAATTTACTTTTGATGAATATTTCTTTCTCTATTATATATATATGATGCAAATGTAATTCAGGTCTGTGTATTTAGTACATATGATCTTATTGTAATACATATTTGGTTAACTAATTAGGATTTGGGCATTGATGCCGGTTCATTCTGATGGGAAGCAGTTTGAAGGAAAATATTATTATAGCTTTGGTGATCATTGCAGTATTGGTGATTGTTTATAATAGTTTTATAATCTGTACTGTAACATCATGTAACAGTTGCTATGTGTTGGTTGCTCAGAGGTATCCTGTGGTGATGTCCACGTATCTTGGTGTTATGGGTCGAGTCCTGCTACAAAATACTAGTTTCTTTTCTTCACTGCTCAATGAGATGGCACAAAAATTTAATCAGGAGGTAAGAATCAGCTAATTTTAAGGAGTTCTTTACCTGAATATAGATTTGTGAGAGACTGATGAAGTAATGAATCCTTGCAAAAATTTTTTGTAATGTTCAAAATGTTATATTGATTTTTAATAACTTGTTATGCTCATAATGTGGGTTAGAAGAATGAAAAGAAAATGTGTAAAAAGCAAATGAAACTCTCAGAGCTTACTCTTGCCCAGAATAGATAATTTTATTCTACATAGTCATCAATACAATATGATTTATGCTCGCTGTTTCTTGTTAATGGTACATAATTTGATATAGAGATAGTTCTAATCTTGTACCCTTTTTGTTGTCTTCTTTTAATGAACTTATTTTAATGCCATAGATTGAGAGATTTTTCCTAATAATTGTGGAAAAATTTCAGAGAAAGTTTATTAGATACTGAAATAATGGATAAGTTTTAAACATTCTTAAGTGAGTTGATAACTGGAGACTATTTCTATGATCAGATAAGATTGTTTCAATTTATTGACATTGATTTGTAAGCTGAAGTAGATGAAATATATTTAATATTTCTGGAATAAGGAAATTGTGAAATCTTCAGATATGTTATTGAAAGAAATAGGTAAAGTGGTTAAGTCCTCGCCTAGCACGCCCGGGATCCCATATGGGCGTTCTAATTGCTCCCTGCCTGTGGCCTGGAAAGCAGTCGAGGACGGCCCAAAGCTTTGGGAACCTGCACCCGCGTGGGAGACCCGGAAGAGGCTCCTGGCTTCGGATCGGCATAGTATCGGCCCGTTGCGGCTCACTTGGGGAGTGAATCATCGGACGGAAGATCTTCCTCTCTGTCCCCCCTCTCTGTATATCCGCCTTTCCAATAAAAAAAAAAAAAAAAAAAAAAAAATAGAAAGAAATAGGTAATTTAAGGAAATTGAGTGTAAGAAAGTAAACATTTTAGAATATATGCAGCTAACATTAGACTAATCTTATAGGGGATCCCAGGCTTGTTTGATGGATAGGAGAGAATTCCATTAGCTTATTGATTTTTTAAAATATGTTTTTAAAGATTAGTTTTTATTAGGAAGTCAGACATACAGAGAGGAGGAGAAACAGCGAGGAAGATCTTCCATCCATTGATTCATTCCGTAAGTGACTGCAGTAGCTGGAGCTGAGCTAATCCAAAGCCAGGAACCAGAAGCCTCCTCTGGCTTTCCCGCATGGGTTATTATCCCAAGGCTTTGGGCCATCCTCAAGTTCTTTCCCAGGCCACAAGCAGGGAGCTGGATGGGGAGTGGGGAGCAGGGCTGCTGAGACCAGAACTGGTGCCTATATGGGATCCTGGTGCATTCAAGGCAAAGACTTTAGCTGCTAGGTCACTGCACTGGGCCCCTAGCTTATTAATTTTAACTGGTGAGATAATGTTGAAGAAAAGTTTAGTAGGGGCGCAACTAGTTAGGCCGTGTTTCCCATTCACGTTAATGCGAGCTGTGTCGAAAGTGGGGTAGCCGACAGCTGAAGCTTATCCGTACTGGATGCTGGGATGCCACCACTGCTTATCACTTACTATTATTTTTTAAGGATTTGTTTATTTTTAATTGAAAAGTCATATACACAGAGAGGAGGAGAGACAAAGAAGAACATATTCCATGCTCCGATTCACTCTTCAGGTGGCAGCAATGGCTGGAGCTGAGCCAAGCCAGGAGCCAGGAATCTCCTCCAGGTCTTCCATGCAGGTGCAAGGTCCCAAGGCTTTGGGCCATCCTCGACTGCTTTCCCAGGCCACAAGCAGGGAGCTGGATGGGAAGTGGGACTGCACGGACTAGAAGTGGTGCCCATATGGGATCTCGGTGCCTGCAAGGCAACTTTAGCCGCTAGGCTACCGTTCTGGGCCCCACTTACTATTTTTTTAAAGCTTAGTATAGCAAAACACTAGAACCAGTCTTCGTGTTGTAGCTATTTACTTAATCAATTCTTTTTAAACATGACTAGTTTTTTATGTCTGTCACAATAGAGAGAAGCCATTAGCTTTTCAGTATGGTGAATAGGAAAAAGACTGATTTTGGAAAATAGTTCTTTGGAAATACTATACAATGTTTTTTTGCTTTATGGTTTGCTAAGAGGTCACCAGCATTTGTTTCAGTTGTCCAATTTTTTGCAGACGTGCTCAGTGTTTTGCTTTTTACTGTTTGGATGTAGGACGCCCTCATTTATGGTAATCTTTCCTTAAAGTCGTCTCATTGTAGTTACCAAGCATAGCTACAAAATATTCCCACATTAAGTTTTACACTAACTAGTGTTTAGACAAACTGTTGAGTAATCTACTTTTGCCAAGTCAGCATGAAATTAACCATAACACTAATTCTATATTTATGTGTTTTGCCTATTTTTGATATAGCTTATAAATGTTGTAGGAAGTGAGTCACTTGCTTTCTTGTGAAATTCTGCAGGTTGAGGTCGCAACCTTCACATTACTGTGACAGTAGCACCAAACCAGTCTAGCAAATTTTAGAGTATTACACAATTATCACCCCACTGAATAAACTCTAATCTGTACTTACAGGTCAACAATTTTGAATAATATTGATTAGTATTTTAAATGAATGTACTTGAATCATTCTTTAGCTGCGTACAGCTTTTAAGCCAATCTGTTTACCTGGTAGGAATCATTGTAGTCAGCTTTTGATTTTTGCTTATATTGTCTTTTATGAATGTAAAGACTTACTCCAGATTCAGCTATTTTTGTTCTCTGATTGCTGGAATTGAGTTTTAAGTGTAGCAGGAAAATCTAGTTTTTAACACTACCTATAATTATAATGATTCAAATATTTTGGGTTCTCGCCTCTTATTTTTTTTTTCCAGATGGACCAGCTTTTGGGAAACATGATTGAGATGTGGGTGGATCGGATGGACAACATCACGCAGCCCGAGAGGAGGAAGCTTTCAGCTCTGGCTCTGCTGTCTCTCCTGCCGTCTGATAACAGGTGAGGGCTTTTGTTTTATTCCGTTTGTTACTTTAAAGCAGCATGGAAATTAAAAAAAAAAAAAAAAGCATTTTGATTAACACTGCTTTTGGCCGTAGCTTGTCTGTGTGCTGGGTAGTGTTGCTTTTAGATACAGGGATGCTGATATTAGCAGAGAATGACGCGTGCTGCCATGACTCAGACACCAGGAGCCAGGAGCTTCTTCCAGGTCTTTCCTGTGGATACAGGGTCCCAAGGACTCGAGCCAACCTCTGCTACTCCCCAGGCCATAAGCAGAGAGCAGGATTGGAAGTGGAGCAGCCAGGACACAAATCAGCATCCGTATGGAAAGCCAGTGTCAAGAGACTGAGGCTTAGCCTACACTGCCATGATGCCATGACACTATCCTCAAATGTAGAGAATTTTACATTTTACAAAGCAGGATACTATCTCACAAATCTCTAGGTTAAAAAAAAAATTTGCAAATGTGTTTTCACTGTCTAATGAATGGAGTATATCCATAGCTGCGCTCAACCTGTGTCCTCTGGGCAAGAGAGGCTGAGCTGGGGCCTGGAAGACATGCGATATGAGTGCTGTCTGGGGACAAGTGTGGTTCCTTTTTTCTTCGGGAGCCCATTGGAATGGAAGGGAGCAAACTGTAGACATCTCGAAAAAGAAAGTGTTAATGGTGCCACCATTGTCAACCAAATATCAGTTAATTGGAATTAATACAGGTTGGGAAGTCCAGAGACTTTCCTGAGGAAATAACCAAGAGTGGAAACTGGTTGAGCTGTGGGATGACGATGTACATTCCAAGAAGATCTACGACTGTGGCTGAAGGCTCAGCGTGCCCAGAGTGGCTGAGAAGCCCGTCCGTGTGTCAGCCTTAAGGAGGCTGCTTGGAGAGCACTGGGCAAGTGGGAGTAGCAACACTGAAGAGTCAGTCGTAGGCTGGAGGAAGCCAGGGAGAGGAGGGAGGGCCTTTTTGTGCCTGGAGGTGAATTATGCACTTGCTAGGTTCCCTGTATACAAATTGTTACAGATAATCTACTCTGTCATGGGGGCAAGTTAAAAAAAATCAAGATTGTTTTGCTGTTGCCCCACTTGTCACATATTAATAATGTTAAGAGTCACAGAGAAGTCCTGGGGCAGTGAAACCCTTGCTGGGGGCGTAGCGGTGATGGGAATTTCCTTTTGTCATTAGCACATTTGCTAGAATAGACACCAAAGACTGGTAAAATGCCAAAAAAGACATTCCGCTTTATTAATGTGTAGCAAGCACAATGCTGAGGTTATCACCTAATGTGATTACCCACTGTCAGAACTTTATACAGAATGTACCCTTTTCCTGTAGGTGGAGAGAAGACTGAGGAATTCACACAGGTGTTAGGAGGATAGTAGAAGATTGTTGAGGGTCCTCAGTGGGCTTAGGAGCATGGTGGCCTACGGCCCAGTGCTTGGCCTGCAGAATGGACAGTGATTTGTCAGGATTCGGTCTGTGCGTGTAATGTAAGTCAGTTCAGATGTGGTTTTTTTTGTTTGTTTGTTTGTTTTTTGTTTTTTTAAACAGATTTCCATCTCTTGCTGTGATAAGAAGTTGGTTTATGGAAGTGCAGATGGGGGACGAGACCTAGTTTCTGTGACAGCCAGGGCTTCAGACAGAGCTATGCAGAAAGCCTCTGCTAGCAGCAGAAGGGAAGTGAGGGAAGGCCAGGGGACCTTGATTGTGCTACTGTATTATTATTATTATTTTTTTTTTGGTTGACTCTGGATAAAATTGATCAGCATGCCAAAGCATCACGTATCTGGCAGATTGCTTCCTGAGCCCCTGCAGTGAGCACATGGGGCTCTACACATGTCCCAGCCTAGAGTGGACCCTCATGGAAACTGGGCACTGGGTCAGCTGTCAGTGAAGGTTCTTCAGTGCAGGGAAACAGTGCCTGCGCAGGAGCGAAGGGCTTTTGGGAAGTTTCCCTGTCTCAGCCTGCAACCATGGCAAAAACTAACATCTTACCAGCTTGCTTTTTTTTTCCTTTCCCCAAATGTCAGTATTCAGGTCTTCATTTTCTGATGTAGTGTTAGCTGCCAGCATTCATTTTTTGCTTATTTGTTCCTTTGTTTGCTCAGTAGGCATTCTACTAATACCTTAGTAGGTAACTCCTGAGGGTTTTCAAAATGTAGTTTTTATTATGATTCAGGTGAAGGAGGTCAAGAGAACAGGAAGTGACTGCCATAGTTTATTCCTCACAGTTCTGAGAGGAGGGGACACGCCACACTACCCCATTGCTCACAGCCCCATGGGGAACCAACAGTGTCCGTCATGAGATAGAAGTGAAGTTGGTGGGGGAAGGTGATTGAGCTGTGCCTTACTGTGGTTTCCATGGGACGTACTGGATCAGCCCAGGAGGACCGACTTGGTGGTGGCTATTGTTCATCATTTCAGAGCTCTCTGGGGTATTGTGTGTCAGGAGTTGTCTGATGCTTGACTCCAAGACAGCTGGAGCTGAGAGTTAGTGGCCCAGTGGTCCACTGTGTAAGAATTCCATCTGATCTTCCACTTGGGTGGTAGGGGCCTCCGTATTTGAGCCTCCCAAGTGCATTATGTAGGAGGTAGATTGGAAGTGGAATAGCTGGGACTCAAGTCAACACTCAGGCATGTAATTCCAGTGTCAGAGTCGGTGGCTTATCCCACTCAAGCCACAATGGCTTGGCCTGCTCTACTTTGCCATTGTGAAACAAGAGGACCAAGCCTTGCCTGAGAAAGTATTTTGAACCCTACAGTGTGCTCAGCACAGAATCCAAGCAGCAGAAGGTGCCGTTGTTAGGTTTTTGCCTCTTTTCCTCAGAGGCTGAGTGAGTGTGTGGCATGCTAGACAGTGGGATTCAGGAGGGAAGCAGATGCAGCCCTGCACTCAGGAATCTGGATCTAACGTTGTTTTGTGGCGATTGATCTTTCTGTTGGCATTTTCCCCTCAGAATACAGCTGAAACTGGTTTCAACCTAGTTTGTGTTATCTTCTTATAAGTTTTGGGAAGGGGCAGAGTGCTGACTAGGAAACCACTAGGAAGGTTGTTTACAGCAGCATGAGTGAGTGAGATGGCTTTGAAGTTCTAGGACTTCAGATGTTGAGGTCCCTTTCCCAGCTGCCCTTTGAATATGTGCCTTACAAAGAGAATCGATGCCCTTACAAGTTGGAAAGTACTTGCTTTGAATTGTATATGATTTTTCTTTCTTTGCAAGTAATGTAATGCAGCTTACAGTCAGTACTGCTTCTGATAATTTTCAATTCAAACCTCTTTCCAGCTTTTAAATGTTTTATTTTGGTTCTGGTCTAACGTGAATTTATTTTGATTCTTAAGAATTCATGGACTGGTTTTCTTCTGAGGCATACTTTTGCACTGCTTGATAGTCACAAACTGAATTTTGTTACCTGTAATCTAACAGAAGGCAAAGATAGTAAGTGTAGGTTCAGAAAGATGACCTGTTGGTAGCAGTGGTTTCATGTTCGCTGCTGTAATCTTTGTCCAAAGCAGTTTTATTAGCTAAGAGGTAAGTTGTTAATTCCTGGGCTTGGTGATTTTTAATTAAATGATTATAGTTATTTGTCAAGTTTTCTTTCTTTTTTTTAATGCTTCTGGTGATTCTCTGGAAACCCAGTATCCAAGAAGGGGGGCACAGTTTTTACATAATTTGAAGTGCTTCTATTCTCCTACCTTAGGATTTGAATGTTATTAGTCCATTTTGTTTATAATTTCCAGTACAAATTCAGTTTTAAATAATTTGAAACAGGGTAACTAAAATACTGTTCTTCTATTGTCAGCCTGAAGGAACTAATGTTACAAATATTCAGCAGTATTTTTGAATTGCTGTTACCTGCCAGGGCACCGTGGTTCCTCTTTACCTTTAGGATAAATCGTTGTTGCAATGAGTAGCAGTTAGAACAACAGCTCTTTGTGTCTTGTGTCAGAGCTGCTTAACAAAGCTGGTGAATGCTTGGGGAACTATATCTTCAGTGTCTTCCTGACATCCAGGAATTGTGCTCTGTCTGCAAGTTAGGTAAATTTTCCTGGCAAACTGTTTCTTATTGGGTAGTGACATTACATTTACCAGATACCCTTAATTAATCACCCACTACCACAGGGGACAGTAAGCTTCTTTTAAATCTCTCACCCCCTCCCAAGAACCCCAAAAATGTGGTGAAGTAAGATTGCTGTTATGTTTTAGGACCTCAGAGTGTTTTACAGTGAGATGAAGAGATGTTTCTGAATGAGAAGGAGGTATTGGGTCAAAGTGGCTGAGGCCTTAGAGCCGAGTGAGTGTTACATTTGTTAGCTGCAACAGAAAGAACACAGTGGAACAGCGTGCTTAGGGGTTGTGTTAGGAATCCTTTGCACTTCCTGACTTTTTTCTATGAAGGTAATGTGTGTGTATGTTAAGTTTAACATTTCTGACTTGAGGAACATCTTATTTGTTGAGATTATTTTCCTTGAGTTTCTGCTTTTGACTTCATTCACAAGTTCCAGGGAGAAAAGATGCTGTAGGATAGAGAGGGGAGAGCTCGATTTGTTCGCAAGTATATGATTTACCTGCTGTTCGTGGGGATGGGGCCAGTATCCCTTTTGGGGCCCCAGTTTTCTTGAGATTCGAACGGTAGGCAGTTTCATCAGTTATCATTGGTGGCCTGGTTTGAAGATAAATTGGAGACCCTGGTATAGATAATGCTAATCAGAGTGTTGAATGAGTATAATCATTCAACAGTGGTTGTCTACTGTCAGTCATCTTACTCTTTTGTGCAAAGGCATCATATGCTTCCCTGGAGCCTCTGCTGTGTTCATTCGGGAGGGGTGTGAGTGGGGAAGACACAACACAGAGGAAATCCAAGCAGTGTGACGCAGACTTGGTGCCTTGTGTAAGTTGTGTAATTGTGTAAGTTTTCTTTTGTCAAGTTTATCATATATAGCTTACTTGGTCCTCCCAGTAAGCCTGTAGAGATGGACATTGCTGAGCCCTTTGAATTAAATGAATTGAAATTATAACCCAAAGTCAGTTATCAAAAGCCAGGTAATGGCATTTTTATCAAATTTTCACACTCTGTAGTCTAATTTTAGTGTTTCTGAGACATTCTCGTACATTTTCCCAGTTTGTTTAAGGTAAAAGATAGCTACTAGAGGTCTCAGTATTAAAGTGAAGTACTTCTAACTATTTTGGCCACATATCTAGAATTTTTATTTAGTTGTTTATAAACAAGACAATAAAACCACTCTCTTTCATATATAAAGTGTGTTTATTGAACAGATACGGAGATTTTTCAATTCAGAAGTCATGAAACCATAATGGCGACTAACAAAGGCGAGGTGCTCAGATGCATGGAGCTTAAAGTAGTCGTTGGAAAATCACTACTGGATCTTCCTTCAGTGGCAGTGCTGCTATGTAACAGTGCATATGAGCACCCCTATGGGCACGACAGTCAGTTTCAGTTGTCAGTAAAATATTTTGTTGTTTTCGAAAAATTTGTTTTCCCTCTCCATCAAGTTGGAAATGACTTTGCAGGAAAAGAAACAAGAGAGTACTTTCTAGGTGTGAAGTGAAGAACACAAAGTTAACCTGTGAAGGCCAGAAAGCAGGGAAGTATTCGGAAGAAGGAAGTCCTGCCAGAAGGAGACAGCGTGTGGGAACTCCCACTGGCCATCGCTGGGGCAGTTTGGGCATCAAAAGTGGCTGAGGTCCTCACCTACCGCATGCCGTGATTTCATAAACGTGCTGGTTCTGATCCCAAGAGCCCAGCTTCCCAATCAGCTCCCTGCTTGTGGCCTGCGGGTGATGGTCGGGGATGGCCCTAGACTTGGGACCCTGCACCCACAAGGGAGATCCGGGAGAGGCTGTGGGCTCCTGGCTTCAGCTCAGCTCCAGCTACTGTGCTCACCTGGGGAGCTAATCAGCGGATGAAAGATCTCCCTCTGTGTTTCTCCTCCTCTTTGTGTATCTGACTTTCCAATAAAAATAAATCTTAAAAAATCTGTGGTCAACCTCCTTTCCTTCATTCAAAATGTTACCAAGAATCTACAATGAAGCTTAAAGAAAGATTGTAATTGTTAATTTGGTTTCTGAAAAGGGGTTGTAATTCAGGCTCTCCATGCAGCCCACATTTCTCTTGTTTTATTGATAATGCATGTATTTTTCAATTTGGATGCTCATGCTTTCCCTTGTTTTGAGCATGGGGCCGTAAGTACTTAAACCAGCTGTTGCCCAGTCTCTGGTAGAGAGCTGGATTGCCAGTAAACAGATAGCTAGAACTCAAGCAGGCATTTTGATAGGCTTACCGGTGTCACAAGCATCGGCTTAACCTGTTACGGCACAGTGATGTCCCCTAAAATACCTCTGAAAGAAACCGCAGTTCAAGAACCTATTTCCTACTCTGTAGCATTTTCTTTATTAGAGAGTTGTTTTAGGAAAAATTTTTGAAACCACTTTTTAAAGGCATGTGGTTCAACATTTAAGTTTTCTTTTGTCAAGTTTCATTTATTAGCAAACACTTCAGGAAAAAAAAACACTTTTGAATACTTTTTATCATAAATTATGTAAGAAGAAAATACTGATAATTTCTTTGTCTTTCATTTTTCTTGTTTGTTAAACAGTATTTCATGGTTGCTGGGTGAATCAAAAGGAGTTGATATCTGGAAAATGTTGAGAATACTTACTGGAAGATAAAGTTTTCAGTCAGTAAATTAGCTTAGATCATTGTGAACAAAAAGCTCCAGTCTCATACACTGTCTTGCTTTGTCTGCTTTACTCTCCCTTTTTGACTATATGCTCCTCTCAAGTTGGGAACGGGTGCGGTGTTGTATGGGAAATTGGTTTGAATCACTTGATGCCTGTGTGAGAGTAGACATTAACATGATCTGTACACTGATAGATGGCCATCAGCTGCCTGCCTTCCGGCACGGTGGGGCAGAACATCAGCACAAGAGACCACAGCAGTTGGAAGCAGTGCGGACGGTAAGGTTAGCAGGCTGGGTGCCGAGAACCTGTTACTCATTGTAGTTTGAAAAATAGGTGTGTCCTGGAATTACTTTTCACATAAGTGGAAAGTTTGATTATCACGGTTGATATGTTGTGTGGAACTCTGGCTCTTTCTGTAGTGGTTTGATACAATCCGTTGGATCGTCTTTAGCACCAGTGGCTTTATTTTGGATATTGCTCTGCAAATTAATTAGAGCAGTTTTCCTGTGGCGATGCACTTTCCTTTTGCATCATGTGTGATGGATGTTTGTTGTGCTTGAAGGTGGTGCTAGGTGTTTGCTCCGTTTCATTTAGGGCTTCTTTGCAACCATATCTCTTCATTAGAAAAGTCTTACCCTCAAAATGTGTCTTTGCCTCTCGTATCTGCAATTTTTTAAAAAGAGATCGATCTATTTGAAAGGAGTTACAGATAAGGGGAATATCTGAAAATTTAGGTACTTTTTGAAAGATTGCATATGATGTTTAGAGGTTTGCATCAGGAAAACTGCGTTCTGAAAAGATAAATTCCCAAGATTTCCTTTGAACAATACATTGGAAATACAGATAAAATTACTTCCTGCCACTCAGTTTCCTGTATCCATGGCAACCTCTGTTTCACACACTGACTGTAGAGGAACCAGTGTGAAGAGTGGTGTTTCCTGAGAAAACTGTGACTTTAAAAAAACAAAAGTGGAGGTCAGGAGCAGAGCCTCAGAGCAGCAGCGTTCAGAGATGTCGTTCTTCAGGCTGCAAAAGAAAACCTTTCCTTGGTAACTGAAAGCTAATGATGTGAATTTCCTCTTCTTGGTAAGATTATTTATTTAAAAATGAGCTTCTAACGTAAATGTTCTCTCAGGAATGTGTAGTTTTCATTAATTATAATGCTAGTTAATATTAAATTTTAAATTGATAAAAGGACTTATATTCAAAGAGTATATTCCTACATGATTTATCACCTTTGTTACAATGAATATTTTTAATTAACTTAGCAGACATTTACAGTTTATTAAGCTTGAATTATCCTTTTTTCAGGCAATAACCGGCTTAGTAACCAGTGATATTGATAATGCTGGGCTATATGCCAAATATTGTTTTTATATTCTCTTCGTATCTCATCGTAGTATGATTTATGATGTGTTATTAGGCTAATCCTAATAAAATACAGTACATGTTAGTATTATAAAAATTTCATCATATGAACTTTTGACCATTTAAGTTTTTCATTCCCTTTTTAGAGTCAGTTCTGATAAGAGGAGAGAAATCAAGAACAGGAATTTTGGATTATGGTTTCCCTGCTTGTTCAGGACCATTTCTGCTTGTTACTTGTTTTCTTGTATTACTAATCCTTAAAGACATACGTGGATGTGAATCTGTTTGCCAGCTGTGCACTGGTAGATAAGTTACCTGCTGAGACTCAGGCCTCTCAAGTAATCCTAAGGACTTTTCTGAAGATACAATTTCTCTGTATCTGATTGGAAATAATATATAACTGAAAGCAAATTAATTGGGCTTCATTCTCTTACAGCTTTGTATTTGCATAATTCTGACATTGCACATTAGTATATTAAAGCCTTTGTTCAATTGATACATCTTTTTTTAAAATCTAAATGGTAATTTTATAGAAATGCTTAGATACAGGAATGCTTAAGGGACTTTTAAATCTTTATCGTTTATATTTACTGCCACATCAAGTGTGTTTTGTTGCAAGACGAAGAATTCAGCGATTTAGTTTCTGTTCAGTACTTAAATCTGCGGGGGGTAGGGGGGGATATGGCCTCAGTCTCTTTGTTGGGAAGGTTGCTCTTTGGGCACTTGATTTATCACTCAGAGGTACTTTGAGAATACCAGACTCAGGCTCTTAGCATCTTGGAAGCTTTGCTTGCTTGTGGAAAGGAATAACTTAGCAAAAGTACCATCAAGTACTTTTGAAGTGTTTGAGCATCCGAGAAGACTGTCTTGTTACCGTATTGAAGGACTGCAGTCCTTTGCTTTGAAAGAACTTAGTTTCTCTCCTCTTGAAAAATTCCACGATTAGAAATATTACTAGGAATGAATTTAGTATAATTAATCACCTTAAATATTTGGTCCTAAATCAAAATGATTTAGAAAGAATCAATTCTGATACATTTAGTTTGTAAAAAGATTTACTATCCCTTTAGTTAGGTGGAAATGGAATAATCGGCGCTGATAATGATGAATTTGAAAGCCTGGGAGCATCTCTGAAGATCTTTAATCTGTCATTTAATGATCTTACAGACTTACATCCAAGGGTCCTTAAGCCCTTGTCCTCATTGACTCATCTTCAGGCAAATTCTAATCCTTGGGAATGTGGCTACAACCTTTGGGGCCTTCGAGACTGGCTAGCGTCTTCAGCCATTACTCTAAGCATCTTTGGTCAGAATCTCCCATCCGTGCGTGGCAGAGCACTGCGTTCCGTTAGTCCGACTGACATTGCAGATTGCACTGCATCTCCCACAGTAGGATCCGGAGCTGAGGCTGTGCGTGGAGTCACACTCATCACCAGAGGACTGCGTTAATGATGGCCTGGCATAAAGTAACCACAAGTGGGAAACATTTGGAAAATACTGAAACGGAGAGCGCTACTTTCTGGGAGCAAATTCGAACTTCACCTGCCAGTAGATCTTTTCCAGAGAATACCTTTGGTGGTCCATTAGAGACGACTGCAGTGTTACCTGTGCAGATACAGCTGACATCTTCTGTTAACTTGAACTTGGAAAAACACAGTGCCCTACCGACTGATGCAGCTTCTGTGTCAGGAAAAACGTCTGTGATTTGTACACAAGAAGTTGAGAAGTTGAATGAGGCTTTTGACATTTTGCTAGCTTTTTTCATTTTAGCTTGTGTTTTAATCATTTTTCTCATCTACAAAGTTGTTCAGTTTAAGCATAAATTAACACCACAAGAAAACTCAGGGGAAAATAGACTTGAATACTACAGCTTTTATCAGTCAGCCAAATATAATGTCACTGCTTCAATTTATAACCCTTCCCCGAATTCTCTCCGAAACCCTGGTCAGGAGCAGATTCAGCTTCTTAAGCCAGTTGTTTCTGAAAGCGAGGCACAGGTCATTCTGTTTGAACATTCTGCTTTATAGCTCAGCTACACAGTGACTCTAAGAGAATGTCTTTCTTTTTTGTCAAGTGCTATGGATGTCAGTAAAACTGAAACCTCTTAATAGAATTATATACTTGGGAATTATATGCTGGGATATATGCATTATATGAGCTTTGGCATAATTAAAAATTATATATTTTTAAATTTGTGAATAGTGTATTCATTCAGCAAATATATTATTTGATAGACCTTAAGGATTAGTGGCCCACGTTTTTGTGTGCCAAGCAGTGTTGCTGGAGGCATCAAATAGTAATCACATTTGATCCGTAAAACAGTTGTGTTAAGTAGTGCTCTCTGCATTGTGTGGGTAAGAAGCCTAGGCAGAGAGATGAACTAGCCCAGGTTTTCATAGCCTACTGTAACACGCTTTAGATCTGTCAGAGCTGCTGCTTCTGATTTTATAGTGTCAGGATTATAATTGTGAAAAAAAAATAGACATGGTTCTGATTTTTGGTAGGTATATGGCACCATATATTATAGTAAGTACTGTTGTTGGTGATTGTTATGAATTTATCACGTGAAAGTAAAAAATGGCTATGTGAAAAGGAACTTCGAAAAACTAGATTGTCAAAAACAGAGATTCCTTAGGGGTCAGAGTAGGCATTGTGGGAGAGTGAGGAAACTTAATGGAACTTAAAATAGTAGGAAAAAAAAGAACCTTGGTGCCCCTTTATTTTCCCTCAGCATTGTACTTTTAGTTGGAGTCCTCTTTCAGAAGCATTTGTGGCCCTCTGTATATTCTTAGCCATAATTAAATAGGTTCTTCTCTCTTTTGTCCTGTTGCCCAGTATACTTTATTTTAGGAATCTTCCAAGTGCTAGTAAATGCAATTAGATCCCCTTTGTGTCCATTTGTCCTTAGGTTACAGAAACTTTTTAAAAACTTTTGCTGATGCGTACATCACATACAAAAGTAGGCAGATTTGTGTTCCCAGCTGCCCGATGAAGAAACAGAAATGAGACCCAGTGTTGTAAGCTTTGAAGTGGCACAAAACCGGCATGTTATGTTCAGGATATTTTTTCCCCAGTTATCTCAAACAGCATGGCCACAGATAACAATAAAATCACACAAATTTGTATCTTGGCAGCAGAAAAAGGGGGAGCTTAGGGAATCTTTCACAAGCATCTGGACAGCACAGAGCCCTTCTTACCTGTGTGGTCCCCGTGTGCTCCCTTAGGTCCTGTGGGCCTTCTACCTCCCTTACAAGGATCCAGCTCCTTTGTGTGTTTCCTGTTACTGATCTACAGGCCAGAAAACATGTACATCTCCTTGTGGCATAGTACACTTTTTCAACTAAGAGGAGGTAGTGTGGGGCATATGAGACAAACCGGAAAGCTGTAATGTGTATCACTAGATTTATTTTTATTCCCATGTCCTACCAAATACTGATTTCTTCCTGAAAAGGCTTATTTCTCAGTGAAGTTTGTATTTGTCTTTTCATTACTGGATCTTCCTACAAGCTCTTAGGGCCAGTGAGAGAGTTATGAATCAGGGTTTTTTTTTTTTAAATACTATTATTATCTGCTTTCTTACAGATTTCAATTATAGAACAAATAATAAGGTAATAGATCAATTTTTTATGCCAGTAGTGTGTTGTCTCAATACTCATGTTTAAAATTAGCATCCTCTATCACTAGTGCTCACTTTGAAAAAGCTAGCAGGCTTGTGTGTACCTGCACATTTAAAAAAATCCGATGTATTTCTTTTCATTGGAAAGGCAGATCAAATTTATACAGAAGAGAGACAGAGGGGAAGATCTCCCATCTGCTGATTCACTCCCTGTAGGGCAGCAGTGGCCAGAGCTGAGGCGGTGCAAAGCCAGGAGTCTCCTCTGTGTCCCCCATGTTGATGCAGGGTCCTAAGGCTTTGAGCTGTCCTCCCTTGCTTTTCCCAGGCTTTAGGGAGCTGGATGGGAAGTGGAACAGCTGGGATACAAACTGGCACTCATATCAGTTCCTTTCACTTGCAGAGTGAGGGTTTAACACTGAGCCATTGTGCCGGGTCCATACCTGCACATTTTTAATGAGGAAAGCCTCTCAATGAAAAGGGAAATATCTTGGTGAAAGTGGTGTGAATGAACAAATTATTTAGTACACCTGCTGCTGTCCCAGATGTGCTTTATTTCCTTACTGTGAAC
Organism: Ochotona curzoniae; assembly: GCF_017591425.1. Taxonomy (NCBI): domain Eukaryota; kingdom Metazoa; phylum Chordata; class Mammalia; order Lagomorpha; family Ochotonidae; genus Ochotona; species Ochotona curzoniae. Next base: position 559,063 of record NW_024466758.1, read on the forward strand.
TCTTAGGGCATCAAGTGATGCAGTCAAGGACACTGTATTTTAGTAGAAAGTAATTTTCTTGCTCTGAATGAGCATATATGTGTGTATGTGTCTGTATGTGTGTGTCCATCCGACCCTTCCCATGTCTGTTAAATTTTTCATACATATGTGTAAACCCTACCTTAAAAAATGAAAGGATCCAGATGAGGAAGTTGTGCCATAATTTGGACCAGAGACATAAACAATTTGTAGCACAGTGTTAAAAGTAGAACTAGAAGGAATCAGAAATAAACACCCTAAGGATAAATCTGACTATTACATGTTAGATGGGTGAGTGGAAAGAAAGTTGCCATGGAATCCCATGTTTTTGGCTTGATTTTCTGATGGTGATGCTGGAAGGAAATTTGGAAGAGTGCCTGGTTCTGGTTTTCTGTTTCGTTTTTGTTGGGGAAGCACTAGTAAATTTGGTGTTGGATACTGTAAGTAAGAGATGCTTATGAGAGTGGCTGGGAAGGCTGGAGATGTACTCCAAAGCCTGTAGATCTCACAGCAGTGCCGCTGGGTGGGCCAGCGAGCTGATCATCGAGTTTTCCTCCAGGAAAACCAGGTGAGGTATTTTCAGTCATCTTGAGCATAACATTTCTAAAGCTATAACAAAATGCTCCAATGGGATTTATTTATATGAAGTTGTTAGTTTAAATACACATGTGTGTGTTTTTAGATTTTTCCCCTTGTGTTTTAATTTTCATATTTAGATAATTATTTTATTTTATTTTTAACGTTGTTTCCATAGTTGAGAGGGAAGCATGCCGCTCCGCATGTTGATTCCTGTTTAGGATGGGGGCAGGTCAAAGCATGGAAGAAGGTGGGTGGGGAAAATGTTTCAGTTTTTTCTTGTTTCCTGTGTCTGTAGGGAAGGAAGTGGAGGGGCTCGCTCCTTGCTGTCAAACTAAGTCAGCCCCCCAGGGGTGGGAGTTGATCCTTTGATAAAGCCTTAGAGACCTGATGTGGGAGGAGTATTCTGAGGGTGTTCCTCAAGTGGTTTTGGTAACTCTGAGATGTCATCGTCTTCATTACTCCAGGGTTGAGATAATTTTTCCAAGGTCTGTTGACTGAGTCCACCTCATTGTGCAAGCATGAACTCAGACACTTTGCGCAAAGCTTGGCCAGGAGAGTGGTCCAACCTTTCCATTCTCATACGTGGCACTTGATATCCTCTGCTGGCCCAGGTGAGCCTGTGTCATGTCCACTGCATGCATCTGGCATGCCGATCATTGCACAGGCAACTGAGGAGTCCCAATCCTGGTACATGCATTCCAAGGTCAGGTCAGACCACAATATTGAACCTTGTGGCCAGGGTTTGAGTTCAGGGGTCTGGTTGCGGAGCTCCCCAAGAAACCTCACCTGAGGCAACCTCAGATTTGACTCTTGTGTTTGCCAGCCAGTTAGTCTGCTGCACCAGGCAGTGCGTGTACTAGTGGATGCAGCTGCCTGGTCAGTTCTGCCTCTTGCCCCATCTCTCGTGCAAACCGATGGGTGGTGCAGCCTAACCCAGCCCCGCCCGCCACAGTTCTGATCTTCATGCACACCAGCAGGTGCCACAGCTTAGTTGGGGTAACCCCCGATAAACCCCACCAGGCTCCCCTAGCCCCACTTTTTGCTGTGGCCTAGCTAAATCTGTCCTGTGTCCTGTCTGGTTCTCATGTTCACATCGTGAGTCTTGCAGCTTAGCTCAGCCTGACCTGCCCTCACACATGCAGAACATTCCTCTGCCTTGCATATCTTGGTCCACCACCAGCCCTGTCTGTTGTGTTCATCAGTGGGAGCTGCATCCTAGCAAAGCAGTGCCCCACAGTTCCCCTACCAGGCCCACTTCCAGCCTTGGATCTTGTGCTTGCCTGGAGGTCCTGTGGGACAGACTGACATGACTTGTACCTGTCCAGTCCAGACACTTGCCGGAGGATGCTGTACCTTAGCCTAGCTGGACTACCCCAGACCATCTTGCCTCCAATCCCAGCTCTAATGCTCACCAGTGGAAGCAGCAGCCCTGCAGGGAAGTCCCCAAAGTTCCCTTACAAGATCTATTCCCAGCCCTGAGTCTTAGGCTTTTTAGCAGATGCAATAGCCTAGCTCAGCCCTGCCCTCCCCCCCAGTCTCAGCTCTAGCCAGTGAGTGCAGCAGCCTGGCCCAGGGTGGCCCACCCCAGCCAGTGGGTGTTGCTGTTCAACCTGGCCTGACCTGTACACCATGCTCTCTTGTGGCAGTGTGTGCTGTGGACTAACCTGGTCCAGCCCACCTTTCGATCTGGACCACACATATGCCAACTGGTACTGTAGTCTAACCTGGTCTGGTTGCTTCAACCTGGACTTTTGTGCTCATCAGCAGAAGGACCTGTATCCTTGCAGGGGATTCCCCATGTACTCCTTACCAGACCTGCTCCCAGCAATGGATATGTGTGTGTGTGTGTGTGTGTGTGTGTGTGTGTGTGTGTGTGAGAGTACTTGCACATGCATGTATGTGCCTATGGATGCTGCCACATATACTGAAATGGTTGGGCTCAAGTCCTAGCACTCACTAGCGGGTACTGCTACCTAGCCTGACTGGTCCGCGCCCATTCCAGCTCTCACTGGTGGGTGCTACAGTACTCACTGGTGAGTGCTTCCAGCCTGGTCCATTTTCCCTCACCTGGCTCTCATGTGAACCAGTGAGTGCCGTGGCGTGGCCTGGCCTGGCCTGGCCTGTCTCACAGCCATTCTGGTTCTGGCAAGCACAAGCAAATGCTGGAACCTAACCCAGACTGGCCCACCCCCAAGTGCAGTCCATATGTATGCCAGGGGGTGCTTCAGTCTTGCCCATCCTAGCCGCCCCCAAATCTGGCTCTCATACTCCCCAGGGGGAGCTGTAGTCTAGCAGGAGAATCCACAGAGTTCTTCTTCCAGGTCCATTTTCTATGCCAGATATTGCAGCTGCTTGTGGATACTCCAGCTAAGCTTGGCATGGTTTGCCCTCAGTCTCAGCTCTTGCTGGCGGATGTTATAGCCTGGCCCAGTTGAGTGTGGTGCACACCCTGTCCTGGTGCTCATGTGTGCCAATGGGTGCTGAAGCCTGTCCCCGGACCTGGCCAATACAAATGCTGCAGTCTTTCTTGGTCTGGGCACATACTTGTTAGAAATCATTAGTATTAGGGTCATCTCATTCCCCAAATCACCTTTGGATTATGTCACTCTAATTTTCATGAGCACATTGTCTTCCTTTTGGTCTGAACTGTGTGACACACAGGATTTCCCCAGGAATTGAACTGAAGACGTCAAGTACCTCTTTGCACAACTTTAATAACATCAGTGCAGTTGACATTTTTGTTTGTTTTGAAGGTTTATCTTGATGATTACCTTGCATTTACTCTATTTGAATTATTTATAAAAATTTTCCAAAGTTTACAGTGGCAAGGTCATATCCTCCAAACACAATAACTAGCAGATCTTTGTGAAATTCTTTTATATTGTCACTTTTTAAAAAAGAGGAACTGATTCTGTGACTGTTGTAAGTATCCAAAATAAACATTGGAGGAGATTTCTCCAGTTTTCTCAGTTTTGTAAGTCATTAACTTGAAAATCGCATCGGATGGTACTTTCCACTCGTCTTGTTGCACGTAGATCATTCCAGTTATTTTTTGGACTTGTAATAGCTTTAGTTGGGGTGGGGGCCCAATGTGTGCACATTCCAGAAGGTACTGAGGGAAGACACTGTGCAGCAGCCTGTGTGAGGATCATTAAGTTGAGGTAAAAAAAGAAACAGTATTCTTTTTAAGATAGTGAATTTCCACTATGAATCTTAAGCCTGTTTCCTTGCCGTGTTTGCCCGGGAGATTAGATTTATTAATATGCATTTCCGTGCAGAGTCTTACTGGGTAAAATGATGTGTGTTTCCATTAAGTGACAAAGTGTTTACAGCAGAGTTCCTGGGAAATGTCTAAAAGAAGAAAAAAGTCCCAGTTCTGTTGCTTCTCCCCTTGACTCTCTTTAAAACAAAGAACATTCTTTTCTTGATCCTATTAAGCCATAGAAGCAAAGAAATTCTATTAAGCGAATATATTTGGTGTTGGCTTTTTTGCACCTAAAAATGTACTTACTTTACTCCCCTCCTTTATTTAACTTATAATTATGGAACAGTGACTTCAGGTAGGTTATCTGAAGTATAATTACAGTGTGATTTCAGATAAATTGATAGTTCAAAATTAATTTAAGTATTGATTTTTTCCCCTTTCTTTGGCCTGTTAATATGAAAATATTCTATTGTCAATTTCAGCTTGCAAAACTGTCCTATAAGTTTAATTGAAAATTTTGTCTATGTTCTTTCCTACCTGTTTTTTTCCCCCCCAATTCCTGCCTGTTTTCTTTCTAAAAGTACAGGGACCAAAATATGGAGTAGGTAGGCATTCTGTAGATGGTAAAGTGCCTTGCCGTAGTATGTGTGTGTAATCTGACTAGATCCTCTCACACACTTTGAAGAGAGAAAACACAATGACTTGAAAAAACTCCTGCAGTAGGGTGTAGACGCAGGTGAGAGTGGATCAGAATGACATCTCCAAGTTATTATTTTATCCGTCTCCTTATTTAGTTCTCCAAATTGATCACAGTTGAAGGTAAAGACAGCAAGTTTTGGCTTTACAAAGGGGAACCATGACCCCTCTGTAAAGTATTACAAACTTAAAAAAGTAAGAATGCTTCGTAATGCAGGAATGATGCTGTATGTTCCCCAGGGGGCTGGGAATTCAGTCATTTTCAGTTAGTTTGAAATTCAGGTAGTGTAATCTACTATGCTGGTGGGTAGTTGTGCCTTTTTCCTTTTGAAGTCACATTAATTCAGGTATAGCTTACGTCTAACAAGGTCTCTTTGAATTGTGCACTTTTGACAAATGTACATGGTGGTGTCCACAGCTATGCTCAACTTGTGGAACACTCCTATTGCCTGTGTCTCATTGCCAGGCAACCACTAGTCCATTACTTCTGCCTCTCCAAAAGGTCACGCGTATGTCCCCTTCTGGATCTGGCTTCTCACAGCATTGTTCTGAAGAGATTTATCCCATGTCTGAATATGTGTTTTCTCTATTCCTTTTTATTGGTGAATATTTTGCACTAGTGGTCCACGATGTGTTGATCCATTGTCTTGATGTACACTGGAGTTGCTTGCAACTCGGAGTGATGAGGAATAAAGCTGCTGTAAGTCTCCATGTAGGTCTTGGTTTTGGGCACATGAGTTAATTGCTTAGTTCTGTGGTGTGCATTTACCTTTATAAAAACTGCATGTTTTTCAAAATGGATGTTAATTTGTTGATTTGAAAACTAAGAGTAAGAGAAGGACAATCTTCCACCTGCTGGTTTACTTCCCAAATGTTTGCAGCAGCCAGCTTGGATAGGCCAGAGTCTAGAACCTGGAATTCACCTGAGACTTGAATGTTCGTGGCAGGGATCCAAAGCACCTTGGCTCTCTTCCTTTACCTTCTCAGTCATGCCAGCCGGGAGTTGGATCAGAAGCAGAAATGTGACTTGAACCCACAGTCCTAAATGAGAGATGATGTCTCATTTGGTAACTTAATGCCATGCCAAACCCTTACTGTCCCCTTGTTGTGCTGTTTTGATTCCTTACAGCAAGGTATGATATCTTCCTGATACTATAACCATAATGTGGCATTATCAGTCTTCTTGATTTTATTTTTAATTAAAACCTTACTGTGATTTCAGTTTGTATCTCCCTGATGCCTATATATATTGCACATTTTTTCAGGTACTCATACATTACCCATATGTCTTCTGGTGAAGTCTATTTAAATTTTTGCCTATTTTAAAATGACAATTTAAAAAATCTTGTCTCCCAGCTTGTGACTTGTCTTTTGTTTTTCTTGACAGCTTTTTTGGAAGAACAGTATTTTGTAATTGTTGTCACTCTTTTCATAAACAAAGCTGCTAAGCCATTAAGATTAAAATATTGTTCTAATCTCTTCCTCTAGTACTTGAAAATATTAATAATCAAATGAAAGAGAAATTTAAATTGTTATGCAAAGGATTAGGAAGTATATTTTGAAAGTTTCATCTTCACGGCTAAGATATTTCTTCGTATTTGAGAGAATGTTTAGGAGAAAAGAAGTCACCTGTGAGTGTGTCAGTCAACCTCTCTTCTCTTCTTGTCTCTAGTGTTATCCAGGATAAATTCTGCGGGATTATAAACATCGCAGTGGAGGGCCTGCACGACGTCATGACTGAAGATTCGGAAACAGGAACTTACAAAGAGTAGGTGGATATTTAATTAACCAGAATTGGATCTGAGCAAGAGTGACTCTATTGCCTGAGTTTTGCTTACTATCACCAGAAAAGAAACTTTGTAATTAGGTGTTTTATACCAAAAACTGCTTTACCTACATTTATTGTTTGACCATCTTATGTCACAGTATTATGTTGAATTGGGCTTCTTGGTTCTCATCATGTTTTGTGCGTGTGATTTGGCATGTTTTTTTTTTTAATTGTACATGTGCTTTATGTAAATTTTCTTTTTTAAGAGGTGTTAAGCATATTCTGTGTTTTAACTTAAAAGTTTCCCTGTGTTTCAAGCAAACCGTGGAGAAAACAGGATGAGATCCTTTGTATTTCTCTGGTTGAAGCATCATTCATGTTTTTAAGTTCTTAGGAAGTTACAAGGTTATTGACTAGTTGCAAAAGAGAACAGTTAAAATTCATTAGAAGAAGAGAAAAATTATATTATTAGGAAAGCTGATAATCACATTTTCATACAATAATTAATTCAAAAATTTATCCTTTTAAAAAATAAATCGTTGTATCCTCTTCTAGTTAGTAAAATTGTCCTGCCTTTCCACTTAATATTACTGTTACTGAAAGGTGTATTTTATGCACTATGAGCAGTCTTCAGGAGATCCCAGACTGCTGGACTTCTCATTAGTAACATACTAAGCTTACTTTTTTTTTCTTTTCTCTTTAAAGTGACCATATGGGAAAGAATGCCATTTGAATCATATTTTGTGAAAAAATATGGAGAGCAGATAAATGTGGTTGAATGTTACTAAATGTAAATGAACAAAATGTGTCTGATGTGCATCTTAGGTTTTTGAGAAAATAGAAGTTTATGTGAAAGGAAGAAAGCTTTATGACTAAAAGTGACAGTTAAAGCCGTTGATGCATATGGACATTTTCATTAAAAAGTTCATGCAAGTATTTACATGACATGACTGTAAATATATTTTTATGCATAATGTATGACAAAATTTGCAAGTATTTATTGAAAGCTCAGATTTTGTCCCTCTGGATTTTTAATACAGTAAGGAGAAGAGCATGCTGGTAGCACAGTGAAAAACACTAGCAAGGAAAAACAATTATGTGTATTTTGTGCAGAGCATACAACTGCCTAATTCTAGATTGTTTTGTAAAAGTGAAAGGAAAGGTACTATCTGTTAACAGTTCAGATAGGTGTGTTAAGATGGTGAAGAAGCAAAATCCTAACACATTTAAAACGGAAGGGAACCGAGTGTGGAAATAGCTGGAAATAAAGTTCAGAAATAATCATTGCACTTCTAGAATACTAAAGATCAATATGCTAAAGTTGGGGAAAGTGCAGTAACCGGGGATGTGCGCAAGTCAGGCCTGAAACCAAGTTCTTCTGACTTGATGTCAGGCTCACCATGAAGAAAAGCTTGGATCTTCCATGGGTGAAATTGTTGGAAGTAAGAAAAACAAGTTGACCCTTCAGCACATCCGAAGCAGAAAAGCTTAGACCTGTGTGTCTGCGTTCCTGGATACCTGGAACCCAGTACCGTGTTTTTTTCTTCTCCAGGCCTGTTGATGATTGTGTTTGGCTCAGGGGTGATGTTTTTTATAGGGAAGCAAAAGAAAAGAAATGAGTCCATTAAAGCAAGGCAGAATTCCGTTTTGAGAGAATTCAGTGGTTTTTGGAGTCTTTCAGTTAGTAGGATGCTTGTTAGGCTAGGAGAGCATATCCATATTAATGATGCTCGACATTTGCCATCTTGTGTAGCCAGGTTGTTTTCTTTTTGTTTCCTTAATATTTTGCTGTCGGGATCATTAGGAACTGAGATTGATAGCTCCTTTTCAAAACTTGGGAAGTAAAAAGGAAGGGAAAATTTAACTAGCATTTCTGGAAGCATAAAAGCACTAAAACTGATTAGAAAGTTTAATAAATGTTGAGTATATAAAGCCGTAGTAGTTATCAGTAAGTGTTATTTGAAACAAAGGTAAAACTCAAGCTTTTCTAAGCACTTTTTCCTCCTCCATCTGGTACCAGGTGGCTTTTAAAATGGAGGCAGAAATACTGAAGAAATATTGGTTCCCTGATTCTGATGTTGTCACCCGTGTATGGTTCTAACTGTGGGTGTCTTCAGTGGCACCCCTCCTCTGGGTTTTCTTTCTCTGTCTCTTCAGATCTCTCTTTTTGATTTGATCTGCTCCACTTCTTAAAATCAACTAAGAGAAAGATGAAGACAGGCCCTGTTCCATGCTGACCCACAGTACCAGCACTAGCTTTTTTTTTCTCTTGCTTTCTTATAGGCCTCATCATTCCTCATTTGTACCTTCCTTTTTTTTTTTTTAAGCTTTATTTTTATTTGAAAGGCAGAAGGAAGAGAGGGAGGGAGGAAAGGAGAGAGAGAGAGAGAAAGAAAGCAAGTGTGAATGAATGTTAGCGCTCTGTCTTTTATCCACTGGGTTCGCTCCTCACGTGACCACAACAGCCAGAGCTAAGCTGATTTCAAAGCTGGGAGCCAGGGACTTCTTTCTGGTCTCCCACGTGGATGCATGGTCCCAAGGACCTGGGCCATCTCTGCTGCTTTCCCAGGCTGTCAGCAGAGAGCTGCATTGGAAGTGGAGCAACCGGGGCATGATCAGCACCCATGTGGGTTGTTGACACCACAGAGTGGAGGTTTAGGCTGTTGAACTACAGCAGTGGCCTTTGTGTAGCTACTTTGTACTTGTGACTTCATCATACGAGCTCTTCTTAGGAGTAATACCTTCAGCCCTGCCCTGCTTGGCACATACCTGATCTGAACTCCTTTCCCCTCTGACGGGAAGAGTTCATTGCATCTTCTGTTTTTCTTCTGTGGCCCTTTGTACTGCTCCTTTACGTACAGCATTCAGTTAATTATCCTTATTCAGTCTAGTGGTCAAAACAGGATTTGAGGCAGCTCATTAGGAAAATCCACACTCATTTTAACAGAAAACTACTATATGATCAAGTGAATTTCAGGGAAAAAAAACTTGAATGGCATGTGGATATGTACTTTGAGCTTTTAACCACTGACACTAAAATAGAAATATTAGGAAATATATGGTGTTTATTTCCTGGTACAGGAAAGGAGTTTCTCAGAAGACTCTTGTAGTGACCATAGAAGAGATTTTTTCATTGATGTTTGTATGAGACATTGTCTAAGGACATTAAACCTAAACAATAAAGAATTAGTCATGTCTAACCAAAAAACACAACTATGAATAAGTAAATTCAGGATTAGTATGGCCTTGGCATCACCATTAGAAAAACAAGTTTTTTTCGTCAGGTTAAATCAGACCTTTTCTAGAAATCCTTCCATCAGACTTCCCCTTACATTGTATAGACCAGAAAACCTTAAATGTGCTGGAGCTGAGTGTGTCACTGGCCAGGGGAGAAGGATGGCCGTGTGATTGGCACAGGGGCAGGAGTCAGCTTGACTGAAGTATGGGTGGCTTAGCAGAAGGGGGCAATTAGGTAGATTCAGGGTTCTGTCAGGAAGGCTGATGAAAAGCGGGTAAACCAAGCATCCTGTACAGAGACGGACTGAACAAGGCCGGCAGTGTTGTGTCATGTGAGGTGACTCATCAGCAGTGTCTTATGTCAGCCTAGAAGAAAGCTCAGTGGATGCATGGCATTAAAAGCATTTATCATTTGCTGAAATCAGTCTCATGTATGCCAGAGAGATCTAAGTAGAAAACACTTTTTGGTGGTTTGGTCCAGCACAGTACTATGGTTAATAAAATATATATGCCCTGCTCCCCAGCAACAACTTAGAGTCACCCTTTACATAAGCATTATGGAGTTAACGGTGAGAATCATGGACTGAAGAAATCATGAGAAATGCAGATTCTCGGTTCTTGCCCAGACCTACTAACGTGGCAGCTGCTGTGGGCGTGTGATCCAGTAGACTGTGCCTTAACAAAGGTGACTCAGATGCAGGCTCAGTGTGAGAAACACTGCCACTGAACCTTGAGAATGTGACCCGAGTTCCCCGCCTCTGCCTCCAGGGACTGCCTTGCTCGTCCACGGGCTGGCGGGTAGAGTGAGGTAGGGTGTCTCCTTGCAGGCAGCTAGTCTGGTTCTGCTTACATGCTTACACAGGGCAACTTGGAAGCATCCCCGTTGGACCCTCTGAAATCGGGAAAAATTGATGAGGCCAAAGAAGTGTTGAGGGCAAGTGCTGTTGATGAGGGCTCAGCGAGGGTAGAAATTCACACTGGTTTTGTCATCTGTATGGCAGCTGAATTACTTAAAACACGGTTTATGTTCCAGTAAGTGAAAGATGTTAGCACAAATAGCTTTTAAACCAGAAGTGATTTTATAGGTTTCCTGTTTTGTGTTCCCAGTGGTTGGTATATGTGTGTGGCTAGTCAGAGTTCCTTGTTGAGAAAGATTCTGCTTTAGCTGGCGGGCATGCCTGGATTTACTCAGTAATTTCTTTCACAGGTGTCAAATAGGGAAGTGTCTGCATATATTCACAGGGTAGTGATTCCAGATGAAGCTGTTACTAGTGTTTTATAAGTGTCACCATAATTATATTCATGGCCCATGCATTTTTAGCTTACTCAAAAATCTATTAATTCGCATGCCTTTTATGTTTAATGTGATTGCTTATCTTTAATCTTTGCCAACAAGATGAAAGTTAAGTTTTAATTGGGAATTTCCTTACAAGTGAATTTTAGCTTTAGGCTCCTAAGTCCTTTGTTGTTCTCATTTAATTTTCTCTTTTGACTTTCCAGAGACTCAAGTGAGTACTCAGAATTGCAAAGCAAGAATAGTCTGCCCTTAGGTAGTTTCTGATCATTGAAAGAAAGGAAAAAAAGTGTGTATAAATGTACCTCCAGAGTAATTCCATTATTAGTGTGGTAAATCTTTCAGGGAGGGCAGCACACAGTGTCTTATTGTCCAAGTAGTGTTGTCAGCAGGTCGTGGAATGCAGGGGGAGAATGCAGTGCACAGTGGACAGCCTCCACAAACATCCATGTTCATTTGCAGTTGGATTTAGGTCTAACACGGGCCAGAAAAATTGCTAGAATAAAGCCATCCCATCTCATTTTCCATCTAACAGGTAATTTTCATTTTGTCTGAAAGGCAGAGAGAGATGGGGAGAAGGATGAGAGAAAAAGAGGCAGAGATAGAGAAGAAGGTTGATGAATTTTCCATCTTCCGGTTCATTCCCTGAATGCCTGCAGACAGACAGTGAGCCAGGCTGAAGCCAGGAGCCGTGGAGTCCATTCGAGTTTCCCGAGTTGGTGGCAGGAGCCCAGGTAGTATCGCCAACTGCCTGCCAGGTTGTGGTTTGAAGGTGGATAGCTAGGATTCACCCAGGCACTCTTAAGGGATATGGCTATCCCAGTGGTGGAGCTAACTGCTGCCTGTACACTTGCCCTCCAGCCCCTATCATCTGATTTAAAATACAAACTGGCATCCAGGTATGTTTACAACACTTCCCTTTGTTAAATAGCTTTCGGGTTGATAGTAATATAATTTTCTCACTTTGTGCTGAGGTGCATTTTCTGGCTACTTCAGGTACACTGGGTTATTATGTCTTGGTGTATAAAAGCATTGCACCTTGGAGAGGTCAAGGTTGTATGCTGAGTTTTAGGGAGGTTATGGTCTTGCTGTTTTGGTATCAGCACTTGCCCTTAACTCTAAATGAAAAGTTACTTACACAGCTGAGCCAGGAATTGTCTTCCACCAGTGCTTGCTACGAAACATGCAAAATTGAACTTTTGTTTGCCATAGTTGATTGGTTTGCCTCCTGTGACTGGTAAATTACTGAATTTTCCTGTTCTAATATAGAAAGGAGTGGAATTTGTTCCATCAGATATATTCATCAGACAGTATCCATTTCTTGTTTTTCTGGAACCAGTTTTGATTGAATAGGAACCTGTTTCTGTTATCCTTGCTAATGGTGAGAAGCAATGGTGCAGATCGAGGGAAGTGGTGTATGACTGTCCTGAAGGTACGGGCACTCTCAGGACAAGTCCTCGGCACCGGGCTGGAGCAGAAAGTACGCTGTTCCATAAGTAATAGAAGTAATAGCTTTTAGTGTTACTGTTCAAATTATTACCTGTATAATAATATGAAGGCATGAAGATTGGGGAAGTTTTCATTTAAATTTTATCATATGCCTTGCTTTGTCAAGTGATACTTGCTTCAAAAGTTGCCTGTTAAATATTTTACAGCTTATTCTCTTAAATGCTCAGGTAAAATGCTCTACAGCATTTTGTTATGACCGCTTTTAAATTGAGATGTATTTTTATAGTTTAAAATAAGCTTGTTTAATATGTTATCTAAAACATGAGGGTTTTTTTTTTCCAGTATGTTATCTAAAACATAAGGTTTTTTCTCAATTACAGCTGTATGTTAATGTCCCATCTTGAAGAACCAAAAGTGACAGAGGATGAAGAACCACCTACAGAACAAGATAAGAGGAAAAAGATGGTAAGTTACAAAGTGCTTTTAAAAATTGAGCACCATGTGTCATCATCATCTTCTGTAGATGAGACGTTCACCTGTTGATCTGTTTGTCCATGCACCTACTCATCCATCCCTGATGGAGACGAGTGCATGCTGAGACAGGGGAGCTGTGAGTTGGTTTTTTGTTTGTTTGTCTGTGTTTTAATGATAATTATGTTTATTTTTGATGATTTTGCATAGTTGGTTAGGGTGATAAGGGTCAAGGGCTACAGGAAGGTAGATGAGACCATTATTCCCGCATTCTTTTTTGTTCCTTCCTGCATATGGGGGGAGGGGAAGACAAGGAGAGAAGCCACATCCAGCCTCCCAACCGTCTCAGTTCCCTGGGATGGAGAACAGCCACCCAACACCACCTCAGGTCCTGATTTGGGGCATGCTCCGACGGTCCTGCTCAAGAGGTTTGATAGTTTAACAGTTTTGAATTATTGCCAACCTCGCCTCTCCAAGCATGATGAAATCTCTCCAGAATCAACTGGTTAATGTAGTCCACTTTAGAGTCTCTATTTGCCAGATATTCACTGCCAACACTTGGCTGGGGCAGTTGATCCATTTGTTCTGTCCTCCGTCCTCTGTTCTGATACCAGGTGTACTCAGCAGACTTCAGTGGACTTCCATGTCCTCCATATGCACCTGGATATACTGTCCACTGCTCCATCTAAGCCACTGAGGAAGCCCAGCTTTGATTCATACACTCCACAGTTGGACCATGGAACCTGCAATTCACTCCATGGTTAGGGTTCTGAATCCAACTTGGGGCATCCCCAAAGAAACTTCATCTGAGGTGACCCCAGACCAGGTTCTTGT